>NW_025400983.1:6352901-6499607 GCF_015345945.1 Tribolium madens
ATTTGTATTAATTCTGAATTTTGTAATTTTGGATTTTTGTTTTTCTAATTTGCTTTTATAATACGTTTATTAACGTCTCTCAGTAGGAGTCGTTTTTGGCTATCTATAAAACCACACTGTACTTTAATGAATTTAGGGTTTAAGTTTAAACGCTTCGAAAACTATGAAATTAGGTATGGAGAAGCCTGATGAAAACTCTGTCAAAATTACTTGAATAATCCAAAAACTTAATAAAAAACATAGCTTTCTGTTTAAAATAATATAGTTGATACCCACTTGCGGTGTAATCAGAATTGCCACCATCTTGAAAATATTTGCATTAAGCAGGACCTAAGCCATTGTGGCTATAAACAAAATTTTAGATAAATATCTTTGTTGGAATCTGTAGTGCCATTTATTAACCATTACAACGCGAGTAAAATTAAAATTTTAGTGAATTCGGAACTTCGTATTTCGTTGCCAATGTTCTTAGGTAAAGAGTCTTCCATTTTACGATGCGAAATGATTTACTGGCGATGGTTGCGGTCGAAAATACGATAGCAAGCCCAGCGGTTCGTTTTACTACGAAAAAAAATTATAAAAAAAAACAAAACCGTTATCCACGATCTCTAAACTTACATGTTAACATGTTTATAATTTTCAGTGGCCTGTTGGACCGACAAAGGCTTCGTGACGACCCCCGACGGCAAGTGTGTGTGTCCCCCCAACACCGGCCTCAACGACAACAACGAATGTATTCCTTGTCTTGAAGAAAAGGGCCTCAAAGTGGACGAACGCGGCCGCTGTGTCTGCGCACTAGAAAAAGGACTAATTATTGACGAAAGAGGCAACTGTGTTTGTCCAACAGAATTCGGATATAAACTCGACAAAAACGGAAACTGTATCTCACCACCGGGAAGCGAGTGTGAAACCGACGACCAGTGCCCTGATGACAAGTACTGCCATCCGGAAACAAAAACGTGCCAAAATCCTTGCCTACATAAGAAGTGTGGAGTCAATGCGTTCTGTAATGCTACAAACCACGTCGCGATCTGTCAATGCGTTAACGGATATAGCGGAGACCCCAAAATATCATGCAGTGAGTGATTGAAATTTTTGACTTTGTTTATAGAGAATTTCATGCGTTTGTTGTTCCAGATATTCCATCCAGGTTCAAGACTGATTTCCCACCACCTGACTTGCAAGTCAGTTGCATGTCCGATGGTGTCCATGTCCAGATTCACATCGCGGAGCAAGGATTTAATGGAGTCCTTTATGTGAAAGGGCACAGTAAAGACGAACAGTGTCGCAGGATAATCACCCTACCATCAGACTCGAGTCCCATAACAGAAATCTTCAAAGTCCATTTCGGAAATTGTGGTTTAATCCATGTCAATGTAAGTACCGTATTTTATCGTCAGTCGAGTTAATAACCATAAATGTGATACCCAGGGTCAGGCTAGCTTCGTCTTGGTGATCCAGAAACACCCCAAACTTGTGACATTCAAAGCTCAGGCATACCACATCAAATGCGTGTACCAAACCGGCGAACAAAACGTCACTCTTGGCTTTAATGTGTCCATGTTGACCACTGCTGGTACCATCGCAAACACCGGTCCTCCCCCCACTTGTACCATGAAGATTGTTACACCAACAGGCCAAGAAATCAACTCGGCTGAAATCGGAGATAACCTGATGTTGCAAGTAGACGTACAACCCGGATCTATCTATGGAGGTTTCGCCAGGAGTTGTGTGGCCAAAACTATGGAAGATAACGTCGAAAACGAGTATTTAGTCACAGATGAGAACGGTTGTGCTACCGATCCTACAATTTTCGGAGAGTGGGAGCACAACTCTGACACACAAAGCTTGTTGGCGAGTTTCAACGCTTTCAAGTTCCCCAGTAGTGACAATATTAGGTTCCAGTGTAACATTAGGGTTTGTTTCGGCAAGTGCCAACCGGTAAGTTTCAATTAAGGTAAACTTTGTTTGGTTTAATTGAAGTGTTTAGGTCAATTGTCGCGGTTATAATGCTTTTGGACGAAGAAAACGAGACGTCGATGATGAGAATAGGACAGACGTGGCACTTGCTGGCGATTTGATGTCAGGACAGTTGAGAGAAGAAATAACGATTCAAAGTAACGCGATTTTGACGTTTGAAAGACGTGAGGAACGGTTCGTGGATCCCACTGAAGGTAAATAAGTTTTTTTAGGAAATGATTTGATTTTGAATGACTGATTGAATTTTGCAGCTCCAAATGCCCAGAGAGTGGAAGACATCTGTGTGTCCATGATCGGCTTCATCATCGCTTTGATCATAACAGCTCTGCTGGCCCTCGTGGCGGTGGCTGTGGCGGTCTCCTGCTGGCTGATGGCCTACCGTCGAAGGCCCAAAGCCACCGGCCCTCTGCCCCATCCGCCTGAGTTCCCCAACCCTCTGTTCACCACCCCCGAGCCTATGGCGGAACCCAGTCCCGACTACCTCACGTAATGAAGACATTTTTAGCTCACAATACTCCAGAAAAATGACAATTTTTTTATTTATTTAACGACTTGCGAAAGCAAACGAAATACTCGACTATATTTAAACGATTTTATTATTTGTATATTGAATTCGTTTGTGGCGACTTTGTACTCCTTTAGTATCCGTCCGAAATGCTACTCACTCCACAAAACTGCCAAAAGGAGTTCAAGTCGTCACGAAATCGTTAGTGAATACAAATGTGAAAAATGCGTACGACCATAAGTGTTGCGAAAATATGGTTCGTACACATTTTGACTATCTTTTCCAATGGCTTAATATTCGAGTAACTCTTTGCAGACAAGGGAGAAATTTAATTACGGTGGTGGTCTTGCTTTAACTCGCTTTAACAAAAATTTGTTTGACGAAGTACCCTTGAATCTGAGTTATTTCCTATTGTAAATAAATTCGAAATAGTTTTTCTTTTTATCTTTGAGCCACTGGAAGATGTAGAATTGATATTTTTTTAAGATAAGAGTATAAATATTTTTATTAAATAACTTGTATAAAGTGTATGAATGTGAATGAATGTGGAGCCTGGCTCAAGATTTTTTTGGTGCTGACTGATATTTTTACTCAAAACAGTCAAAACGTTTAGTCAATGATTTCTTATTCATAGTACCTATTTATATACTTGTAAGTCTCAAGGAGACAAAACTATCATTCTTTTAACCAAAAAGTATTAAAATTTACGTATTTAACGACTTTAGGCTAAATTTTATTAAAAAGTCTGTGAATGTTAAATTAAATCGTTCTCTAAGCGCTATTTAACTAATTAAAATACGTATGTGTTAATTTCTCTGTCGTAATTATGTCTCTAACGATGATTCCTTAATTGTCATATTTGTGATAATCGCTTCCTTAATAAAGATTGTTTAATAATAAAGTGTTTTTTCTTACCATTCAAGAATTATGACAGCAAATTTGAACATTTTCAAAGCTTTTCCGATATTTGTGATGGAAAGAAAATAAAAATGCGTTTATTTATTTTAAATTAATATATTTCTCTCCCTCAGGTTAGTCCTGGGCTAACAAAATGGACCGCAAGGACTCGTGCATATAATAATTATATACAATAACAGCAAAATTCCACTTCACAAAACACAAAATAATTAAGTAGTGCCGAATCAGCGGCACATTTCAGTCTGTTTGTTGTTGTTGAATTTCTTACAATTAATGATAATAAAAATAGATAAATAAAACAAAAAATCCTTCACCCTTTTGAGGAAAAGCTCCGGAAAATGCAAAATGTGCCTTACGAGAGTTCAGTACGGTCATATAAAAATGAGGAAGGCACAAATGCACCGCCTCGTTACGAAGAGCAGAGAAGTTATGACACAAAAAAATATATAAAACTTTAAAAATATATATAATATATCCAACTATGCATAACAATATAATATGTTTAAATCAACTAGATTAATATACAAAAGGATCATCATTCATGTACAGCTAGTTAAAATAAAACAGTAAATATCATAACATCTCCACGTGATTAGTGCCGTTACTAGGCCTAGTCTGCTCGCCACAGGGAAGACATAATATCGTCAAAAAGAAATAGCTTGCGTCTGTGTATTTCAGTTTCCATATCGAGAGTCCAGTGTCGTCGCCAGGCCTATCATTTAATGCAGCAAACAGTGAGGGAAGAGGTTGCACCAGCAACTGTTATTCTTACTACTAGGTTAGTATACTTAACATAACCTTGAAAATTATAGCTTCAGTTCTCTACTTGTTTTTGGCAGTGACTTTTGTCTCGCGGTCAATTTCACCAAATTTTACAAAAAATCCCGAAACTAAAAGTTGATGAAACCGTTACAAATTTTTAAAATCAAACAAAAAAAATGAAATCACAGTAGAGACTTAGCTGAATTTATGACTTAACGGCGACTTCCCCAAGCCCCAGAGATAGGGGAGACTTGAGGCTCCTCGGTGTTGCGTCCGAACGAGGGAAATTCGGTCACGCTGGCGGTGTTGGGAGCCTTTTGCTCCCACGGCCCCCCTTTAACCACAAAACCATTGGGATCGCGAGAGCGGCTGCCCGTCATATTTGGATCGAAATGAAAGCTCAAAGTGTGTTGTTTCTCTCTATCTTCTTGATCCGCGACGTCTTCCAACTGAAACTCAAACATTAGAAAAAAAAAATAACCTTTTTTGTAAATAATCACGTATTGTTCTTCTAGACTCATCAAGTGCTCTTTAGCATCCACGACGTTCTCCTCGTGGCCGGTTATAATGACGAGATTCGGATCGGTGTCTTCGGGACGAGGAAATTTAATGTCCACTCTGTAATCTTCCATGATTTTGCGGATGTTTCGACCGCGAGCGCCTATGATACGTGAGTGAACTCGCGAGTCGATTTGGACTTCCTCGCGAAGAAGTTCGTTGAGTTCGTTGACGATTTTCATTATGTCTTCTTTTGCCCTATGGGTGTTCTCTTCGTAGCCGGTGATAGTGATTATCTGCTCGTCTGGATCACCTAAAATTAAGAACAAGAAATCATAATTACAAAATATACAAGCAATGACATATACAAAAGCACAAAACCTGACCTTTACTGAAACATAAATTAACTCGCAATAACTTTAAACTTTCTTGTTACTCATACATTTTTTTCTTAACTTTCAAGAATAAGACAATCACATTATTTTCTCATTTAGCTGAGTTTTATGTTTATTTAATAAAAAAAACTCCGAATAGTTTACTCAATTATTGAAACACACGAAAAAAATATACAGGCTGTCAAAAACTCGCGCCCCAGAAAATAATTTCAAGTAAGATAAGATACCAGAAACTAGAAGAACACGTTTAAAAATTCTCTCTCAGATATTTTGTTTTTTATTTTTGACATTTGACTTTTTTATGTCTATTTAATGATACTGATGATCTTGTATAATTATTTAGTAAAGGGACAAAAATTTTGCCAATAAAACCCACAAATAACATTGAACAGAGTTACAATTTAGGATACAGCTTCCTTGTTTCCTCTTTTAATATCCTGTCTCAAAAAAACTTAGAAAATTATTTTTCCAACAGTAATAAATAGAGTGCAAAATTTAAACTCATAACTTCGAAATTTTTATAGATAGAATTTTTTTAACATTTTTTCTATGTTTACCCTTACATAGCTTTTTCCTCTGGGACACGAGTAGTTCTAGGCCTTAAAATAAGCTATAACTTAAAAAAATGTACTAAAAAGCAAAAAAATTTTTTCTGTCAGAGAACATTTGTTTACACCTTAAGATTTTAAAATTTATAAAAAACTTTGAGCAAAGTAATTGTGCTATTAACAATCTTAAGGTATAAGCAAATGTTCTTCCCTGACAGAAAAAAAGAAACTTTTTAGTACAGTTGGAGACAAAATACTTTGGTCGTCAATGTCACTTGGGTGACACTAAATGGTAAAGCATGCTTTAGGATTGTTAACTTATTTTTAGCTACTGTCAAGTTGTATGTACATATTTTTTATAGGAAAATATAATAGCTGTCATTAATTTGAAATTGTCATTCATTTTAACGTTAAAGGTTGAATTTCATGAAAGTGTCAGAAAAGTGACGACCAAAGTATTTTGTACATTTTTTAAATAAAAGCTTAATTTTGAAAAAACATTTCTTTTATATATATTTTTTGTATATGCTCCCTAAAACTCATTTGAGTCCCTAAAATGAGTCTTTTTCGGACGCAAAACGGTTATTTTAGGTACTCAGTCTCCAAAAACAGTTTTTGCGGACTAAAAAATAAAATTGGTTACTATGATAACGAATTTTTTTTTTAATTAGTAAGAGGTGTAATTCGTTTTGGTAGCTTTAACAAAAGAAATCTTGTATGCACCACGTACGCAAAAGGTTTTAGGTGACTCCTCTCATTAAAGACTCGACTCCTACGTCGCCTCGTCATTAATTACGATTTGTCCTCTAAAACCCTATTTTGCGAAATCATTTAAGTTTTAATTTTCTTGGTTTTTGAATTTTATTTTTTCGATTTGTTTTTTTGTATTTTTGATATTTTTTGATTTCTGGATTTTGACAATTGATTTTTTTTTGATTTTGAAACATTATTAGTTTTTTTGATTTTGTTTTAGAGATTCTTTTGATTTTATTTTTTCAATTTTGGATTTTTTTGATTTTCGGACAACCCGTGAGTTTTTTCCCTGTTCTATCGAATGGCGTTAGTTCCATCTTCATTTTTCAATTAAAGGCCGAGATATTGAAAATTCTTTATGACTTCTTTACGACTTGTAAGTCAACACTTCAATTACCACGTGCCCCCACTATCATCTTACCCACAATCAAACGTAATTACGCCGCTTTTAGTACTCACATTACGCGATTTATCAATGAAAAGCGGCTCTTTATTACCCACTTGTCGTAAACTACATCCATTCATCGCCATGTTTACCAACAAGCAAAACACAAACAAGTATAAACTTACCTTTTTTGGGGAAAATAATCTGCACGTCATGATCTTTCCTAATTTTCGTGATAACAGCTCCGCGTTTACCGATAATCTTCGGATGATACTCGGGATTGACTTCAATTTTCAACGCAAAAGACTTCAATTCGCGATCTTTCCTATCAGCTTCCAACTCTTGCACTTTTTCTAACAATGCCTCTTTAGCCCTTTCGACATTACTCGGCGTTCCGGTGATTTTAATCACATCTTTTTTAACTCCAGCTGGAGAAAGAACAATATGGACGTCATACTTGTCCATCAATTCCTTAACATCGCGGCCTTTTTGTCCGATAATCGACCTGTGCAAGTCATAGGGCACGTCCACGTTGATAGTCACCGGGACCAAATCCAAGAGAGCTTGTTTCGCCTTGAGACAGTTTTCTTCTTTACCGGTGATGCGAATGACGTCGCATTGGCGCACCGGCCCCCCGTTGATGTCGCCGTTCAGTTGCTCATGGCCGGGGTACTCCTCTGTGTTCTCCCGATCAGGGAATTTGATCTGAACGTCGAAGTCAGAGGTGATACCTTGCACCTTGAAGCCTTTGGCGCCCATAACGGTGCGATGGTGGTTCTGCGGGATGATGCATTCGATAGTTACCATCGATTCAAGGTCTTGGATAATTTCGTTGATGCGTTGCTTAGCCGCCTCGATGCACTCCTTGGAGCCTTTGAGGACGACGCGGTCACTGTCGACACCCGAACGAGGGAAAGAGATCATCACGCCACCGCACTCGTCGCTTATCTTGTGAAGGACTTCGCCGCGACGGGCCACGAAGTGCTTGTGGTGGCGAGGTTCCACCGACATCTCGCTCTCGATGATATTGTCCTAAAAGATTTTTCATTTGAAATGAAAAAAATTTGAAAAATGACAAGAATTGTAATCCCGAGAATGTATTTAATGTCTGAGACGGCCGAAAGAGCCGGGAATATTTTCATTTGAGGAATTAACGATATTTATTCTAAAAGTACATACAAAATTTTCCTTGCAACAGACCAAATTTACAATAACATAAGAAATTTATAAATTTGTCAAATAATATCATATAATTTGCCAAAATAGTCAGTTCATTAAATTGCAATTTGAGTAAAAATCGGTACAAAGAGTTTGTTTATGTCAAAAAACATTCTAAAAATTCCATTTATTCAATTCCAGTTTATATTTCCAGTAAGGTGATTTTTGTAAACACTTTGTTATTATTTCCAACTATTTTTATAGCCCAACTTTCGACCAACATTTTTTAAAGTTTTATTTTTTTTTAAATTTGAGATGTTAAAAGCTTTCCTTTTGCAATTAAAAAACTTTTTAAACCGATACTTTTGACACTTTCTTAGACTCCTAACTCTTTTTTGCAACACGATATATTGAAAATTTTCGATTAACATTTTTTTTAATTTGAGCATTTTTAAACATTTTTTTGCAAGTCTAGAAATTTTTTAAGCCGGTATTTCTTGACACTTCCTTAGTTTCCCCAACTGTCTTTTGTTACGCAATATTTTGAAAAGTCGCAATTTATATTTTTTTAAATTTGAGCATTTCTATTTAAAAAAAAATTAAACGTTTTTTGCAAATCTAGGTATTGCTTAAACCGATATTTCTAGACACTTTCTTAGTTTCCCCCATTGTCTTTTGCAACACAATGTTTTAAAAAAGTCTCGATTAACATTTTTTAAACTTAAGCATTTTTCAAGAAATTTTTAAATGTTTTTTTGCAAAAATTTCTTTTAAGCCGGTACACCTGACACCTTAGTCTCCCCAACTGTCTCTTGAAGCACGATGTTTTGAAAAGTCTCGATTTACATTTTATTAAAATACGTTGATTTACAACGATTTCTGCCTTTATTAAACCAAGCTAAAACCTTTGAAAGTAGCTTAAATTGTATTATTTTGTTTAAAAACAACAATCTATCTTATTTTGTTAAAATACGTTGATTTACAACCATTTTTAGCTTAAAACTTAATTAAAATTTTGTATTAATTTATGCCTTAATAATAAAAAAAAAGCAACAATATCGGCCCTAGTGTTAATTAATTTATGCCTTAATAATTATTCTTTGTTTTGTTAATTTTTTTGTTTGTGTCTTTCTCTTAAACTTCAATCTGTTCCATTTGAAAAGCGACATTCTTGAATTATTAGTCATATTCATATAAGACCGATTATATTATACCTTACTAAAACGTGAGAGCTTGAACGCTCTCACACCCGTGTAAAATTTTTACTACTAAATTTAAACATTTCTCTAAAAAATTTTAAACTTCTGTTTGATAATCAAGAAATCAGTACGTTTAACACTTTCTTTTTTCTCCAAGCCGAAGTAATCCGAAGCCACCCGAAGTAACGTTAAGTGACCTGAAGCGACCCAAACATTATTTTACACAGTCAAAAAAACACTTTGCTAAATAAAACTGAAACTCTTAATCAAATCCTACAGAATTTGGCCACATCAGCTAGTTAAATACTAAATTCAGATTGGTTCTTCCACAGAGTCGTGCAATTTTCAATGTAATTTTGCTCGATTTTAACCCAGACATCAGTCTAAATCAAAATATTTATAAAAATAATGATACAACTTACAATATCTTTAATAGTGGCTTGGAGGGCCGCTTTGGCTTCTTCGACAGCCTCCTTTTTGCCGATAATTGTGATGATTTCTCTGTCATCGTCGGTACTTGAAGGAAACACGATTCTAGCTCCAGTCGAATCGCGAATTTTCTTAATATTGGCACCGTTTTTGCCAATCAGGAACTTGTGGTGTTGAGCTTTGGCACGTACCTGAGTAAGAAAGGACGATCAATATCAAACGAAAAAAATAACTAATGTTGAGACACTCACCTCGGCGGTATAACTGGCAAGTTGGCGTTCGTTAGCTAAATCAAGCAGTTGCTGTTTGGCACGATCCACGTCATCCTTAGGTCCCCTAATGGTGACCTTATCACTCTTACTATCAGCACTCGGGAACTTGATAGCAACACCGCCGCAATCTTCCATAATCGAATGAATAAGTTTCCCTTTCGCCCCAATTAACGAATTGTAAAATTTGGGAGGAATCGTGATCTCCTCCGAGACAATATTTTCCAGTTCGTCTTGAATCTTCCTAATCTTCTCGCGCGCCTCTTCGACGTCTTCTTTCCTACCCGTAATCGTAATCACATCATTCTTGTCACCTTCAGCCGGCAAATCAATCTTCGTGTGTGTCTCTTCGCGAATTTTTCGAATGTTGGCCCCACCTTTGCCAATAATAAACTTGTGGAACTGCTTATAGATCGGTACTTCGATTTGATATGACTGTTCGTTCAGTTCTTTAACTAATTTCTCTAAATGGCGACAACACTTGTCGACGTCTTCTTTCGGGCCGCGAACTTTAACGATGTCGTTTTTATCGCCAGCGCCGGGAAAATAGATTTGTACTTGGTTAAATTTCTCACGGATTTCTTTGATGTTTTCACCCTTTGCGCCGATAATACTCTTGTAGTGGCGTTGCTCGATTATCACATCTTTTTCTTTCTCGTTTTCGAGTTTCTTGATACGGTCCTCAAGCTCTTGTTTCGTAGTCAAAACACCGTCTTTGTGACCTTCAATACGAATAAGACCGCTCTCGTCGATGTTTATCACCACTGCAAACTCCTCCTTAAGTCGATTCACTAGAATAAAATTAATAATTTTAAATTTAAAATACTCATTATGGCTCACCATTGGCGCCATTCTTCCCAATGATATGCTTAAACAGCTTCGGATCGACATGCATCTCGATAAAAATGAGCTTTTTGATCAAATCCTTGGCCATCTTTTCGATTTGTTCTTGTGCTTTTTCCACCTCCTCTGGGGGTCCTTCAATCTTAATCTTGTCTTCTTTTTCGGTGAATTCGACGTGTACTTTGGGCAAATTTTGCGTAATCTCTTTGATATTTTGTCCTTTGCGGCCGATGATGTATTTGTGGATCCATGATGGCGCTTCAACATCGCTCGATCGCACCGAATTCGCTTTTTCGTAGACTTTACTCAAGGCTAAACCCAGCTTATCGTGGGGTCCTCTCAGAGTGATTGTTCCAGTGGCCGAATCGCCTTGAGGCATCTCCACACTCACTCCAGTCGTTTGCAATATTTCAGCTATCGTCGCCCCTTTAGGCCCGATGACGTATTTGTGCTGCGATTTAGGAACTTCGACTGAGACTGTGGTGCATTTCTTCTCCATTTGTTTATAAATGGCTTCGATTTTAGCTTTAGCGGCTAAGACACCTTCTTTCTCTCCTGCAATAAAAATCTCGTCTTTCATAACGGACGGTGGAGGGACGTTGATTTTCGCCCCAGTTTCCGCGATTAGTTGGTTAAGATAGTCATTGTAAGGCCCCACGATAAACGGATGATAAATTTTCGGGACGTTGATCCGTTCTGATGCCTTCTTCGACTGCTGGTCTGAAGTGACTTTAATCTCGTGTTCGGCCTTTTCGATTCCTTCTTTCGTTCCGGTGATACTGATGATGTCTGATGGGTCGTTCATAGGCGGTACGGAGATTTTAGTCGCCGTTTGTTTTTCTAATTCTTTGAGACGGTCGCCTTTCTTACCTAAAATCCAGCGGTGGTGTTCTTTCGGGATGGCTATTTGTTTGCTGGCTTGAGTTTGGAAATGGGTTAGTATTTTGCGGCGGGCTTCCAAGACTTCGTTCTGCTTTCCGGTTACTAAAAATGTGAGCGATTGGTCTTTCGCGTGGGAGATTTCGATGTGAGCTCCGGTCTCTTTCATGATGTTCGCGCAAGTCTGGATAGATTCGCCCTCGCCGAATTTTTGACTGCCGTCCAGCTTACGTTCTTCGAATGGTACCCTGCCAGAGACAAAGACAACCAAAACTCATTACCTCAAAGGAGTAGCAAATACGAAAAAATATACAATATCAATCTCCGGATTGATTGATAGAAAAAAATCTTATTTTTAATTTTAAGTCAAAACTGCAAAGAAAAAAACATTTTTTACTTCACCTAAAACGAGCAAATCTGTAATTAAAACTTCATTATTCTGATTCAGTAGAAAGAAAAGTTCATTTTTCTCTTGATTTTGGACTTGATTTAAATGTTTTTAATTTTTCTCTGCTTTTTAAGTTTCATCACATACATAAAAATGTCCCAGCGAGTTGAAAAAGATTATTAGTGGCCTTTAGATAGATACTAATCTCGTGCATCAGCTAAAATTATTTTCAACCATACAGCGTGTCCCAAAAATAAGTTATGATACAAACTTGTGTTTTTTTAAATTAAACACCATATGTTTCTAGGCATTTTCAGATGTAGCCTTTTAACAATGTTTTTACGCTAAACTTTTATTAGCCGATTTCGCTTAGTTTTAGAAATAAGACTTTTTTTGACGAAAACATGCACTTTTAAAAAATTTATTACACAAAAACTAAGATAGCTAGAACAAACTTTTTTTTTACTTCTGCAAAGAAGAAAGTACAGAACTTAAAGCTGTAGCAATTTTTTAGTGTTTTACATTTGTAAAGATTAATAAATTAAGAAGTTTGTTAAAAGTTAATAACTTGAAAAATTTAAATAAAACACCGTATTGTTTTTGCATCTAACAGATTGATAAATTGTCTACCTAAAAAAGGAAACTTTTAATGTCTAGAATTGATAAATGAAAAGATATTTAACACTCAATATTAATTGTAGCAACAATGCCTATCAATATATGAGCATTGTTGATACTATGGCAACTATAGTAATTCCACCACGGATTAGAGTTCCTACATAGGAACCATACCACGGATCACTTATTTATACACAGATTGTAAAAGTCATTATAAATACTGAAATTCGAATTATTTTATTGTAAAAATAAAGAATAATGGATTCAGTTTAACACAAATGTGATTATTATGTGATATTTCTTCCATCTCTTGTGCAACTGTGCACTTTTTGGCTACTGAAACAATAGTAATTATTTTTTTTTAATGTTTAACGTTAAATATCTTTTTAGTTGCTGACTATAAACACCTAAAAATAAATAATTTTAAGAAAACAATTTAATAATCTTTTAAATGCAAAAACAATAAATATGGTGTTACATTTAAATTTTTTAAGTTATTGAACAAACGCCTTCATTTTTTTTTTATGTTTACAAATGCAACACACTAAAAAAATATTACAACCTTATAGCTTGTACTTTATTCTTTGTGGTAAAATTTTTTTTTTCTAGATATCTTAGTTTTTGTGTAATAAATTTTTAAAAAGTGGATGTTTTCGTCATATAACCGTCTTATTTTTAAAACTAAGCAAAATCGACCAATAAAAGTTTAGCTTAAAAACATTGTCACATCCAAAAACGTTAAAAAACATATGGTGTTTCATTTAGAAAAACACAAGTTTGTATTGAAACTTATTTTTAGGACATGCTGTATGGATGAAAATAATTTTAGGCGATGGACTAGATTAGTATCTATCAATGTCCTATATAATTTTTTTTTTTAATTTCACCATTTAAAAGTCACTAATGAACTTTTTCAACTCACTGAAACACACTGTATATGTGACATTTCAGAAGTAATCAAATAAGAGAAAATCTTACCTCCAGCTTACTACAGAATCTTTTTTTTTCTATTAAAAAATTCTTCAAGAGTACATAAATATTTCAAACTCTCGAGATATTTTTTTTTATTATATTGAAATAAATATAAGGTGAAATTACCACATGTAAACATGAATGAGTATAGTAAACTTTTGTAACTAAAAAAATCAAAACTTTTTACGACAATTTAGAGAGAGATTTTATTACGTTTGATTCTCATTCATTATTTAATAGAGGTGTAAAACACAATTTTTTTTGTCTGATTACTGATTACAAATTGCCCTAGGCCCACTTTGTTTTATATGAGTCGCCGCGGCAACCAGACTATTTTTTCCCTATCTGCCCACACCCTTTTTTCCGAAACCATCGGAATCTCCCAAAACACATGAAAAAACAATTCAATGAATCAATTCGTCAATACATCAATACGCTCGAGGTCAACGTAATTTTCTCTACATCGTTTTAAATAAATTTCATTTTGATTCTAACTGCTAATTAATTATTATCAATCGAAAAACTAACCGGAACACTTGAGTGATGACCGACGAACCGACTCTCATTTTATTATTCCATTGTCCCATAGTGTTGTGATTTTGACTTTGTGTGTTCGATTCGGGCAAAGCTGGAAATAGATCATCGTAGCTTCTTACGGAAGGCTCGTAAGCCGCACCCTCTTCAATCACTGGTTGCTGCATTTTCGGATTGTCCTGTGTCGTGCCAAGTCGTTACAGCAACACTGAAACAAAAAACAATAATCGATAATCAATTAAACAATAAATTATCAGAATGCATCCGGCAAGATTGGTATCTCAGTTGTAGACACACTTATTTGACAATACTCTATTATTATCACATCCAAAAGTTGGTTTCTCTTATTGTCTACTCAAGTAGTTGTGAAACAAGAGATATATTGATAGAAATATGATCGTTTTATCTGAGATTAGTTTCGTTATTTTACAACTTTATATAATTTTATGAACCGTTGAAGCATTAGCAAAGATAAAGCAAATTCAGGTATCAAGAAATTTGGCTATGAAGCTAAATTAAAACCAGAGGAAAGTTTGCACAGCATTAAGTTCGTCCGAGTAACCATATAAATCCTTATCAGACAAATAGAAATCTTGTTTCGAAAAATTAAATGTTCAACAATTATGTTAACTCTTTACGACATTTTAAGCCACTTTATCAATTTTCGATAACTGAAAAGTAACAGTAGATTAACATAAATTGTAAGAACAAATGTAATAGAGAGGTCAAGGTTATAGTTAATCGGTTGTAGAAGCTTGAATGTCGGCTACATTAAAATTCAATTGTAAGTACTTTCCAACATTTAAAACTTTACAGAAGCTCATATTTTCCTGCCTTATTTTATTACATACTATGAATCGAATAAATATAAAAAATTTAAAAAAAGGTGACAATTTTAGAAAATTATATACACGGTGCGCCAGAACTCGCGTCCCAGAAAAAAATGTAATGTGCGATACCAAGAACATGAAGAAGTTAAAAAAAATTAACATTTTTTCCATGTTCCTGGTATCTTACCTTACTTGAAATTTTTGTGTATGTCATATTGTCTGGTAGATTCAGTTTGCCGGCTCCATTTTGAGTACGGGAAGTTAGCTATTGTACCAGAGCCGGTAAGGGTAACCAAGCAACAATTACCGGACTTAACGTAAATTATGAATGAAGTATGAATTCATAACACTTAAGTTTATTGACTTTTTTCTCCCTCTGTTATTATAAAGCCAAGTTAAACTGCTGCGAGTCTTATCTCGTCACAGTTAGACAAGGATAATGTTAATACAAAGCTTCATAGGATAAATGAAGAGAAAACATAATAGAGTAATTCTAAATATGTAAATTCCGCTATAATTACTAAATTTTGATTAAATACCACAGAACAAACTATGTAGGTATATGCGACGTAATACTACAACAAAAAATATTCCCTTCATACGTAATTAATTTGTGGTTAAAAAGTTGACTACAATTAATAATTTCATTATTTCATTGCCAAATTGCAGTTTTTTATCCCAGGTAATAAACAGCATTTCCCTTGACCCTCTTTATATATTTTCTTCGACTTTCCATCAAAAATAAATCAATTTAAGCGATTTATTGTACTTGTCCAATCATACGTAAAGCGACACTTACGAAATAAAAGCTTGAATTTTAATAGAATAATTCATAAATTCATTATTGAAACAACAGTTAATATGTTGGGGTAGTCCACTTTTACCCTATTATTAATTGGTTTCTACTTCTATATAACGAGTCAAGTAGCTTAAATTCGGTTGTTTGGGTTTAGACAATTATGATAAGTTTTGTCACAAAACAAATAATTTGGAACAAGTTATAAACTTAGTAGAGAAGTAGAGGTAGTTTTGTTTACGATTAAAATCTATTGAACTCACTTGGCAACAAATCTTCCGGCATTCCACAAAAGAAAAAGGTGACCTTGACAATTCCAACAGAATTGTGGTCTAGTATGTAGCTGTCAAATGATAATTTTTCGTGTCCACTGTATAGATATCGGTGTCATTTTTTTACGTCAAAGATTATGTTAATCGCAAATAGATTTGAAAATTCGCGAACGTCAACCATTCTTCGTGATGACTTTTATGAATTTGTGAATAGGAGGGTCAAAATCGGTGAAAAATAATTGCACATGTGGCACAAAACAAGTCGCGGTTAAAGAGATAAGAAGAGCTCATTGTCGGGTGCTCGACCGCACGCCAGCATATGGACGAAAAGTGAATAAGTTAACAACGTGAAAAATCGAAAAGTGGAATTTAGAAAACCCGGCCCAAGTCCGATCAAATCCCATCCCGAATTGTTTGATTCGAAAGCAGCCAAATTTACTTGCAAGTCAGTTGACGTGTCACTACATCTCAGCATGTTGACCTGAGAAATCAGGATGGAGGCAACGAGATAGGCAAAATGGAACTTACTGTACTGTAAAAACAGAAAATCCGTCCTAGAAAAAGTTGGATCTCCTAAATTCCTCCAGTTTTACTTGGTTATGTCTCGCTGGAACAGTAAATATTTAATTAGAAGCGAGGAACGACACGAAACACTGCACTCATACCGACTGCCAAGCACGAAATGAAATCAAAATGATGGGCTGGCAAGGCAAGTGGCAATTTTCTGACATTTGAAGCCAAATCTGACAGTGGTTTGGGCCCCAACTGAAGCTTCGGCTACTCTTTGACAGGGGACGCCACAAAAACTCCCTAATCATTACATAATAATTTAAAAAATACCAACAAATCACAGTAATAAACCGGAAATCCTAGATTTAGGATAAAAGCTGGTCATTTTTTGCCAATTTTGTCGATAAATAAAAGTTCAAGGTTATTGTTGGTGTTGGTACTCTTGACGTGTTGCCAACTTTTCAGTTTTGTGTTGCCAGTGAGTAACCAAAACTGTCTCGCAGTTCACCAAAAATAAAGCAAATATTTTCGTTCTTTGTGGAAAGCTACAAAATGTCTCGCGAAATGCAGCTTTTCAAGGTGGCCAAAGGCACATTTGGGCAGGTGCGTACCAAATGTTTTTTTTTTCTAACCTCACTTGTTACATAATTACTTTCAGATTCGTAATTTTCATGTAAGCGCGTCTGTGGGACAAAATGTCCGCGAAAAGAAGTTTGCTATCTACAGGTGGAATCCCGACCAGCCTGATAAAAAGCCCTGGGTGCAGGAATACAAAGTTGATCTAAATGCCTGTGGCCCCATGGTCTTGGACGCGCTTATTAAGATTAAGAACGAAGTGGACCCAACTTTGACATTCAGGAGGTCGTGTCGCGAAGGGATCTGTGGGTCTTGCGCCATGAACATAGGGGGAGTTAACACGCTGGCTTGTATTTGTAAAATTGATACTAGTTTAGATAAACCCACTAAGATTTACCCCTTGCCCCACATGTACGTTGTTAAAGATCTTGTACCTGATATGACTAATTTCTATAAACAGTATAAGTCGATACAGCCCTGGCTGCAACGCCGGTGAGTAGAAAAAACAATGTATGTAATTCGCAACTATCTATTTTAATCAAGGGATGAGAAGAAGTCAGGGGAGCGCCAACAATACTTGCAAAGTATGGATGACCGCCAAAAATTGGACGGTTTATATGAGTGCATTTTATGCGCTTGCTGTTCAACTTCATGTCCTAGTTATTGGTGGAACGGTGACAAGTATTTAGGACCTGCTGTACTGATGCAGGCCTATCGCTGGATCATTGATTCCAGAGATGACGCAACTGCGGAAAGATTGAATAAATTGAAAGATCCGTTTTCAGTGTACAGATGTCACACTATCTTAAATTGCACAAAAACGTGCCCTAAAGTAAGTTTCATCAACATTATTGTCATATTTTATTTTATTGCTTTATTTAGGGTTTGAATCCTGGAAAAGCTATTGCGGAAATAAAGAAATTGTTGGGTGGTCTTGCTAAGAAGGAGGCCCCAGGACTTGATACTGCCGCTTTGCAACGTTAATCACAAGAATTGTATTTTTTGTCTATAAAATAGGCTTAAAAATATATTTATTTTAAAACTTTTGTTTTTGTTTCTTCAAAAAATATTAATTTATTCGAGTTGTACATATTTAACAAGAACTTATATCAAATTAAATGGACCTTGTATTATAGCGATTAAAACAATGCTTTGTGGTGTAATCAAGTTTAAATAAACACTAGAAAAGAGTCAGATTTTTGCATTTAAAATATTCCATAAAAAATTGCGCAACAGAATCAAACATGTATATAGAGGTAGGCAACCAGTTATACAGCATTGCAATTCATAACTTCTAATTAAAAATTTTGGTCCTAAATGAAACAAGCTGTTGATTGTAACAATAATTAGATATTACAAGACTTAATTTATCTAATACATGGACAGCACAATTTACTTTACTCCCCAAGAGAAGTTAATGGTCAATTAAAAATCTATACATAAAATAACATTAACTAATTTTCATTAAATACGCTCTTTTTACTTACAAATGTTTAGTATAAGTGATGGGTAGAAATTATTACCTTTCTAATAAGTCCTTTTCCATAGCATGCCTTCCCACATAGCTAGTTTTAGTTGAACAGAAAATACAACATTCCCTTTTATTGTAGCTTTGTTCAAAGAACGATACAATACAATTTGCTATCAACTTGGAAATATTCAAAAATATTCCATAGGAAAATTTTGCTTGCAATATCAAATAACATAATTTAGCGACAATACGTTTAATGCTTTATGTATTTATTCATTAGTAATCAATCACACTTAGTTTACATAAGTATTTAGGGTTTTCCAAAATCAATAATTAATCAATTTGAGATCAAATTACAAGCACTTTGCTGTCAACAGTTTGTAATTAAATTGATTGTTAAGTTGTTGTCTTATCTTCTGTGTAACAAACAATCGACATAATTTACTTATTTTTAACAAAGCAGTAGCCGAACATTATTACATTCACTGCTTAATTAAAATGCATACAATTACTCACTCTTTTATAATTCTATAAACAAAATTACTTTGAAAAAAAAATTTCTAGCCTTTAAAAATATTTAACGGGTGCGACATAAGGTCGTATTTAACTGGCTCATTGGTTTTTCTTATCCACCAATGAAATCCGTCGTTGTGACAGAGAGACCAATAAAATTGCTCCAATTGGAGCCGATTGTCTACTGACAGGACGTCACTCATAGTAAACACCAATGGAATCGCTCAAACGGAAGTCGAAATCGGAATACACCTGATTGTGTTTGTTTTGCTAATGATTAATCTATCTAGTAAGTCAATTACGAAATTACGATCTATATTGAGCCCCCCTCGTACAATCCCGTTCCCCTGAAACGTGGTATGATCAAAACGTTTCGCTATTGGTCGATTTCATCCTCAGTCCCTCTCCAATTTACCGGTTCCTGCGCCTGTGTCAACCTGTCTAAAAGCACTTAGCACACGGAATCGGCTCAGTTTCGCTCAGTTTGTGTTCGGTATCATTGGGAGTATACAGTGTGGGACATGAGTAGTGGATTGGATATACTGAGTGGGTCCCTTCGTGTGCGAAACGGATGCGGAGTGGGCTCAGGCCCTTACACCTATTGCAAAGCCAATGAAGTCAAAGCATGTCCCAGTCTAATGTCACCGGAGACCAAAAGGCTCCTACCGCCCAATACGGAAACTGTTCAAACCAAACCATTTCCGATAAGAGGTAAGAAAATTTGAGAAAAGCCGGAAAAACAGCTGGTCGAAGTGTCAATGCCAAGCACGCCGGCGCAATCCGGGTGCCCGGACACGTGCTGCAGAATTGCGTAATAAAAAAAGCGATTTTTATTAATGCCAACTTCGCCAATTTAAAATCGAGAATTTTTATTGTGAATAGTTTCGCCAGACTTTATATCATTTTATAAATAGACGAGCTAAAAAAAGAGGAGTGCCATAATTAATTACTTTATTTATTATAAAAGTGTGCGAAGAATTTGCTCTAAATTAATTTTGTGATGCGTGCAAAAAATCAATATTTATTCGTGGAAACTTGAAATTAATTCAGTTGAATTCGTACTGGAGTTAAATACACAGCTACCTGTTGATTACATTAGGTGTAATGAAAATAATTTTAAACAAAAACATATCTGTTATTCAATTATTTATAAGTCGAGTTTAGATCATCTAAATCTTGTCCGTGGATAAAATTAACATGGGCCCCCTCTACTTACACGTTTGCAGCTTTCCAGAATATTTCCTCAGGCTGGGATTTAATTTCTGTAATTACATTATATGAAATGAGGGTGGTTTTTTGCAATCTTGTAATTTCAATGAAATTAACCCGAATTGAGTGTTACATCATAAAATGCCATAAATAATTGAGTAGAAATGGTTTCGAGGTGATTTTGAATTCGCCAGTCCTGATATCAAATAACAATTGTCTTGATTTTTTTTATTGTTTTTCACATATTATTTACTTGTTGACCAGTAAACAAGCTTCATAATCCTATTTAGGTTTTATGGATCAATGCTTTTATTTATATTTTATATTTTAATAAAGAAACAATTTAGGTTTTTTCATTCACGGAAAATTTCATAAATATTTATTTCGTAAATAAAGTAATTTTTGTATTGTGATAACAAACACATTTTCTCACTTGTTATTTTACACCTTGTTCATTGTCTAATGATAACACTTTCATTGTTTTTCGCCTTATTGTTTATTATAATTGTACAAAAAAATAGGGGGAGCAGAACCGTATAACTTCAGTAATAACATAACTTTTTCTATTTAACTTCGGCAGAAGAATTAAAATATACTTGTTTTGAAGTTGTTACTTGAGTTTTTTTTTCATTATGTATTTCAGATCTCGCGTGTTTGCAAGTAAATAATAAACAAAGACTACACGTGGAGACTTATCGATTTTATTATTTTGTTTTGTTACACTACACTATTCAATCATTAATTTTGTTTATGTATAAATCCTGAGAAATTGAGCCTGCGCTCTGTTGAAATTGTGATGCCATGATAACACAGTAAGAGTAATCACTATTTTAATAAAGCGGAACATAATTTTTTTTCTTTGAATGTACCATAAATTTGTATTGCACTTTTTTTATTCGCATTTTGTTATAAAAGTCAAAAATATCGATTTATTTCTTTAGTTTTTTGAAGAATGAGAAGGATATTGTGTAATTAAAATTATAATTAAACAGGTTATATTAATAATTTGTTATATCAAATCCATGATTGCAAAAATATTGAGTGCATTTGCTGCGGACTGAAGTGATAGGAATGATAGATATCCCGGCATTATAGCACAAATCCTAAAATATTGATAAAGTAAAAAAAGTAAACTAATAAGTAAATATACAGGCTGTACCAAAACTCGCGCCCCAAAAAAAATGCCATGTATAAGATAAGAAAGATACCAGCAACATGGAAAAAATGTTAGAAAAATCCTATCTATGAAAATTTCGAAGTTATGAGAGTTTAAATTTTGCACTTTGACTATTTATTTTTGTTTCAAAAATAATTTTCCAAGTTTTTTTGCCACATGTTATTAGAAGAGCAAACAAGGAAGCAGTATCCTAAATTGTTACTCTCTTTAATGTTATTTGTGGCTTTTATTGGCAAAATTTTTCTACCTTTACTAAATAATTATTACACAACATTATCAGTATCATTAAGTGGACATTAAAAAAATGTCAAATGTCAAAATTTTTTGGCAGATAGAATTTTTTAAACATTTTTTTCATGTTCCTGATATCTTACTTGAAATTTTTCTCTGGGGCGCGTGTTCTGACACACCCAGTATACATAACTTATTTAGATAAAATAAAGAATTAATTTTGTAGATGAATATTTCAGCTTTACTAAGTTGGTACATCTTGATAAAAATGATATTAAACGATAAGAAAATGTTATACCTAGTCTCACTTTCCTAAAAATGTCATTACATTTTGACGTAAAGACCAATTAACACGATTTAATTTTAAGTCGCTATTTAATGAACTAGTATAAGTCTGTTGCAACCGGTATTTAACAATGTGTGCATTTCATTGATTAAAACAAACACCGACTATTTACAAAACGATGAAACAATATAAAACCTATATTGACATAACCTCACTATTGGCAGGTGTATATTTTCTTAATATAGATCTTTGTATGTTTTCAATTACTTTAATTCAAAATTTGTCCTAAGGTTAGAGGTAAAAACTGAAACATATCTAATATTGGAAAGATTAGGTGCTTATTCATTAAGATTAAAGTTTAAAAAGATTATTATCAGTTTAAACTTGCAAAAACATACACAATAGGTACATTTTTTAATGTTGTTAGTTTTATCACACACTTTTCATTGTTTATAATACAGTTAAATTAATTTTAAATAAATCAAATAACATCAGATTTATTCTTACTTAAACCCTCTTTAATTTAAGCTCATATTTAATTATTATTCATCGGTGCCAACTTAAAAAATTAAATTCCAATTTTAGGGTGTAGATCACTCTTATAACACTTATTTATTCTCTTTTTTTGTGTTAGTGCAGAACCTTAACGTCAAATATACGAAGCTGTAAATAAACTAAAAATACACATTCTGACGTAAAGCTTAATTAAATTTAGAAATTTTTACAAAAACTGCAAGAAATCTATACATGAGTATTGTTTTCAAGTTATCTTTGCTGACGCAAACGAGCACGTGATATCAGTCGCGTGGGCAATGGAATCTCCATGCCTTTCTCACCCATCTGATCATGAAAAGCCCATCCATTCACCCGCTACGTGACTAACGCAATGTAACCTGACCCACCCATGACATATCATCAGGAAAATCGCGGAATCTCCGCTGTAAAACTATAAAAAAGCACAAGGTTATTGTTATTTAATTGTTGAAAAATAAACTTGTCATTGTGCCAAGTTGGCAAGTCTGATGCTTGTTTGTAAATTTCGGGAAAGCCGACTCTGTTATGGGGGCAGGGTATACATTATTGTAACTATGATAATAATAATAATAGAGATTTTATTGTTATTTATATTGGCAAAGGTTGTGGACTTGAGACTCGGGTTGATTCACTCGAAGGATTTATCTAGTGCAAGGAGCAAAGGTCTGGAGAGGAACTCCGTAAACATTGCGTAAATGAGAAAAATGCAGGTGCAAAGGTTTGAAAGTAATGAGGAAACCGCGTTGAAAAATAATTATCGAGTATGATTAATCTTTTTTGATTATCACAGTTTGTATGATCGTAATTTTATTTGTCTCGTGCCCCAAAGTATGTATAAAGATTTCTATTATTTTGCTGTTTAATTTAAAATTATTAAATTAAATTATTCCACTAATAATTTTCTGTTATCAATATATTGATAGTCCTTTTGTAAGTATACAGGGTGTCAGAACTCGCGCCCCAGAAAAAAATGTAAGATAAAATCAGGAACATGAAAAAAATGTTTGTTTCAAAAATTCTGTCTGTCAAAAATTTTTCACATTTATTTTTTGACATTTGACATTTTTTTATGTCTATTTAATGATACTGATGATCTTGTATATGTTTTTTTATAATTATTTAGTAAAGGTACAAAAATTTTGTCAATAAAAGCCACAAATAACATTAAACATAGTTACAATTTAGGATACAGCTTCATTGTTTCTTCTTCTAATAGCCTGTATAGCAAAAAAACTTGGAAAATTATTTTTTCAACAGAAATAAATAAGAGTCAAAGTGCAAAATTTAAACTCTCATAACTTTGAAATTTTTATAGATAATTTTTTTTTAATTTTTCCATGTTCCTGGTATCTTACCTTATATGGCATTTTTCTCTGGAGCGCCAGTTCTGGTGCACCCTGTATAGAAATTTGTTAAAAATTGACTTAGCTTTTGTCGTGGTTATTTCATACAAAAATTAATATATAGTAAGAAATTGGAAAATTTCAAAAATTTAATTTTTTCAAAGGAAAATGTTTTTAATTTTGTATTGTCAAAATAAATAAACAATTATTGCTTATACAGGGAGTTCCGTTTTTATTGTTACAAATTTAAACAGGTGATAGGATATTCAATTCTAAGACAAAAGTTTCCTTTAAACATGTATCGAAAAATGCTTGGTATAGGAGCTACACCCTCTGAAAGGGGGCTAATAGGTTTTTGCTAATATTTCAGAAACCATTTAAGATAAAATTAGAAAATTTGGTACAGATGATAATCTTTAKWCACCTAAACGAATGCAAACATCAAATGTCGAAATTTCTAATCAGKGCCGTCCAAAACTGATRGKGTTTAGGGTAAAAAAATACCCTATCTATTTTGGCTCTAGTTTTTTTAGTTATGCATGGTAGTCACTTTGAACAACTCCTTTAGATTTAGGCAAATTCATTTAATTAATGTTATTATTGTTACTGTAACGTAATGTTAATTAGTTGAGCTTGATTAAAAAGTATGAATTTCTTGGTTTTATTATTCTGTAAATTCTGATATATTTGAATGTTGTATTGGTGTGTAACATACATTTTAAATTAATTTTATTCAAAAACAATAAGTCGTATTGACACAAGAGAGACTTTTCTGTGATAAACTATCGAACTTAAGATTTGCTGAAAGTACCGAGAAACTAAAGCCAAAATAATTAGGGTATTTTTTTACCTTAAACTCCCCCAGTTTCGTACGCCCCTGATTAAAAATTTCGACATTTGATGTTTGAATCCGTTTAGGTGTATAAAGATTATCATATGTACCAAATATTGTAATTTTATCTTAAATGGTTTCTGAAATATTAGCAAAAACATATTAGCCCCCTTCGGGAGGGTGTAGCTCCCTTACCAAGCATTTTTCGATACATGTTTATAGGAAACTTTTGTCTTAGAATTGAATATACTATCACCTGTTTAAATTTGTAACAATAAAAACGGAAAACCCTGTATTTATATATCTTTAAACTTGTATATTTGCGTATATCATTAAAAAGTTGCATATGTTATAAATTATTCTTATTATAAATTACATAATCACTACATAATGACAAAAAGTATGTAATTTAAAAACGATTAAATATGAATAATTAAAAGCTTTTCATTTTTAAATTTACATATTTTTATTAAGTTTATCTGTGTTAAAAATTATATTTTTCTTCAAAACTACCTACTTACGAGTACATGCCAATATTTTCCCAAAACAATTTTTTTCTAATTAAACGATGTGGCAACCAGACTTAAGTGAATATAAAAAATGTATTTGAGTTTATTACGGGAGAAATAATATGTAGATAAATTGAAATTTATAGTAGTTATTTATTGTAAGAGTGTTTTAGATAGCGTTTTATCCACGCAAGAATGTTTAACCGCGAGAACGCCAATGTGCTTTCGGTAGTACACTGTTACGCGGTGCGCAGGTTACCAACAGTGAAATAAAGTTACTTTATTATTTTGTTATGATAAAGTTACTTTATTTCCACTAGTGGATAAAGTGTTACTTTATACGCATCTAAAGAGTGGAATAAAGTCTCCTTATAAAGTGGTTGTGGATAAAATACATTTATTTATTTATTATTAAAGTTACAAACTTGCTATCTATTCATTTATAAACAATTTTTTAAAGTAAAAAAGGAAATAAATGTTTCGCAACTTTACATACCTATGACTAAAAAAAATATAAAGCAACAGCTATTTAAATGGAGGTAAAAAAAAATGTTTGTAACGACATAAAATTTCTCGAAAAAAGTAGAAGTTTCTGAAAAATCTGACTTGTTGCAACAATATTCACAATAGTAACAATATTCTACGAACTTGTGTAGTTGTGTGTGACTCACTCCAAAGTATGCTAACAACACAGGTTGCAACGGCAATTCGTATTTCCGTTCGCAACCTTGCCACACTTTTCGTCTTCTCGAGGTTTTTGATGTTGTTTTCTCATCAGTCATTATGTTATGCATTGACGCATCACTTTGTTTAGGGTCACGTATTAGACATCCAAACTTTTGATAATTCCCGATAAAACGATATGAAATAACGTAATACTTTGTTAATCTACATTTCTAGTCTTGTTGCATTCAATGGTACCAAATACCCGTTTGGTGATTCATTGTCACGCTGGAATTGTGATTAAATTTGCATAAGAGTTTTTCCTTGTCCAATGCACTTGAAAGCAAGACTTTTCATGAACTGTCTACAAAAATACTTGCGAAATCTTATCATGTGCTTTCCGAGGTCATTATCAAGGTGTTCCCCCCAAGATTTTCTCCTTACGGAATAAAATTCTAGCAACCTTCAAAAGTGTCATTCCAACATGAAAAAACCTACGTGCGATGATCCTTCAACATCGGAACGAATGAAACGAGTCAGCTTTTCTCGCCGTAGCGTGGAAATTCCTTCCCCCTGGAATCCGCTGAAACGTTCCAAGTCTATCCGAATCGGTCTGTTATTTGCACTAACTCCAAAACTCATTCATTTGCCCTCACGTGTTGTTTGCCGGTGGATTTATTACGAATAAATCTGTCGATGTGACGGAGTAAAACAACGGAATTTTTTAACTCGGTCCATTCAAATTGTTTTGAGTGACGTCTAACAATAAAATCGTAGATTGTCAAGATAATGGGACGGTCATGCGATTGTTGAAGAATATTCCTTCGTGGTGGTGGTACCAACATACTTAATTTTTTACGCAAATTGAATGATTTGGAACATTATCATAATGTAGTTAACGCAATGAATGGGTTTCATGTTTAATTACTAATTAGACTATTTTAAGCACGATGCACTGACGTGACTCCGCCATGAACAGTGACTGATCGGCCGCTATTCGTAGATAATTTAACGATGATAAAATCTCTTAGAAGTGGTAGAAATTTTCCCTCCAAATTTTTTTATAATATTTGTTTTCGTAAAGCCAATTAATGCAAAATATCGGTCATCACTCATCAATGTCAACATTCTCGATCCCGACGACAAGAACTGTAAATAATCAGTATCTTAAATTCACGTCTGTTGATTAGGTGATAATGATAAGAAAATGTCACTTTTTTCCACATGTGATCAGTGAATACCCTTGATCTTAATTTCTCTATCAGGAAAGGTTAAAAATGTAAATAAAATGTTGGATAAACTGCAAATGCCGATGACTGATTAGTGATTACACTATAGTTTACATGTTTTATTATATCATTGTTGAAACTTCTTGTGCACTTTTATTGCTTTCGAGGTGATAAATAACTAATATTATTTCTTTTTTTATAAGTTTTGGGATCCGTTTTCGACAGACTAAACAGTAGATTCGTAACGAACAAAAATCTTCAAGTCTTGTTGAAAACGCTCGCCTTGCTCAAGTAAGTCATTTCTCACGTTGCCTAAGTTTTCAGGGAAGAGGTTCGTAAACGTTTTAAGACATGTTTGCACTCATCACATCATAGTAACTCAGTAATCCAATTAATTAAAATTAATAATTCTCATCTTTTTATTTGGGTAGGTAAATAAGATTGCTTACCCAATTTGGAAAAAACCTGTCTCGCAAAAGGAATTTTCATTTTTAAAACTGACATGAATGTTTTCTACCCAATTTTTTAAATTTCAAATTTATGATTTTTTTAATAAAATCTAATGTTGACTTTAACCAATAAATAATCAATTTTGTATATAAAATTCTTGTTTCTCTTTGTTGAAATTGTGATTTGAATTATTGTTTTATCGCGATTGGTAATGACAAAATCATAGTACTAATCACTATTTAAATAGTGTACAGTAAAAGTGTTTGTGATGACAAAAAAAAATAATTTTTTTTAAATTTTGAAATAGATTCTCTGCATATGTTTACTTTTTTAAACTGAAGAATTTTTTGACGATTATAGTAAAATACTCTACACTCTAATCTTTTTTTAACTTACAAAATATGCAGTGTCCTTGTATAAATTAAAGTACATAATATTTTTCTGTGATATTTTGGATTTTTCTTGCAACTATTACTTTATAAACATTAATTGATTAATTAAGCATAATGTTTAAAAAATGGTTAGGAATAGTATTAATAATTATAATTATTAATTATATGTTTATGAGATACGAAGTAGATAATATCATTAAACTAATCTCTGGCTCAGTGATAAAAATAAAAATAGTCACCAACCTTGTACAAATAACTATTTTATTAATTTAAATTCCTCAAATTCTTCGTGTTTGTTTTTATTTTTTTCGTTTTATTTATACAATTATTACTTCCCTTATTATCGGCCAATCGACTGTAGAGCTGCCAAAATAAATAAGCTGCGAATTACAAAATCATTGATTTTAATTAGACGCAAGACTTATTTAATCAAATTTTGAACTAATAAATTACGTAAGAAAAATTGTAAAATGATACCAGATTCTGCTAAAGGTCAACATTTTTAACATTTGGAGCATTTCAAAAATGATTCCACGTGACAATTTCTTGTTTTTGAATTCAAGAACTACTTTTTTGATTTTATGTTATTTAGTAAAATTTGTTGGCAATTGAAAGGTCAGCGTGAGGATAATAAAATGTATCGAACCGCCAATGTCAGGGCCCTTGCAAAGTAGCGCCATCTAAATTTAGATCGTCAAGAACGTTACACACTTTATTTTTTTTCGCAAATTTTGTAACAATTATTAATAATTTCCAATACTTTGATCTCCCCAGTTATCTTTGAAATTTAATTATTTTAATAATAAGTACCAAAAACTTAAAACCTTAAAATAGTCTAATCAAGCACGTGGGTGTATTGATTGCATTTATACCAGGACTCGTCAACATATTAGAGAAATGTTTTGTTTGTATTGATTAAACATTTGAGTTGTGTAAAAACCTTATTTAACATTACTGCGAACAAGTCATAAATTATAAATTATTTGTAGTATAAATTATTTGTAAATTGGGAAAACATCCTAAAATTGCGCAAGTAGTTCGGCAACCAACTAAACATATTTGATAATAATTCATGCGCGTATCAAAAATTTGCATCGGTATTTAGAAAGGCCGCATTCGTGTCACCACTACGCCTATCGCAAACACCATAAAACCGTTAAATCCGCTTATCTAACTACGAGATTTTCACCAACAATGGCGCACAACAACCACAATTTCTCCAACATCTCGAAAAAAAATATGAATAACTGTGAAAGTCCAGGTATGTTTTTTGCTTTGTTGGAAGTTTACGAAATTGAATGTTTTTTTGGTTGCCTAATGACTTAAGTTGATTTAACCTTCCCCACTTCTTTCTTGTTACTTATCCAATTAGGCCAAGATGCTTCACATACCTGTATTTCATTGGATTGGAGGTACATGCACCAAATTAAATTCAAATTAGGTGTCTAATTAAGCGAGGACTTTGATTTTTGGAAGCCACTCCTTGCGCATGACGTACTTAAATCAAAGTCCAGTCAACTCCAAGATTTTTTCATTATTATCTCCCACTGAAAGGTGGTACCACGTGGCGGTCTTTTCTATTTATAAGCACCACAAATAATGTCAATAGAAAAAAAAATTAAGCAATGTTGAGTTAAATTAATCCGCGCTCCGACACGAGATTGAGATGTGTTCTTATCAATTATATCTTGTGACGTGAATGTTTACTCGAGTTGTTTGTGTTGAAACAATGCTTGAAAGGCGTCGCTCGCAATTCCAAAGGGCCGTTTCGCTCCACATAGGTATTTTTTCAAAGATCAAACTAACTAAACACAACTCTAATTCACAATAAGCGAGTTTTGACTCAAACACGTTTTCTTATAGGTGAAAGAGCCAATTATGTCAACAGCCCCCACGTCATCGCCATGGTGGGCCTCCCCGCCCGAGGAAAAACCTACATCTCCAAGAAGCTGTCTCGGTACCTAAACTGGATTGGCATAAATACCAAAGGTATTTGCTTAAAGTATTTGAAATATTCTATTATTGTACCTGAATCGATGACCCAAAAGTGCACTTTTAGCCCCCTTGACTTTACAATTTATAATGTGTAATGTATCCTAAATCACCTGTAATTTATGCTGCTTCTACAGTATAAAATTAAAGTTAAAAACACTAACTAAACGTTGCAAATAGCGACAAAAATTTAGTAAAAAATTGACGTTTGTCAAAAATGACATTATGCATGGCAGGAGTGATTTACAGCATAAATGTCGACAATGTCTACACAGGTTTTTTTAACGCCCCTAAAAAGAACGAATTTAGGAGTATGGTGGTTGCCATTACATATTTTAGGAATGCCATAATCGTAATTCGATATCTTCATTTCAACATTAATGACATTTTTTACATCCCAAAGTGAAGAATTTGTTTGAACAGTTTAAAAACTGTGTAAACGTAGTCAATGTTTTACTCATAAATCAAAATAGCTATGGAAAAATTTAATGTAATTTTTAACAAATGTCATTACCTTAAATTTTTAAATTTAACTTGAATTTTTATTAGTCATTATACTAGTGCTATTGTTTTACCGTTTATTCTTAAATACTTTAACCTTGTCGAAAATTTGTAAGTTTATGGTGGCCAAAAGTGGTTTTCTTAACCAGGTACGATTAAATTATTTTTCTAAAAAACTCGTAAATACAATATGTAGTCTCAATCTTATTAAAACCTCAGTGAAAAGTTGATATAAAAAATACTTCCAGTGTTCAATTTGGGTGAATATCGCCGTCATGCGACTACCGCCTACAAAAACCACGATTTTTTCCGCCCCGATAACCAAGAAGCCATGGCTTTGCGTCAACAATGTGCCAGAGAAGCCCTCCAAGACGTGTGCAAATGGCTGGAATCCGGGGGCGAAGTCGCCGTGTTTGACGCCACCAACTCAACAATAGAACGAAGAAGACTGATCCAGGAATACGTTGTTGATAAAATGGGCTACAAACTATTTTTCGTTGAATCGATTTGTGATGATCCCCAAATAATCGAGCAAAACATCAAAGAAGTGAAAGTCAGCAGTCCTGATTACATCAATATGAACAAAGACGCGGTTTTGGAAGATTTCCTCTTGCGAATCCAACATTATCAAGAACGGTATCAACCGTTGGATGAAGAGAAGGAAAAAAATGTTTCTTTTATGAAAATCTACAACACGGGAGAGAAGTGTCTGGTACATAAACACGAAGGGCACATCCAAGCGAGAATTGTGTACTATCTCATGAACATCCATATTACCCCTCGAACTATCTACCTAACAAGGGTACCTCTCGATGTTTTATTTTAAATTTGGGTTAATTTGTAATTTTAGCACGGCGAAAGCGAGCAAAATCTGGTAGGCCGGATTGGAGGCGACTCAAACTTGAGTCCCAGAGGCCGGCAATACGCCTCAGCCTTGTCCAAGTACATTCAAGAGCAGCACATTGAAGGGCTCCGAGTGTGGACTTCGTGGCTCAAACGCTCGATCCAGACAGCCGCTGGAATAAACGTCCCTCAGGAAAGGTGGAAGTCCCTCAACGAAATTGATGCTGTAGGTCACATCCCACCTCTCAATTGATTGTTCTAATTGATTTTTGAAGGGCGTGTGTGAGGAAATGACTTATGAGGAGATTAAAGAGAAATTCCCGGAGGAGTTTGCCTCTCGGGATCAAAACAAGTTCGCCTACCGGTATCCCCGTGGTGAGAGTTACGAGGACCTCGTTGGGAGGCTTGAACCTGTGATAATGGAGCTGGAGAGACAGGGGAATGTGTTGGTGGTGTCCCATCAGGCTGTTTTGCGTTGTTTGTTGGCGTATTTCCTGGATAAATCTGCTGGTAATTCGGGTTGAGTTTTATCCGATTTTTTTTGATTGATTTTTTTAGATGAATTGCCTTATCTACGTGTTCCTCTTCACACTATAATCAAATTGACTCCAGTGGCGTACGGGTGTCGGGTGGAGCACATAAAACTGTCCATCGATGCGGTCGATACTCACCGAGACAAGCCAAAGGTAAATTTAATTTAGTTTTTTGCTTGTTGCTGCTTTGCTCTAACATCTTCCTGCATGTGACTGTGAACCGAAACTGTTTCAGGAACGGGGACAAAACGCCCAACTGGTGTCACTCTAACTCAGCACAATAACAAGTCTTAGATTAGTTAGACTAGACTTCAAATACACAGTGTGTTGTGTAAATTTTGGTAGATTTGTTAGCACACTGTCTGTACGCTTCCTGTGCTTCTTTTGCCTACTTGTAGTTTATAGCAACTTAGTAATGAAATTCTTTTAAGGTTCCTGGCGAATTGGAGGAAAAGTTCCGATTTAAGTCACGTAAAACTTGAAGCAATAGTGCGACTAATGCAGATCGACTGAATCAGGGTGCCTATTATAATTAATGAATATTTGATGTGATGTACCAAGGTTTAGGTTAATATAACCGTTTTGTGATGGAATAGTTTAGTCGTTTTGAGATCTTATAGTGAACTTATTATTATTTGCCATTTTCCAATTTATATGCGCTAGATGTTATACCTAGATTTGGTGTAATTTACCATAAACCTGGAATATAAATATCTTATTTTTATGTATTAGTTATTTATAATGTAACATATGACATTTTTTTGCCTACTATAAAGACAATTTTATTTTTTACAAGGCTTTTCATTACAGATTCCCATTTTATTGTTTCTCATTTGTGTGTCGTAATAATAATTTACGTAACAAGTAAGATAGAGAAGCCAATAAGAGCGCAAAAAATTGCACTGACGAGGGCGATAGTCCGAGTTTGTCTAAGAGTGAGAGTATTATAAAACGTCTATTCTATACGTACAAATCTACGACTGCCTAAATTTAATTAATTTTTTTTATGACGTTTTGAATTAAATTTTGGTAATCAATAATTAACCACATCGGGTGTTAGTTTGAAAAGGTGTAAAACATTATTATTAATGTTTACAAGGAATGAGTTTATATAGGAACACGTCTCTTTGTATTGGTTATCATTGTTGTAATGCATGAGGTAATTAACTGTCTTAGTTTTAATAAAATTACATTAATTAATTTAATGCGATAATCAGCTTTAAGTGATTACGTTATGGCATCTTAAACGAATAGTACAGTAGATAATAGTTACTTACGTAAATAAGAGCCCGAAAAAGTGCACTGACGAGGGCATAGCCCGAAAATAGTGTTTTCTATGTGTATTGCTGGTTGCATAATACTTTCTTTGAAATTAGACCATAATTTAGATCCACTAATTAATTAATTTTTACTTTCTCGATTAGACAAATAGTGCTCTAGGCAAGGTTATTTTCCTGTTTACACAAAAATGGTTGCAGAATGTAATTCCCTTGGTTCTATCGTCACGACTTTATATACAATGTGCTCAAAATTAAAAAAATGTAATTGTTGGAAATGTATATCTAGCGAGTTACGGTAAGTGGAGGCAAAAGAAAAGTGGACAAGGTCAGTCAGCTGTGAAATTGTAGAGCAATGTGTTATTTCTATCGAGAGATTGTACAAGTTGAGTAATTTAAATGTGAAAAAACCCATTTCAATTGAGAGGCCGGATTAGAATGATGATATGGCGGAGCCGACGCTTTCAAATCGGTTCTTTTTCTATGAATCACATATGCGAAGTTTGAGACGACTACAGAACCACGCAAAACTGACTCATTGGTATTTAAAATGAGAAATTATGTCGGGGTTTGAATTTCGGCGCGCGACTTGTTTCTTTAATTGTCCGATTGTGGCGCTATCGTCGCGGGTTGTGATTGGTTAATTGCAAAACTTCATTGTGGCGGATTCCCAAATGTTTTGAAATTGAGGTAATTCGCGTTTTTAGTTTGTGTCTATTGAAAAAAGTGTGTACATGTGCATTGAAGAGCTTGGAGCGTCCGTCAAGCTATAAGTCGTTTAAAATGAGGGAAAAGGTGAGCGAAAACCCGTTGCAGGGCGTGTAGAAGCAAGCGTACGATAATGGCCGTTGTTTGAGCCGCAGCTCTGCAAACCCAGTTGGCGACGAAACCGCACTTAAACTGGTCTCTCGCTGCGGATTCTTGCCGTGTCAGCGCCCCAAATCGACGGATTTCTCCGTTTTTGTGTCGAAATAAGCATTCGGTGGCCTGTGTTGCTGGGGGGCTGTGTTTGAGCGGTAGAATTCAGTGGGCCGATCGTGTTTTGTTTCGCGGAGTGCGTACTTTTGACGTTTTGATGGGTGTTTACATAAGTGTCCCAATTATTAAGTGGCAGTGTCTGGGTGGATAGAGTGGCCCAACAATGATTAGGTTAGGTTGGGTTTATTTATAAATTATTCGGGGGAGTGCAGGGCCGTACCCGGGGGTGAGCGAAAAAATGGAAAGTTAGTTGCGCAACGATTCGGTTTTGTTTTTGTGCGTTGTTGTCATGTCGCGTTTCGTGGTCAGCATTTTTGTCAAGTTTCGATCCGAGTGCATAACTGCATGGGTAAACGGCCGACCCGCTTACGCTCTTGTACTGTTTTTACACACGCCGCTCCCCCTCGATCCCATACTGGGACGGCGGCGTTGCCACGATGGGCGCATTCTGGATGCTTTATTGACGGATGGACGCGCTTTTGCCGGTTGCCACACGCTAAACGGGCAAATCAATCGAGATTCTTTCCAGAACCTGGACACTTTCAACACGTTGGAACGCGCAGTTAACATTTTAATTCGATTGCGATGGAGAGTTGGGGTCGGCGTTGTGTGGGGCAGAGCGCGGGCATGCATATCCCCCTCGAGACGGTTCAGGGGGAACGGGCGATTGACGTTTCCGTTTTCGGACGTGAAATACGCCGCATATTTGGAGGAAAGATGCGTTTGGGCGAACCCAAGCTAAAAACAATTTAAATCGCTGAGGCGCGACATTTGGCAACGTTTCAATACAATAAGCGCCAACTGGATTTAAATTTCGGACCAAACAGAGCTGGTTTACTTGGCATTTTGTTCGCAACAAAGACGCTTTCATCGCCGGTTTTGCACACAATTTTTACTCTCTCATCACTGATTCAGTGAGCGGGAATTCGGAATTCGCTACTCTCACACCCAGATGTATGATTACATTATATGCCGTAGCGACATCTAGCACCCAGTGCTCGAACTACAAATCTTTTTGTTTCATTCTTACATTTATTTAATAATTAAATTCAAATAAAATATACATTTTTCAATTTTAGTCTTGACTGATTTTCGGAAACTTCCAGGAGACATTAAAGTTCGAATGGGCAACGTAATTCAGTATGTAACTCCTTACACAACATCAAACTTTCAAACTTACCTTTTCGTATTTTTTTAGATTATTTTTGGTGATGCCATGTTTGAAAAGAAAACCAGATTGCATGTCAGAAATTTATTGGAAAAACAATTTGACAATTTTTGCGAATTGGAGCAGGTTTGTATCACAAATCACGAGATAAGATAAAACCTAATGGTATTATTTTTCTAGTCCGTAAAAAATAATTTAATCGACGCTTCGTTAAGTATTAAACAAACTGAAAAAGTTTCCTCAAATCGCTCTACAAATGAGCGTAACATGACACGTAAGACTAGAACAAGACGGCCACGCATCCATTCTATATTCGAGTCTGGTTATTGTGCTGTTTGTCACACACCCTATAGCAGTCTTGAGGATCACATCCAGTCCAAAAGACATTTAAAACTCATCGGCGACGATGGCAATTTCATATCAATAAAAGGCTTTGATTCGTTCCTGGCCTTGGATGGAATTGACGCGATCGGTAAGCTCCGAAAATATGGTTACCATGACGACCAAGTGTCATCAGTAACAACAAAAACCAAAATTCCCTAACTACTTAGAGGTTGCTATGGCAACCAAGTCACTTTTGATTTCAAGTTCAACAAAAGTTCCTAAAATTTCAGAAGTGAATGAGAAAAATCGCGACTACTCTCCGCCCCGCCGCCGCTCCAGGATGCCTCGAACGCGCGCCTCGTCCGTCATGTGCGACCAAATAAAAGACTCTCCGATGTCCCCTGTGGGCAGCGACTCAGGACACCATTTACGTTCAAGAAAAAATATAAATTACATGACGCCACCTCTTGAAGACGACAGTCTAACAGAGAAGCCCGAAGTCGTGAAGGAATATCGCGAATTAAGATCTAGTTCTCGTCTTTTGGCCGTAATTAAATTTCTCGTTGAGTTTATTGAAGTTGTTTTAATGTTAATTTTGTAGAAACTAGCCGATCAAATGGTCGAAAATGACGAAGTGTGGAATTCGGGCCGGCCGAAACGAGCCTGCAACCGAACGAGGATTTCGGCTGATGAACGATTAGTCGTTGATAATAAAAGTTATTACAAAGTCGAAGTTTTATCGTCGAAACTTCGTTCAGGAGTTACTCATTTTCAGGAAGTCAAGCGGCCGGAAACACCGGTTGAGAAAGAGGATGATAAAGGGTTGATAGTGAAATTTAGGAAGTTGAGGAATTCGGAACTCGTTCGGTTGAATAACGAGGCGGAGAATTTTCTGTTTCCGAAAAAAGACGAAACGAGTGATGAAGACGAAGAGGATGATAAGACCAAAAATGACAATAGTTCGGTCAGCGAGACTGACGATAGAAGAGTTAAAGTTGAAGATGATGAGTCGATGCATAGTACAAGTTCCGAGGGTAAAAAGAAGAGAAGACGAACACACGCCGAGGCTTTTATAATGGATAATCAAAAATACTACAAGTTTGAAACTCCCGGTTCAAGGTTGAGGTACCACGGTTCATACCTTTCTCCCGTTCCTATGAAATCGAAAAACAATGGAGATTGCGTGGTGAAAAACGAATCGGAGGAGTCCGAATCTGAAAAAGACAGTAAACTGAGATTAGATGATTACAACTTTTCGTTTGAGAGTGTGCCCAAAAACGAGGCGTGGTATCAGACGTTTCAGAGGCGTGACAAGGGGGAAGAAAAATATGTTTTTTTGAGTGATGACAGTACGTATTTAGTTTCACTTTGTAACCTTGATATCATTGATTTTTTTAGATTATTGGGATCCGTTGATTCTTCCGTACCAGTTGGACTATGTACCGCCCCTGGATCCACAAGAGTGTCTAGCAACCTACAACCAGATCAAAAAATGCCTTATGGAGCCCCCATCAACGTCAACTTCGGTCACTTGCAGCACCCCGGATCCTAACGCAAGCAATTCAAGTGTTGAAACTCCTTTCAATCAAGACGAAGACAGTAAAATAAGTGCCACTGAAATTAGTTCAAATAGTACCGTGGATGAGATTAAACCGTCACGGAATAAACGAAGCCGACGCCCAGGAATGGTCGTAAACGTGACCGGGAATGGCAAAAATCCCCGAAAATCACCCCGACAACATGCCTCAACTCTAGCGATTTTAAGTAGTTTGATTCAGCAGCGGAAACGAAAGTCGCGACGAGGCGATCTGGACTTCCGGTCAAACCTACCGACGATTCTCGAAGAACCGAAACAGACGAAATCACTGAAGAAGTCTAAAGTTGATTATTTTTCGATGATGAAGAGGGTTGAGGAGGAGTTTGCTAGTGCTTGTGACGAAACTTTGGATATTGAAATCGACAAAGATGAAGAAATCGAGTTTAAGGGTCAGGTGGGAGTGGAAGATATTTTGAACGTATACGAGAATAACAAAGACACTATTGTTAAGTCACCTAAGAGACTGGTGAGCGCTAAACCGGGTCGGAAGCCGGGGAAGAGGAAAAAGAATCGTACAGGGTGGCCTCTAAATAGGAGCAGGAGGATGAGGAGAAAGGAGGATGACGAAAGCACGGTGGATTCGTTGAGTGTGAATGCAGATTCGGACGGATGTGACGATACGACTGATAGTATTAAGAAGAAAAAGTCGAACTGTAGTGAAAATAATAACCAAAATGACCAAAGTAGTTTAAGTGATGTAAATATAGGTGATAGTAATTGTGATTTAACAAACGCCGACAGGGTTAAAAACGAAAATAGAAGTGATGATGCGAACTCAGTACTAACAAATAAAGTTAATAGTGACGGTTTTAATATTGATTTGCAATATCAGCCGTATGTGCGTGTGCAAAAACTTGATAAGAATCATATAGACAATAAGAACGAACCGGCGAAAAGGAGTAATTCACCGAAACGAACAAACAGAGGACAGAGGAGGATGCCAGCGTCGCCGAAATCACCGAGGATGTTAAGGAGACCAAGAGGGCGCTGGTATCGAGAGAGATAATTAGGTTTCCATGTTATTTATTTTCTTGTATTCTTTAAGTTAAACATGTATTCGAATATTTTGTACCAAATCTGTATTATTTTTAAAAAAATATTATTTTTTTCTAATTATTAATTATATAGTTTTTGCGTCTTGGATTTTCTTTTGTATATGTACATATACATTTACCATAGAAGCATGAGTTTTTGAGCCAGTACTTTTCCGAGTACTACATGTAATTTCGTTGGGAAAGAAAATATTACATTTCAAGACAAATTTTAAATAAAATTGTTGTTTACAATGATTTGGGTGTTTCATTTAATACGAATGCTTTTAAGTAAATGATTGCAGTACTCTGTGAACATATATTTTTCCACCTATTTTCACAGGTGTTCCAAAAAACGTTGAAACAGAGTATAGAAAATATAATGACTGACAACTGTTTTCTCTGTTTCAGAAGATTTTTTTTCACTGATTGTCTTTCTATAAATTGCTGAAAAAAAAGAATAATTACTGGCAACACAAAAAAAATATAGAAAAAAATACACCCTTCAAACTGTATTTATAAATTAAATAGGAACTTAACCAACAATTTTATTACGACAAATATCTGGCAAGCAAATTCGGTTGCAATGTTGCAAACCACCAAGAAAGAAAATATCAAAAATACGCTTAATTCTGTTGCCAACTGAAAATATTCACCATAATTTGAATCTCTATTTTCGTATTGGAGTAATAAAGTAAACATCACATTTAGATCCTATAAATATGACTAATAAATAACACACTTTTTATAACGGAAGACAAGCAATTTTGGCACATCATCCTAAAGTAAAATACAAATATATTGTCCAAAAATATTTATAAAGTGCATTGGAAGCAGGTGTTACAGCAAAATATAAATACAACTTTTTCTATTTTCATAAGAATGTTTCTAATTGTGAATTCAGCCACTCCTTCAATGGGGAAAACTAATTATTTCCTAATAATTATAAGTGGTTTGAATTTATGGCTATTTGCAGTAGTAATAAAACTCCAGGGCCGTATTGACACATTTTTCAAATAATCAATTTCAATTAATTAATCGAGGGTATTAAAACGTCGAAAAACCCAATCAGCCGTAAATACCTTTCAGTTACCTCCCCAATTACCCGAAAATTACATAATTGGGAACAACACTACTCCTCACTAAATCACCCATCGTCCATTATCGGTTTCCCTTCGGCTTACTCCGGCTCTGATATTAAAATGGAGTCTAGTTTACAAGCACAACGATTTGTAGTCGTTCTGACGGTGCGTTGCAAAGCGAGGTCTCGTTTTCGGCCGTTTTTCAGCGGAACGTAAGGGAAAAGTGGCCCTGAAAGGGCATCAAACGCAAGCTGAAGCCACGCCGGAAACGTTGAAGGTAAAATTTTTGACATTTATGTAATCTGTAACGAGTTTTCGAGTAAAACGACAGCCAACGTCGATCTCTGCAGTGGCATACATGTTTGTTCCGGTGTGCGCGTGCGCAGTGGCGATTTTTTGCGGGAACTTGGGGTTCCGGATTTTTTCAAAATTTTAGTAAATTTAGAAGGGCCACCGCTGAGGTGAACTTCGGAGAGGGTTATTTAGTCGGAAGTTTGCTCTGTGCGAAAGTTTTAAATTCAATATTGCGGATTTGTTATCGAGTCGAGGGGATCCGGACGTTAATCGTACGTTGCATCCGGAATTTATACCGGACTATTATTATTACATTTATTACCTAAATTAATTTAATCGATGATAATTTCTAATTTGATTCGTTTGATGTGTTTAAAAGTGTTGTATTATGCCGATTGCGATAACAATAATTTATTACAGTTTTTGGTGTATTTATGATTGGTCATGAATGGTTTTTGTATTAGCGCATTGAATAAAAAATAATAAAATTACAACCGCAAAATTTCAAAACATGCAGCAACTTATGCAAATATAAAGTGTCCATAAAAGATAAATGTGTACAATCAAGTCAATTATAGAAAACGTTCTTGATGTTATTAACATTTATGAATACTGTGAACATACCTGACAATTTATGATTTGGATTTTTGAAAAAAAAATATGCAACTTTGTAAGTATACACAATGGCGTTTTGTTTTTTTTTTTTTTTCAGTAATAAGAATCTTTTATCGTTGATTATTGCGTGTGGCTTATTTATTATTACATACTTCATGATAAAAATCTTATAAATCATAGCATATATGATTACTTCGATGCCAACATGTTATAACTTGGTTAGATTGAAATTTTTTATGTTAAGTAAATATTTATTTCAAAATTTAGCTAAGCTTTAAAATTGTACTGACTTATTTTTGAATATTTTTGGTCAAGATGAGACTTATAAAGGGTGTTGATTAGAATAAACCACGATACAGGTGTTTCACAACTCGCTCTACAGAGAAAAATGCCAAATAAGATACTAGGAACATAGAAAGGATGTTTAAAAAATTCAGACATTTGACTTTTGACTTGTATATAGGTACAGGATGATTCTTAAATGGACCTACAAAATTTTATCCTTGGTAGTATTAAACGAGAACATGCTGGAAAAAATATTAAAAAAATTATTTGTTCAACCGTTCTCCAAATAAAATTTATTCAATTTATTTTCGAGGTAAAGCGTACGCCACTGATATCTTCGTAGTGTAGTATTAATTTCATGAAAATGTACCTGATCATTGCAACAATTCATAAACGCCGTAAGTGGCACGTATCAAGGGCGTTCTGCCCCTAAAAGATAAAAACGTAAAAAGGGTACAAATTGTCTCCATTTATCCTTGAGAAGCTCTGATAAAATTTTGTCGGTCTATTTAAGAATCACCTGTATTTTTTCATAATTTTTCAGTGAAGACACAAAAATTTTGCCAATAAAAGCCATAAATAACGTTGAACATAGTTACAATTCAAGATACAGCTCTTTGTTTCTTCTTATAATAGTCTGTAGCAAAAAACATGTAAATTGTTTTTTTCAACAGAAATAAATAGGGTCAAAGTACAAAATTTAAACTCCCATAATTTCGAAATTTTTATAGATAGGATTTTTTTTTACATTTTTCCATGTTCCTGGGTTTTTTTTTGTCATTTTTCTTTGGAGCGTGAGTTCTGAAACACCCTGTATAATTAACCTCTTGATTAATGTTTATTTCAAAAAAATGTAAAATATATTCTTTTCTTACTAAAACTTGCTTGATTCCCTCTGAAAAATAGGAAAAAACAGTGGTTAATATTATTCTCTTATAAGGCCCAGTTTCTGAAAACATCGTAGTTTGTCCAGAAAAAAAAAACGTTGAAAGATTTCGTCGGGTGGTTTTCTACGTCAAAATATGAAAAAAAATCCTATGGACCTATTTCCAGAAATACTTCCTAAGGGATCTAGAGCGATAATTCGACCTTATACAGGGTGTTAAAAAAGATTGTAAAGTATTTCAGGAAGTAAAAATATGGACCAAAACAAACAAAAAAGTTCTAATAAACATGAGTTCGCAAAGTAACGGTTTCGGAAATATCGATTATTCGTTTTTTAAAATTTTTGAAACATTTGCAATCTGTTTAAACAAAACAAAAAAGAGTAAAATATCTAAAAAATTTCACATTCGATATCTCTGAAACCTCTTAATAAAACCATGTTTATTAAGATTTTTGTTTATTTTGGTCTATACGTACTAATACCTCCTTAAATATTTTACAATCTTTTGTTAACACACCATATTAAAAAAACTTAGTTTTTGTCAGCAACCATTTTTGGACATGGGTTTAAAGTCATTAATTGTATAATTAGTGATTAACCGAAAAATAATAGTTTTTTTGGATTTTAATTTAGTTAAAAAAAAGTCGAAGAAGATTACCTTCACCTATTTTCGGTTTTATCATTTTTTGTCATCACTGCAGAGTATTTCCGCCCAAATATAGGTGTTCTAAAAATCGTCAACAAATAAATTACAAGGTGTGTTAGCACAGTCTTTATTTATTAATTTAAGCTTCAATGATTCAATGCTGACGCATATTATTCGTTCAATGTTCATGTTTCACGATCCATAGAAATAAAAAAAAACAATATTTACTTAATTAAATTAATTGAATCTGTCGTATTTTAAATTTGCATCGACATTATGCATATGTAATTTTCGTTTTTTAATTTATTGGCAATTATAGTTTTAACTCTTGTTTTACGTAGGTGGATGATGACGTAGCAAATATACATTTCAGACTATTTTTATACAAAATAATATCGACAAATTTAATAATTTCAGTAGATGGGCTAGTAAGAAAGTAAACATCGTAAAACCTCTTTGTGTTGTCTTGACGTAACTTTTATCTCGACATCTTGTTTGTGGAATTTTTCAGCTGCATTGTAAATAAACTCTCCTGAATTATGTATTTTCACAAAAAAACAATCACGCGATTTTAATTGTAGTGGACAATAATTCAATTTTTTCAACTGAAAACTGTTTTTCCGGAGTCGAAACTTTCTCTTTTAATTTAGGAGCATTACTTGAAAACTGTAAATATTTTCATGGATGATGTTAAAATAGAAAGTTTACTCATCCGAAACACAAAGAAACGCACGGTCTTTGTGATTTAATTAATTTTGTAACGCGATTTATCCAATCAGACCATGACCTACAATATATTTAGAAAAGTGCATTTAGAACAGCGGTTTTTGTTTATTTTGGTTGAACAACCGGTCTGTGACAATTGAGCATCTTTTGTCACGGCCAACCAGGCAATATCTAACGCCATATTTGCTTAGGAAAAATGTCATCGACCGGTATGGTACTTGAACCCCCATCAAAACCCCACAATTACCGCCCCCATCACAACAACACTAACTCGAAACGCAAGTCGAAACATGACCGTTCCGGTCGCAAAAGATCGAAAAGTTTCTCCGGTTGTGGCCTGATGATGGACATGAAACCGGTCCCCCCTACCAAATTCCTCCTCGGGGGTAACATCAACGACCCTCTCAACCTCAACAGTCTCCAAGACGAGGATATAAATCGAGCCATGAACGCAATCACCCCCAAATCTTCCCCCATCCCAACTCCACCGAGGAGGAAGGGACAGATCGAGGTGATCATCCCCCCTAACATCAACGATCCTTTGAATTTGATTGGATGCGCCGATGATGCGGAGTACGAGCAACAGTTGTGTTCTCCCGTGAAGAAAGGGAGGAAGAAACGGTTGAAGAAAAGAAGAACGGTGTCAGCGTCCGAGGGGGATTTGGAAGCAAGAACTCCAGAAACGTCCACGGATTCGGCGAAAATTCCCGTTGAAGTAGTCGTCGAAAAAGATCTCAGTCTCGAATTGTCGCCAAAGAAGGAGAAGTCGAAGAGGAAAGTGGAGGAGCACGGGGGGACACAAGCGAAGAAGTTTAAGTATTCGATGGATAAGATTGTGAGTCCGGTGGTGCCACAACCAGGGACGTGGTTGAAGAGGTCGAATCATAAGAAGAGACCGAGGGAGAAGAGGGATACCAGTGAGGCGATGCCCCAGTTTAAGGAGAAGGATAGGCAATATCAGTATGGGAATTATAATAGGTAAGAGGGAGCGAGAAGTAAACATTAGGGAAATTAAACAAAAAATATGAGAAATTGGTACAACTAAATACATTTATAAAGAAATTCAATAAAAAACCATAGAAAAACAGAAAACCTAGAGAATCTTTTTTTTTAATTTTAGAGCATTTTGTAACAACTTACAACATTGTTTAAATACAGAAAAAATCCAAAAGTTCTAATTCCAAAAACATTTAAAATGTTAAAACTTCTGAATGCACGAAAATAAGTTTTGAAAAAAATCGTAATTATCCCTGAAAAAATTTCAGAAATCCTTACATATCTCTAAAATTCTGATTACACAAGGCGACAAAAAAAAGTCATGTCGTGACAACTTGACAAATTTTATATCATTTTGTTCGTCTCAGTAAGACAAATCAAATGCACTAAAAAAAATTTAAAAAGTCCACACACTTTGAACAAAATATTTTTTTTCTAATTTAAATGAATTTAAAATACTTTAACTTTAAAAAATCATTACTCAATAACTATTAGGCCGATTTTCTTCAAATAAAGACCATTCTAAAGGGATGGCCTTGCCCTTTAGAATGATATAAAATTTGAAATTGAATATAGGCAAACTTTTTTTCGAACAGTGACCCTACGAGTATTTTTTTTCTTCGTCACCATCGTGTAGAGCATCTTTTTATTAGTAAGAATCGAAATTTTTAAAATAATATACCGAGTAGTTTTCAAGATATGATATGAAGTTAAAGTTTGCTATTCATGTATATAGGAGAAAATGATCAATTGCATCTTCTTTGTTCTAATTACAATAAACAAAAACTGTTTGTTTACTTAAAACAAATAAAGAGTACCTGCATATTAATTAAAGCAAATAAAGAGTTTTTTTGTTGTAAAAATGACCACTGATCATTGAGCAAAGAGGATCTAGAAGTTAAGGCACGAGCCTTAAATATAAGGGCAAATCTTTTTCAAATCAAACCACTTTCCATTCAGATTTTGACTTGTTCACTTTGTTCTATCTTTCTGAACTTTTGCTGAAAATGTTCTAAGCAAATGCTTTCTCATCACTTTCGAGTGATGTTAAATGCAATAAGTCACCTAATTTATTTTGTTGGTACATTCTACGATTAGCTTCAGTTAGCTTGTTGTGATAACAGTTGCACATGAAGCAACTGACTTATTGCATTCAACACCAGTAGAAAGTGTTGAGAAAACATTTGCTGAGAACATTTTCAAAAAAAAGTTCAGAAAGCTAGAACAAAGTGAACAAGTTGGAATCTGAATGGAAAGTCATTTAATTTGAAAAAGATTTTTTCTTATATTTAATGCTACTGCTTTTTGCTCAATGATCAGTGATCATTTTTACAACAAAAAAACTCTTTATTTGCTTTAATTAATACGCAGGTACTCTTTATTTGTTTTAAGTAAAGAAACAGATTTTGTTTATTGTAATTAGAACAAAGAAGACGCAATTGACCATTTTTATGCAAAAGAAGAGCCTTAAAACAAATACTTTTATAAAAATGCAATTTTAAGTAAGATTAACATGCATTTCTCCTATATGGCGCAACACCTGAATAGCAAACTTTATCTTCAAAAAATCATATCTTGAAAACTAGTCGGTATATTATTTTAAAAATTTCGATTCTTACTAATAAAAAGATGCTCTTCACGATGGTGACGAAGAGAAAAAAAAATTACTCGTAGGGTTTTTCTTAGACTACTGCGATTTACTTCGAACTTCTTCGAACACTGTTCGAAAAAAAGTTTGCCAATATTCAATTTCAAATTGCATATCATTCTAAAGAGCAATTCAATTCCTTTAGAATAGTCTTTATTTGAAGGAAATCGGCCTAATAGTTATTGAGTAATGATTTTTAAAGTTAAAGTATTTTAAAATCATTTAAATTGGAAAAAATTATTTTGTTTAAAGTGTGCGGACTTTTTGAAGTTTTTTTTAGTGCATTTGATTTATCTTACTGAGACGAACAAAATCATATAAAATTTGTCAAGTTGTCACGACATGACTTTTTTTTTTGTCGCCTTGTGTTATATCTCATCTGGTCACAAGTTTTAAAAAAATTTCTTCGTAAAATGTCTTCGTATCTTTAGAAATTCCCTAAAAACCCCGTAAATCCCCAGTTGTTTGCCCCTCGTTTTGGATAAAGTTTTCGTTGGTTCTAATCGTATTTTTTCAGGTACTACGGGTATCGCAATCCCCACAGTGAAGTGGACAACAGACTGAGACTCTTTCACCAACATCGCTATTTATTCGAAGGGAAAGACATACTAGACATAGGTTGTAACGTGGGTCACGTAACGTTGTCCGTAGCTCGCGATTTCGGTGCTAAAAGTGTGACAGGCATAGACATAGATCCGAAATTAGTTTCAATAGCAAGAAAGAACGTAAAATATTACGTTAAAAATTCAGATTCGCCGAAATCTGAGAGGGTCGGTGAAGTACCGACGAATAAGAAAAGTAGTGAGTTTTTCCCTATTTCTATGCCCATATTATATGGACCCATTGACATTCCAGGCTTTAATGACGGGCAAACCGGACGCGATTTTCCAAATAATGTCGTTTTTAAAACGGTAATTGTTGATGGATTTAAAAAATAAGTAATAAATAATCGATTTGTGATTTTTAGTGTAATTATATTTTGGAGGATGATTCACTCCTGGCTCTCGAGCAGCCGCAATTTGATGTTATTTTATGCCTGAGCATCACGAAATGGATTCACTTGAACTGGGGGGATTCGGGGCTAAAACAGGCTTTTAGGAGGATGTATGCCCAGTTGAAGCCGGGAGGGAAATTAATTCTTGAACCTCAGAACTGGGCAAGTTATAAATCTAAGCGAAAATTGACGGTAGGTTCTTGTCATTTTTTTTCTTTGATATTTAACTGGAGTTTTGTGTTTCACAGGAAACGACTTTCAAGAATTACAATTCGATCGAATTTTTCCCGGAGAAATTCACCGAATACCTGCTGTCTTCAGTGGTGGGTTTCGCTAAGAGTGAAATTCTAGGTTTTCCCTACAACCATTCGAAAGGTTTCCGAAGGCCAATTCAGATTTTTACAAAAAGTACGATGTTTCCGAGCGAACGAATCGAGGCAACACCAAATAATAGCATCACGCCAAACAATGATGATCCTCTCTATCAGAAATTATTAAAGACTGAAAGGTACGAATCTCAGACGCAGCCGCTAGTCGAGAAGTCGGAACATATTTATTATACGAATATTCTGAATAGATATTGTGGCAATTCCGAAGTGAATTGCGAAGTTAATAAGCAGATCGAAGATGATTTGAATAAAGAGGATTTGGGGGAGAAGAGTCAGAGTGAGAGGAAGGATGTTTCGGGGGATAATACTTAAAAAGTGTTAGAAGCTTGGACATTTCGTACTTGATTTTGTACAAATCGTTGACTTTTTTAATGTTCGATTGTTTGGCTTATGTACATATGTATATGCAAGTATTAAATTTTTCTTTAAGATCTGGGACATTTATTTATTTGTAGATTAATAATAAACAGAAAAGTAAGTAAAAAACCACAGTTGATGTTACAGTTGAAGAAAAATAAAGATAAAAACTATACCGTACACTTTATTCTTTATTAAATTTATTTTCAAACTATAATAAACAATTTAAAATTAACGATAACAATGAATTTATTAATATTAAAAAGGATTTTAGGTTAATATTTGAAGCTACCATGCATTGCTTTGTTTTTCTACATTTAGTATTCATTATAATAAATTCTATACCTATTGGCAGTTTCCAGGTGTATTTATAACTAGATAAATAATTATACTAATTCAACAAAAGGTGAAATGTTTCGTATCGCCCATTTTTATTGTTAAAGCTTTTCTAACAATGCAATTGAGGTATTGTATCACTTTATGTTCTCATCCACATTTCGGTACTAATTTATAAATATAATTCTTTAACTAAGAGCATAATAACACCTGATTAAAACTTATTTGGTCTAAATTTAGATCTATGTGAAGATATGTGTGCTCTTCAGTATGTAATGTTGAGAACTTCAAAAGAGTTTTCGAAAGACGAATCGAAATCTGAATCTTCATTATCATCATAACGTCTAACTATCGAAGGCAAGTACAAAAAAGACGCTTTTTGCTATTCTTCTGTCAATTCCCACAGCATGAGGGCAGCGTCAGTGCCACCAACTGTTACCAAATTTCTATCGTTGAATAAGAATCGAGCACAGGCGACTTGACCACTGTACACTTTTTCTTCGTTGTATTCGGCTTTAGGACTCAAGCATGGGTATCTGGAAAAGAATTGGTGGTGAAAAAACCACGTGATGTTTTCATGGGTACCTGAAAAGTCGGATATAGCCATCAGTGTCGCCTGAAATCAGTAAATCATGGGCTGCGGATCGGCTCACGGTACTGATGATGGAAGTCATAGGGTAGAAACGGTTGTTCCAAATACCTACAAGCCGATTTTTGTCAATTTTATAATATCTAGAATTGTAGCAAGAACTTACCGGCGACCAAAAAGCCAACTGTTGAATTTTGGGTGTACCATTTGACGTCTTTCATCGCAATCGGACTCTTTTCCGGTGATAAAGATTTGACGTCCCCTGGAGTTTTATTTAGTTGAAAAATTGTACAATTTTGTGTAAAAACACTTACAGAAACATAAATCGTAATCGGCAGTGACTGTTTGCAAGAAATTGCTATCCGTACTCCAGTCCATTTGGATGAGAGGTTGCGAGCCTCTGATTTTGTTCGATTTTTTGTAAGAAAATCCGTCTCGACTCACTCTAAACAAATAGATACTTCCGTTTTGTGACGCTATTGCGATCATATCTCCGGCTGAAAAATTGGATTAGAGGAATCTGTAAATTCAGATAAGTATATATTTTACTAGGGTTGTAGCCAACACAGCTGAGGGGTGAACCACAAACTCGAATGGTGTTAATAAGGGTACCAGTTTCAGTGTTGATGATTATAAGATGACCTTCGGTACTACCGGCGGCTAAAGCGACGCCGAAGGGATGGAAACTTAGAGAAATGCATTCAAAAGCGACCTACAAACAATTGTAAATTTTTTAATAACAATTTTGAAAGAAACTCAGACAAACTTGTCATGTCAAGGTCTTTTATTTCTCTCAGGATTCTAATATTGTTTCATAAGATGTTTAGAATTTTGAAGAAACAATATAAAGATATTAAAAAGCAAAATTTTATCGTATATCAAAATCCTAACATTGATTGTGAGTTTAATTTTAGTCGAAATTTTTGTAATTTTCCGCGAATAGGGAATAATTTTGACGAATAATATTCTTGATTTATTTCTTAAGATGTAAAGCTCTTTTATGTTAGCAAATAGAAAACTCACTCAAGAACATGGTCTTGAAAAACTATTTTTTAATTAATATCCTAATGAATATCAAAAATAAATAGATTTTAATCCCTTCCTGAAATCGGAAATTCGTCATCACTATATTGGTTTTTGAAATTTTATAAAAGACTGAAATTGAATATTTTTTTAAGCAAACATAAACAGAATAAGTTTCCGAGATAAAAAAGGTTAGAATTCTAAAAAACTGGTAATTCTTTTTCAATTTTTAGTTCTAGAAAAAGAAAGAAAAACTCGTTCAACTTGCTATTTTTCTGTTTTTTCAAAAAAATTTAAATATGTTAATATCTGAAAGTTTATTTCTAGGATCACAACATAATATTTAAAATATTTGGGAAAAAATCACGCCTTTTAGTAAAAAAAATCAAAATAAGTTTTTCTCAAGATTCGTCATCTCTATATTGCTTTTTAAAAATTTGTAAAAGACTGAAATGGAATATTTTTATAAGCAAACATAAACAGAATAAGTTTGAATTCTAAAAAACTGGTAATTCTTTTTCAGTTTTTAGTCCTAGAAAAACAAAGAAACACTCGTCCAACTTGCTATTTTTCTATTTTTTCAAAATATTTTAAATGTGAAGTTTTAAAAAATTACGTTTTTTAGTAAAAAAAATAATTACTTGTAGAGTCCAAATAAATTTATTCTTCCTCCACAAGGCAATATTCTTATCATGACCAGCTGTGGCAAAAACTTCGTCATCTGGATGCACTGCAAGTCCCCACAACTGCCTCCCATGTCCGAAAACAACCTGATTGAATCTCCTTTGAAGCGACCCTTCCAAAATATTATTTTTCGTGGTCCCCACGTAGATATTCCCATCATTGCGCCCAGGGCGTTGAGGATAAATCGATCTAACACCACCAGCAGATTCGGCAAGCTGAAACAAAATTCCTCGAGTCCATCTTAATTTAAAATCGAAAGAATACCTTAGTTTCCGTGATTTTCTTATAGTTTTGAAGCGAATCCCAAGCGACAATTTTCCGATCCTTGTCACCACCGGAAAGAAGCGTTCCTTCCGATAGCATCACCAGAGAACTAACCCCTTTATTGTGAGCCTCGTATTCTAAACGAACAAAATAAGCACCGTCACTATCAACACTGTAAATGGTGATGAAACCGTCACTGTCTGCGGTGATGACATCGCCGTCTTGCTCAAACTGAAGTGCAGTGATAAGTGTTCGAGAGGGCTGAAATTTTTGCATAAATCTGGATTTTTGGAGAGTTCAAAGTGACTCACAGGCTTGATAATATCAGTACGTTCGAAGAATCCATCTTTGCGTCGATTCCAAAACGTCAAATGCCCTTTGCCGTGGGTTATCATGAGATTGTCGTCAAGAGGGTGGAAAACAGCTCCGGTCAGTTCTTCTTGGAGGGTCTATAAATGGTAATTTATGAAACGTATCATGCAATTTTTACTCTCTCTGTTACACGCATTTTATAACTTTGCATATTAAAACACGAAAGAGTAATTTCTTGGAAGTCAGTAGGTTGGAAATGTTTTTTTTTTTCATGAGTACAATAGAGACCTACATTTGGTTAATTTATTTTTCCGAAATGGATTTCTAGGACAGGTTTACGTGAAATATAGGGAAATGACAAGGATTTCAATATTTAAAATTTAATAATAAAACAAAAAGAAAACAAAACAAATGTGTTTATTGTTTGAAAATAATATAACACAAATACGAAATGCTTGAATTAAAACATATATGTACTAACAAATTACAAAAAATAAGAAAAGAAATTGTGAATAAGGGACAAGTAAATCAATAGAAAAATGCACTTTTGAAATGGGCGTGAAATAATGAATCACGTTACGTCCTGAGAAATGCATATGTAATGGCGCTATTATTATTCAATAAGACTATAAAAACCTACTTTATATTCTAAAATGTTGAAAGTCTCGTTTATCTAAATTCAATCATAATAAAAAAATTAAAAGTAAATAAATTTAATAAGCACAAAATTTTTGTATTTATAATATCCAGAATGTTTATGAATGTTTGCAGATTAAGTTACTATGGTTTTACTTATCAATAATATTATGTGATATATTTTTCTAACTATTTTTATTTTTATACAGGTGTCCCAAAATCAGCAGACCAGAGAAAAATTCCAAGTAAGATAAGGTAAACATAGGAACGATATTTAAGAATTCTTACCTGTTAAAAATTCCAAAAAAATTGACATTTATTTTTTGACATTTGACCTTTTTTATGTTTACTTATTATTGTTACCCAAGATTTTAAATATGTTTTTTCATAATTATTCAGTAAAGATATAAAAACATTGCCAATAAATAGATTTAATTTTTTTAACAATTTTTATTGCTGGTATCTTGGTTATCTTACTTTTCTGAGTCTTCTGGGACACCTGTATGTAAACATTTCTCTACCACCTTTCATTTGTCAGTTATTTTCTCCCTTTATTAATTATGGGAAACTTGTTATCAATATAAATGTAAAAGAAATTAAATTAAAAAAAAGTGTAGAAATGGAAAATCACAAAGATCTAAAAAAATATTTTTAGCTTAATCAATAAAAAAACTGACCTTGGAACAAAGTAATACGAAAGGACTATTCTACAATAAAATCACTCGCAAAAATAAAAAATAATATGAGTGGTGACAACAATAATAAATACCAAACATTAAAATAATTACATAAAGATAAAATAAAGAAAAATAAAACATGCTAACATAAAAAAGATGTTTCATTGATGTATAACCTTCGTTTAATTCTTTTCTACAAGGAATTTAATATTCTAATGTTTGTGGAGTTTATTATGACATAATTGCGGTTAAAATAAGAAATAAAAGTAAAAGATATTGTTAGTGTAGTGAAAGTCTTTACCCTTTCACCTCTGACGTTTGCGAGACTTTTTCTCACCCATCAATAAATCTAATGCTTGCATATTCATGAAAACAGGTGCTGAAAGTCTTAATCTGCCACGTAAAAATGTCAGTTTTAAGTACCCGACAAGTACGGAAAAAATCGCCTGAAAATTTCCTGCGCGAGTTCAAGGATCATATCTTTCGTTCACCGACGTCTGCGTCACTACATTATGCAAAAGACAGCACGAAACTGGTGTTTATGTAGATGTATATGAATGAATTAAGTAAAACAGACTTACAGCTACTTTCCCCAAAAGGTGTCCCCATTGCCACTGCCACACCGACAAAATGCTCTCTCGGCCCCCATCAACGGCCAGGACATAGCTACCGCCATTCTAACAAAATCGTTATGACAAATCAAAAATCAGAAATAAATTTTACCAATTGTGAGAAGGCCACTGCTGCCACCCCAACTTCGAATTCCCCCATTCCGAAAACATAGAGCGTTTGGAGGGTTTCAGTGCTCCAGATCCTGATATGGGCTTGGGTTTTGCGGTTTCGGCCTGCCCTTTGACCCGAGGCCACCATCTCGCGCGAGGGATGCAAGTCCATACTGACACAAAATTTAAATTTTTTTTACGAAAAAAACTAGAAATTTACCATTGGATGTCTTCAGTGTGACCCGTGTAGTGCCTTTGGGCCTCTTCGTCTCGGTCATACATCACTGCAACAGCTGCAACAAAATAAAGCAATTCTCCCGTTGGGAGGACCCATAGATTTCTCCTCGAGTCAGTCCCACGATACCCATAACTAATCCAGTTAAGGAAAAATTTCATTTTAATTACTCAAACCTTCATTACATTGATCCGCCTTTTTCCCTTGAAAAGAATTGCCCTCAGACATGCAAATCGAGTTTTTTGAACTTAAAACTAAAGGATACACCCACTCCAATTGCATTTTCTTCTCAGGGGGAGTATTATCCATCGGTGCATGATGTATGGGAGGATAAAACGTCCTCCTCAAGCCTTTAATAGTGACCCTCACTGGCTCCTCCTTCAGTACTTCTAACAACGTATAATCTAAGAGCACTTTAAGCCAAACTTGAGCAAATTTTAACTCACCATTGGTTCGGACTATTTCACTTTCGGGGGCGTAGAGGGCCCTAGGTCGGCTTTTGCTCCGCGCCCGTCTTTGTTTACTCATATCCTCCACGATCGCCGTTTGAGGAGCGCGTGAGCGAGCCCTTCGGACCGGTGATAACATCACACCCCCAACCCCACCTCCCACACTTCCAACTCCCAAATAAAAAGTGTCCACATCAGCGAATTCGTTTCGTAACTGTGAAAAACTGCGCACTTCTTGACCTGACACTGTGAACATGCGTTTCGCACCGTTCATTTTCAAAACTTGGCCGAGGTCTTCGAGGACTTCCTCGAAGGGCTGGGAGGTGCGCAAGTTCAACAGCACGCGGCACTAAAGATTTCAAGAACAGTGTCATTTATTAATTACCACCATAAAAAAAATTAAAGGTCTAGTTGAAAGAAAGTTTTAAGTCAAAAAAACGAGCGTCGAGCACAAAATCGAAGAGATGGTTTAACTGTTAAAGGGTCAACATGAAAAAGAGTCGTTTGAATTCAACAAAAAATATCGTTTTAATAAATTTAAAAAAAAATTAGTAGTATTAAAAAATTATTCAGATCAACTTTTACAGTAAGTACATACAGTTGGAGACAAAATACTTTGGTCGTCAATGTCACTTGAGTGACATTAAATTGTAAAGTATGCTTTAGGACTTACTTTTAGCTACTGTCAATCATAGTTGACAAGTTGTATGTACATATTTTTTTTTCAAATTGTCATTCATTTTAACGTTAAAGCTTGAATTACATTAAGGTGTCAGAAAAGTGACGACCAAAGTATTTTGTCTCCTACTGTACATTTATTGTTTTGCTATAGCATTAAAATTATCAGTTTTTTCCAGTCAACAATAACATGCGCAAAATTAGAAAAAAAAGTATATTGTTTTATTAGGATTAAAAGTTAAAGCTAGGAATAAAAAAATAAGTCTTAGAATAAAACTGAGAATTACCATGCTAACAATTTTTTTCTTAGTCATAAAAAAGTCAATTTTATCTTTCAAAGATGACATTAAAAATGACATGTTTTAATCCAGCTGAAGAAAAAATTACTTTTCATACTTGCAAAGAAGTGAAATAAATTTTCGAAAAAAGTATCGAATTTCATAAAATGTCAGAAAAGAATTACTACCATTACACTGTGTTTAATTAGTTTAATAATGTGATAGAAAAAATTAAAGAGAAATTGGAAATTAAAATCAAAAATCGATCAGTGAAATATATTAAATGACAATCACAATAAAACTTGCTACTTTTTCCTACAACCAACAATGACATGCGCAAAATTAGAAAAAAAATTGTATGTCCCCAGATTGAGTTTACAAGAGGAAAAAAAAATCTTTGATTTTACGCCAAAACTGCAAAGGAAAAACATTTTTTGCTTCACTTCAAACGAGCAAATCTGTAACTAAAACTTCATTATTCTGATTCATTGAAAAGAAAAGTTAATTTTTCTCTTGGTTTTTGTATGCTTTTTAAGTCCTAACACATTGGCGGTTTTATTTATTTGACACCTATATGTCACTTTGACAATTAATTTATTAATTAAATAATGATATTTGTTGTTCAAAATGACTTTGTTTCTTATCTTAGAGCTGTTTCTTTGAGTTTCTACTTGTTTTTCACAAACATTTTTGGTACAGAGTGGTTATAAATGATTTTCATCTAGCCAGCTTTGGAATTTTTTTGCATGTAACTTTATTTGTGCCGCTCTACTTTTTTGAAAGCTCTAGTTCTGTCATTAGTGTCACTTATTAATTAATAATAAATTGTTGTTAATTAAATTTTTATTGTTTCAACTAATTTCCAATATTAATTGATAATAATGTATACTTTGGAAGAAAACAAGTTTATAATTGAAGTCTATTTTCGAAGTGGACGCTTAGTAAACGGCGATTTTTTAATTTTGAGTTACAATAAGTAGGTACTCCTATTTTCGTAAAGCGGCATTTTTTATTTTACATGGAAAATTCATAGCTGGCTAGATGAAAATCATTTATAACCACTCTGTATTTCACTTGCGAAAACTCATTTGTCAAAGTAACATCATTGTGAAAAAAATAAATCCGCAATTGTGATGGTATTTAATAAGCAGAGAAAAATTATTCCAAAATCAAGCGAAAAATGAACTTTTCTTTCTATACTGAGTTAGAATAATGAAGTTTTAATTACAGATTTGCTCGTTTCAGATAAAGCAAAAATGTTTTTCCTTTGCAGTTTTGGCGAAAAATAAAAAATAAAAAATTTTTTTCTTCGGGTAAACTCATTCCGGGGACATACTGTATATTGTTTTTATTACCAGTAAAAGTGTTTAAGAGTTTTTAAAGCTAGGATTCAAACATTTTTTAAGTCTACATTTAAAACTGAGAATTACAATGGTAACAATTTTTACTAGTTATAAAAACATTAATTTTTTCTTTATAAAATAACAATAAATCTGGATGGAGAAAAAATAACTTTCCAAACTTGCAATGAAGTAAAATAAATAGCAAATTTGAAATCAAAATCGATATTAGTGAAATATTAAATCACGATCAATTTTTTAAAGTTTTTTGTATTTAAAAAATAAGAGCGTTTGTCTCTTATTTGTGTTTGATAACATTAGTGCTATAATTGTTACGATTATTGTTACTGAAATTGAAAACAATTTGTTTCGGATTAGATTTTTTGTTATCAAACAATAAAAAATATAAAAACTAAATTTTAAAATAATAAATATACATGCTGTATTATAAAAAACGCCCCAAATCATGGATCAAAATTGAACAGTTTTTTGTTATGAATCGTTTGCTATCTTAGATAAAATAAATAAAAATGTTCTATTCTTTCCACATCCTACCTTAATTAATGTAATTTTTAATTGCCTAAAATTAAAAGTTAATAATAAATAATAGTAAGTGAGCTTGCTGAAAGACAATTTAACCAGGAATCCAAAAATAATAAAATATACAGGTTTCCATTAAAAAGGAAGCAAGCAATAGATGACAAGAAACTGTTCAACTTTGTTCAAAAAAGTTAAAAAATTAGAAAACATAAAAATCAAAGATTTTAAATTTGAATGGACTTCAATGGAATTTTTGATTTGTAGCGTGTGTTTTTACATCATATTTTTGTTTTTTAGAATGTTTTTTTACTTTTAAAGGAATAAAATAATATCAGTTTGCATAACATTTTTTACTTAATATGAGAAAAATTTTGCGATGAAATGAATTACTTAACCCAATCTAAATTCGGTTTGATGACTGAGTTTTCCAAATAACAAAATGGCAAATCCATCTATAATTTTAACATTTTGGTCACAAAACCAACGTTAAAGCAGAAAAAAAACCTTAAAATGCGAAGCAGTCGCCATTTTGAGATTTAAGTACGCATCACACTATGGTTTTTTTTTATATATTACAACCTTGAAGAAAAAAAAAATGCTGAGCTTTATTAAACTCTACAAAATATATTTTTCCTTATTGAAATTTACTTAGAATTCTTTAATTTTTATAATTGAATGGAGACTTATACCACAGAAAACTCAAACATAAGAAACGAAAACAAAAAATTAAAGATCATAAGGTGCATGATAGCATCGTTACAGAAACTTAATTCATACTTGTAAAAAAACTATTGTGAAATATGCATGCATATAAATAAATAAAAACATTCCGATTGTATTTTTACCTGAACAGTGTGGTCCATATTATTAATTATCCTAATCACTCTCCCGGAACTGGGCTTAATCGTCCCTCCCCCCGGGGGTGGTGCATCAGTCTCTGCAATTGAAGCTTTCCGACTCGTAGCCTTACTCCAGCCTTGTCCTCCCGGAGCCGCGTACCAAATCCCGTTTTTCTTCCCATAGCTAGCAGCCTGCAAAACGGCCAATCAATCAATCCGCGTTGAAGCCCATCGGGACTTTACCATGTTGGGTACAGTCACGACAGCAAACGGCGTATCTTCGTCAAGCTCACAAGCAAACATTGGTCACAAAACTCAAGCAACTCGAACCGAACGCAAAGAAAGAATGAGCTAAAGTCTGACACGAACGATTGTTACTGTGATAAATAATGTATAAACTGATTGTGCTAATGAGAGGTGGAGGGGAGAGCTCAAGGTCAAAAATGAAGGCTTGGAGGGGTGCATTTCGTGACCGACTTTAATTTCGTATCGAAATATATCGACATTTTTGAGGGCCGAAAACGCAAAATTCGCCCGGCGCATCCACCATTTTTAATTAAAGTGCAGTAAAGATAATTTTGCGGCATTGCTTGGTTGTAATTCAGAATATAGTGTAATGTATGCACATAAATTATTCTCAAAAATGAGAATCTCGGCAAGGACACGTCGCAGTAATTTATTTGGCATTAAGTAGGAAAAATTGACTATTTCGCGCTCTGATTAAAAAGAAAATGTAATAAGCGACTCCAGGGTTATAATAACGGGTTAGCAAAGTCCCTATTTACATTTTTCTTTGTGATTCCTTTATTGGATGGGGTGATAAATGGGGAAATTTCAGGATGTTTCCTTTTATGAGAAAGGGAAAGTCTGCGGTATTAGGGATAATAAATCACGTTTCGGGATATATCTATTAAATGTGGGCAAATTATATTATCAATAGAATTTGGGAGAGGCAAATATTATAATTTTGGCCTTCAAAAAGGGGTTTCTAACCCGGTAATGGGACTACATATCAAAAACACAAATTTTTTACTCATTATACGCTACATGTATTTTACGTGTACCATTTACGTGCTGACAAAGGTAATTATGGTTTTTAATAACGTATAAAAATATGGTAATTACAAAACTGATTAAAACACTAGACTATTTATTTGTAAGTATTAAAATGGGTTAAGGCGTCTTTGTTTGTAATTTAATTATAAGACAAATTACAATTACAAGTTTTTACTTGTTTGAAATCTTGATTTTAATCGATCATAAAACTAGAGGCTAAAACAGAGACAAGGACATGGAATAATTAAGTTTTGTGCTGATTTGCAAAAGTGTCACGAAATGAATTACAAATAAATTGATAAAAGTGTGGAAAAAATAATTAAAATAATAAAAGCAAGGATTTTAGTTTTTTAATTTTTTTTTGTACAAAAATAGTGTTTAAAATATTTTTTATACTGGCTGTTCTTTGAACAACGGCAGACGCAGTAGAGTTTTCAAAAATTAAAAAAAAAATTAAATGGCTTTTAATACAGGGTGCGCCAAAACTCTCGCCCCAGAGAAAAATGGCCTGTAAGGTAAGACACCAGGAACATTGAAAAAATTCCATCTATAAAAATTTCGAAGTTATGAGAATTTAAAATTTGTACTTTGACTATTTATTTGTGTTGGAAAAATAATTTTCCAAGTTTTTTTGCTACAGGCTATTAGAAGTGGAAACAAGGAAGCTGTATCCTAAATTGTAACTATGTTTAATGTTGTTGGTGGCTCTTATTGGCAAAATTTGTATACCTTTACTAGTAAATTTAAAAAAAACAATACAAGATCATCAATATCATTAAATAGACATAAAAAATAGCAAATGGCAAAAAATAAATGTAAAATTTTTTTGACAGATAGAAGTTTTTAAACATTTTTTCCATGTTCCTAAGATCTTATCTTACTTGAAATTTTTCTCTGAAGCGCGAGTTCTGACACACCCTGTATAGTATAAGCAGGGCCGTCCTAAAATATTTGGTGTCATTGGGCTACTAAACATAATGTGCCTTTCATAAGAAAATACAAGAAAGAGACAGCGGAGAGAGGGTAAGCTTCTACAAAAATTAAAGAGTCAATATACCGAGTGCCCCAGCGAATTGGTAAAGTTCATTATTGACCTGATTGAAATGCTAAAATTAAAAAAAAAAATACTCTATTGATACATACTAATCTAGTGCAAAGGCCTGAAATTATTTTCAACTATACAGCGTGTTTCTAAAATAAGTTACAATACACTTGTTTTTTTTTAATAAAAAACTATATGTTTCTTGGTATTTTTGGATGAAACTTTATTACAATATGTCTTTAAGAGCTAACATTTTATTGATTGGTTTTGCTTAGTTTTTGAAATAACATGTTTTTTTGACAAAAATATAGTCATTTTGAAAAAGGCTGGCGCCCCGGGGCTGTAGCCCATTTAGCCCTGTAGTTAGGGTGGCCCTAAGTATAAGCCGACAAATGTCAAATTTTGGGCTATATTAATTTTCTAATTTTTAATAAGGACCAAATATTTTTTCCTGGTCCAGAACTAACATATCATACATCCTACTTTTACTTTTAAACAACAATTTAAATAAAGCCTAAATTAAGGTTCAGTAAAAGATACTTACATAATATTTAGCATAAAAGTTTGCCCAAAGTACAAAGTACATAATCTGTCGAGTTTGTATTATTTACAATTTATAATTGTTAATTATACTTATGTGAAGAGCCATAATTTAGACTTTTCTCTTTTGTTGTTAATTTAGGCTTTCCAAGTAAAACACTAAATTAAAATGAATTATTTTCGCTTTTTGTCGTTCTCATATCTTTAATAATAATCACATCAAGCACAAAATTATCAAAACACGTTATAATTTTCCAAACAAATTTCCTTGCATCATGTATATTATTCAAATTAGCAGCATTTTGAGGAATTACTTGAAATATGCATGCTTCTCCACCCTCTCATTAAAATCCTGCGTCCTTCGCCGTGCAATTTCCTTCAAAACCGACATTACTTAGCGACAAGGCTAATTCACTCAATAATAACTCGGAAAAACTTTTTCTTCGTCATCCCAACCATGTAGCGTGTGTCCTAATGACAGGAACGCACTGACCTCAAAGCTCAGGAAACCGGAGCGAAAACGTCTTGGCCTTGAAATCGCCATTTCCCTTTCCCCCTCTGCGTAAGCTCAAAGCTCGCATGCATGCCGCCCGAGCCGACTTTGTTTACATTCGTGATTTTATTCAAAAGCTCATTGAAAAGCTCACTGTCTACACTCTCACTAGATTTGACAAATCTTGAGAGGAAAATTCTTTTCGACTGTCGTTGCGTGTCATTCGGGGGCGACAAGTTTCGAGGTTGTATTTTAATGATGGATATTAAAGTAATATGGGTCAGTTGTCAACCTGATTTATTTGGGTTAACATCCAATCTCATGTCTGCGAAAGTTATAAATAGTTTTTCTTGTTTTTATCTTGATTGGCGAAAAGAATTAGGCCAGAGGTCTGAAATTCCATGCATTTGCAGGAGTGGTCGTCCCATTAGGGAAATGTGCATTTTCGCTCTACAAGAGTCGGAAAATGAGTAATAGGATTTTAAGCACGTTTCTTATTGATTTCTTTAAAAGGTACAGTCCATTCTGGGGTCTCCCGGTCGTGAATATTCACGAGGGTAATTTATTACAAGATAGAAATGTTATTTTTTCATTACGAGGGATTTTTCTCGACTGGGCTGTATACAAGTGTTTACAATATATCGTGCGTGCATGTGGTCAGCTTATCTTTCAAGTGGACGAGGTCACGTGCCAAATAAGAACTCAACTATACCAATCTAGATCTACTTTGCGACGTTGTGAGCTTAAGGCAGACCCGAAATAAATCACAATTATTAAATTATCAAATTGCAAATATAAAAATAAAACGATTAAAGAGAGGCAGTTTTACAAGCAATCTCGCCTTATTTGGGGTTAATAAATCCAGACTAACAATACAAAGAGTTCTTTTCCACTTTCCACACAAATATTGATTTTCTGCACGTGCTTGTGGGCTGCATCACATGCACAGGTCAACGGGTTATTATAACTAAACAAATTTGGACATTTGCGTAGGATTTACAGGCGAAAATCGTTCTAGAAACATCAACGACAAATTAATTTCCTGTCATACTAGAGAATTGAAATCACCGAAGATTTTATTATTTCCAATAAAAAAAAATTCCCTTGCCTGAAATAGACCAAATGGGTAGACGTGGCAAAATTATGGACAAAAATAGCAACAGAGTCACCCTTTTATTGCTTGTTTAACCTTTTTAAGAGGGTAACTGTGCGATAATCAAGCTTCTGGAATGCTTGTGTGGGTGACATACTTTTACTTTTTCCAGAAACACGTGTCGTAAATTATTTGAAATTGTTTTTGATGATATGTGAGTGAATTCCTAGGTCATAAAATGGAAATTTAGAATTTTTGCTAGCATTTTTTTTTACAAAACCAGTGTAAATATAATCATGTATTTCACTTGGATTTGTTTTTTTAATACAAAGTAATAAACAGGTGGAATAAAAAATAAAAAACATAAAGTAAGTATAACATATTTATTTAAAAAAAACATGTAACAACAAAAATACAATAATCAAAATAAAGGAGTTATAAATAAAGTATAAAAAAGTGCTATAATAACCAAAATAATTAACACAATAAGAATGACTAAAATGGTAAACATTTGAATTTTGACTAACATTTTGCTACGCTTTGCTATTTTTTATTTCAGTTTTTATAATATCGCAAATTGGTATTATAAATAGTTAAATTAGTAGTGGGGTGAAAAAGTATTTCAAAAAACTCCCCTCCCTACCACCCCAATTGTCGCACTTTCTAAAAGGGAAGGGGGATGCGCTGTATATAAACAGCGGCCACCGCAACACAAAATCAGTTTAACCCTTGCTTTCGAAGATGTATCAACTGTTGCCTTTCCTGCTCGCTGCCAATTTTGGTCTACCGGAGGTTCGAGTGCCCGTGAAATTACCCGTGGAGATATGGTCCACCATTTTTCGGTAAGTGAAAATTATATTTCTTATGTTTATTTTACTAATATTTTGTTTGTTTCAGTTTTTTGGATCCTTTGTCTCTTTTGAGTGTTGTTCAGGCGGATGGTGGGTGGAGTAAAATATGCCAAGAAGATCCAGTGTTGAAAAAAAGAGTTCAAGAAGAACTGATCGCCGTACGTAAAAGACAACGAGAGGAGATTTTAAATCCGGGTTTGTTGTACACCATTGAGCGGACAGGACCAACGAAAAAATATGGAACCAATCTGATGAAAAATTATCGAATTAGAGCTCCGACAGTGACGAAAACGCCCCCTGGATTCGCTTGGACTGTTGGAATGAAACGACGACGACCACAGAATGACGATAAGAGGAATGTTAAGAGATGTTGTAGATTGTTAAGATTGTAAATAAATTGCTTGTACACATAATACGCAAAAATAAATTTCGTTCTTCAATTCGGACTTAATTTTATTTTACTCTATCACTATTATTATTAATAGTGACTAACAGAGTTGGGCATTTACGCGTAAAATAAGATTCTCTACGTTTATGCTAAGGAATAATTATGTAAACAATGGACTATTATTTTGAGATTTTATAAGCATTCTAGTGCAGATGAGGAGTGAGTCAGAATGTAGAATCATTTATAATTATCTATTTTAGGCAGTTAGGCTTTAAATTAATGAAAAACTATTCTACATTAAAATGCAAAACATTTTTAAAAAATTCCCCTGAGAGACGTTTAAAATCTGACGGTTTGCTTATTCACAATTTTATCTTTGTACCTATGCAGTCTTAATATCGAAATTAAAAAACTTAAAACAAGTAGTGACAAGGAAACTAGGAATTCTTTTAAGAAAGCAATAATATTACCATGAAGAACATCAAGTTGAAAATAAATCATACATTTTCTATCGTTTGCGTTGCTTACGTTCTTTACAGGTTTTATTGATAAGTAAACAATGATGTTGTTTACATGTAAACAACCATGTATTTTAAATTGTGTAGTTTACGCGCCCAACCCTGGTGACTATATTTTTCATCAAGATGATGCTTCTTGTCATACTGCACAACTTTCTAAGCAATAGTATGGTGATAAGTCCTGGATAGCAAATGACTCTGATTCAAAATCATTGAACCTCTTTGGCACGAAAAAGAAATCACTCTCAGAAGACAATGAATGATTTAAAAAATAAAATATAAAGTACTTGGGACTCTTTATCTCCAGAATTTTGTGAGACTCTTGTGAAAAATATGCCAGCGAGAAAGCAAAAAGAGACGATAAAAGTTATTGAATTTTTTTGTTGTTTTTGTTCAAACATTTAGTTGTCACGTGTTTTTGCTGTTTTTGTTGTAGGTCTCAATTGTTTTAAAATAATTAGTATTTAGATTTTCAGTTAAATAAATATTTTTTTCCAATATCTCTATACTGGATTGTTTTTTAATTACAATTCTATTAGCCTAAGGTGCAATTTATTATTAAAAAGAGATTCGTCCAAACATTTAGTTGTTAGGGCTCGTACATGGTTCAAAAACCGTATCATAAAATCAAAAAATATTTTACGGGTATTGAAGATGATTTCAAAATTAATAGTACTAGATGGAACTACTTCGAAGTACGTAACCAATTCGTTGTACCACAAAATTTCGTAAAGCCGCGAAAATGAGACAAATATTGACATTTGCAATCGAGTATTTGTTTATTAGAAAGTTTTCTAAGAAAGGGTTGATAAGCTTATCGTCTACCTGCTAACTTTCTTAATATCCTGTTTGTAAAAATATTCAGGTGAAGAGATTGTAGAAAATGTGTTTCAAACAGTGAATATTTTCTGCATTTACCTTTATTTCACTTTGTAATGACATTTTTAAGATATATAGCAACAGGTTATTACCAAACACCTGTTAAAAATAATAGGACTTTTTATCATTTTAAATTTCTCGCAATCACGTTTCTTATCTTAGCATTTTAATCAATTTCTATAATTACTTGTTTTCTTTTTTTTTTCAAAATACACAGAATATATCAGAATTCATAAAAAAAATATTTACAGAAGTCTCTGTTTGAAGAAAATGGTTGTAATATATACTTATTTAGAGCAAAGTCGTTTAAAAGCAACAAAAGTAGTTAAGAGTCAATTTTAAGTAATTTTCAAGGCTTTCATACACCAGCATACAAACATAGCATACATACATATAATATACATACATTATAATCCCGTGACAAGTTTTTCACTTCAAATTATTGGTATTTTCGTGGTGACCTAACTTCCTGTCATGATTCATTAATTACATCAAAAAATTTCCCGAAAAAAAACACCAATTTTATTCTAAAACTTACCTTAAACGTCTTATACGAAGACACGACGTAGGAAGCCCCATCCTCCAACTCATCCAGCCTGTACTTCCTATCCCCATCCATGGAAAAAATATATCTTGCACCACGTGGCAAGTCCATGCGTAACGACAACTTGTCCAACAGCGACTCCAGACTGACGATATCTCTTCCGGGCTTGAACCGGAACTCGATTCCGGGGAAAAACGGGTCCCCGTTTTTGTAAAAAAGGACTCTGCGAGCCTTCCAGTAGGATAAGTTATTGTACCTGCTGGTGGCCATCTCGACGCGGCTTTTGGGTCTCGCCGGGGGGATCATGGACGAGTCGCTGGCGTTATCAGCCATGGTGGGGCTCGCAGCTCGCGAGGCGCCCTGCCGCCAGTAGCCCCCGTTGACGGGGTTGGGAGGATCGGCGTCGTCTTCAGCGTCGTCGTCGTCACTTTCAGGATGCGCGCCGTTGCCAACTAGCGCCAAAGAAGCACTGAGGGAGTTCGGCGCCTTATCGTGGCGCGGCGTTGCAGGAGCGACGTCTTCGCCGCCGCCGCCGCCGCCGCCGGGGACGGCCATGGCGCCATCTGCTGTGGTGTGGTCTTCGTCGTTGACGCCATCTTCGTACTGCTGCATGCGGCTACCGACGCGGGACGGAGCCACCGACTAAAAACACACCAAAATTAGGTCAACAAAACAAAAAGTTATACAAGAAAGTGGCGAATGCGCCGGGAAATAAATAATAAATAAATAAAAGAACTGTTATAAAAAATGAGAAAACCAGTTACCAAAAATAAAAGAAGTGAAAATACTGGTAATAAGGTATAAAATTTAATAAAATAAAAAAATTGATAATTGATTGATATTAAGTTGTTAAACAAAAATAATCACTAGAATTTTTTGACAATTTGAATTTTTACAATTAACCTTAAAAAATTCCTACATCTAAAAATTCTCCTTTTGTACTTGAATTCCTCTACAGTAAAGCATATTGTTGTTGCTTTATTTAGGTTAAAATAATTAATAATCATCAATTAATAATCATCTCTGTGGATTATAAAAAAATAAACAAGATTTTTATTTAAAAAAATATTTTGCAATAAAGTTGCACCAGAGAACGCCAATAAAATTATATTTTTTTGTTGAAATTAATTAAATACCTTATTGTTAACTAACACAAACATACATAAAATCATCAATACCTAAAATTTTCTTAATACATTTTTAAAAACAATAATAATAAATGGCCAACGTCTGAAATTTTTTTTTTTGCTTAAATAATTTTTTTACTCGAAAACCAAGGCCGATAGAAAATTTTTATAAGTTACAAGAATTGTTTAAAAATAATGTACCTTTCGAATAAAAAAAAGAATTACGCCACTCGGATTACGTATAACAAAAATATGGGTCAAAATGTGTTAAGTTGTTAATAAGTAAGTACATTTACAATAATATTAAAATAAAAAAATTGCTCTAAAACAAGTGGTTTTGATATTAAATTGCCTGAATCAAATTTTATAAAAATCGATTAATCCATTAAAAAGATAAAGGAAAACCAAATTATTTTTAAACTTTGGCGCCCTCAAACTTTTAAACGGGACAACTTGGTTGGGTTAAATGGCTTTATTGTCGGCTGTGCATAAAAATTTATAAATTCTTAATAGTAGTCGTAAAGAACAATAAAACTATATTTGCAAAGTGCAAAAATATAATAAAATAATTAAATTTGAGATCGTTTTTTTCTTTTTTGACACCTCCAAATGTTAAATAATAAAATAATTAGAAAATATAAAGTAAGTACAGTTGAGTTGGAATAGTTGTTTATCAAAATTGAGTAAAAAACAATAAAATTAAATAGCAGTGTCAAAGCACAATAAAACTCTTAAAACTCTACGAGTTGTCTAATTGCAAAAAATAGGACAAAACAAACAATAATGAAATAATAATAAATAATTTGAGTGTAATTTTCATTTTTGACACATTAAAATTTAAGATAAAACAATTATAAAATATAAGTACATGTGGTACAGTCATTTTGGAGATAAAATTTTTAATTGCAGCCTTAAAGAACAATAAAATTATTCATATAATTTTTTTTTAATTGCAAAAAATATGTTAGTCATAAAGAAATTTGAGATTATTTTTTTCTTTTTACACCTCGAAATGTTAGATAATAGATAAAATAATTAGAAAATTTAAAGTAAAATGGGATACAGTTGAGCTGGACTAATTGCTTATTAACATTAAATAAAAAAATTAAATAAAATGTCCTAAAGTACAAGAAAACTCTCAAAACTTCGAGTTTTCAAATTGCAAAAAATAGAATGAAACAATGAAATAATAATTTTTAAGAATAATTTTTAATTTTTGACACATTAATATTTAAGATAACAACAAATAAAATAATTATAAAATGTAAGTAAAATGGGTATAGTTAAGTTGCGAGTCAGAGTAATTATTTATCAAAATTGGTGGATGCGCCGGGCGAAATCAATTAAAAAATAATAATAAAAAAATAAATCACAATGCTATTTGATTAATTTTTATCACTTACCATGGTTGTTGTCTCCTCACTCCCTCGTCATGCACTACCGGCTCCGGCTATTTCACACGTAATTAGTGTCACAAAATTCCCAAGGGTCAGTAACCTGCTCCATAAAAGGGTCAATCGAGCACAGGACGCAGGTGCAGGCCCTTAGTTCAATACCAGCCCTTGAATCACTTTACCAAAAAATTCTCTCGGTCACGTCTCGGCTCAAATGTCCATTTCCGGCCACAGTCGTGTCCTTAAAAGCTCAAAAATCAGTGTGGCCACAACAATAGTCGCGTCGAACTAAACTTGTTGCTCGTGTCATTTATTGACTCCGGGGTTTGGTTAGACGCGGCACGTTATTGGATTGGTTGGCAATGGTGTGTCATCGGCCAATGAAACGAGGAGTTCGTCCGGAGTTACGTTGGCCTCTTTCTGGGAACGCTTGCCTGCCCGGATTGGTCGTTTCCGGAATAGTCGGCCGCAATGTTTTTCTGATTGTTATCGCGCATGCGGTGACTCATTCGCGGATTTCATCGCGGAGATGCGCTTTTGGGAATTTACATCGCCCAAAGTGGGAATTTTTGATACACTTGATCAAGATATTTGCCTGAAAGTGGCCAAAATTAATGATTTGTTTGGGTTATCGCGAGTTTTTATGCAGATTTCGCGATTGCAAACAATAGAAAGCTATAAACGCCGCTATTTTGATAAAATTACGATTCGCGTGACATGTTTGTACAGTGCCCTTATTAAGGCACGGATTAAAACAATTTTCAATTGCAAATTTTTTACTGTAGGTAAAATTTACCGATCGGTAATTGAAACACAAACAAAGTCTTTGTCCACTTTCAACGACAGAAAATTCCACAATTTCAAATATATCTCTTAAAAAATTTCTTTTTTTATCAGGTAATAACACTAACTGTATGCAAGAGTTACATGTTGAAGTTTCGTGTCAAAAGTAATCTTTAATAACAGTGATGGAGAATAAAATAGCACAATAATAGTCTGTATACCAATAATGAAATGTTTATTACACGAAATACTTAAGGATTAATCTGGGCGTTTATGTAAATTCTTAATCGATAAATAAAAAAGGAGAGCAGATCTTGGGCGATAAGAGTCTGGGGTTTCATGTATTCAAGTTCATTGTAAATTACCTCAAAATTGTTAAGATCGATAATATACAAGTTTTAAACGAAAAAGCTTTAAACTTGAAAAAATTGTAATGTGAAGGCTTGTTTACAGAAAATTTAACTGTAACCAAATGTTAATTACAGATTAATTTGATGTTTAACCACGCAAAGGAAATGACCTAAGTAATGACAAATTAATCAAAAAGTTATTTTTAATTTTTTGTGGTTAGATATAAAACATTTTAGGAGTCTAAAAATGTATATTTCAATTTCTATGTTTTCTGTAATAAATAAGACATTAACATTAAATGTCTGGAATTGTTTTTAAGGTTTGAAAATATTTATCCCGGCGCATCCACCAATTTTAAAATTTCTTAAAAATGTAAAATTCCCTTCTTAATTATGTAAATTGCATAAAACTACATGCATACAGTTTATCACAACATTGTTTAGTGGTTTTACTACCGATAACACAATAATTAATTGCAGTTTAAGGCAAATAAACGCACCTGAATACAAATTGCACATTTTTGCAAATTTATTTAATTAATTAAATTTATAATTTTAAAACACACTCTTTAACACATCACGTAAACAGTTTAGGTAATTTTCGGGTGGTTGAAAATTCACATAGACCGATTTGTTGTTTTAGTCTTGAATCAGAGATTAATAACAAAAACTCAATATTTAATTTTTACAAATGAGTAAAAACGTTTTGTATTTAAAATCGCTTTGAATAGTTGGAGATGTAATAGATGATACTTTTTGTGACGTAAAATCGAGGTGATTTTAAAATCTGCCGATTTTTTCGCAAAGTAAAGTAATTAAATTACCGTAAATCGGGGATACTTTGACATAGTTTGAGAGGTTTTGTTAATGTAAATTTTTTATTTGTTGCAATATTTGCTTTAACAAACAAACTTAAAATTTTTCCTCAAGGCTATAGTTTTTCCAAAATAAAAATAAAAATTTGGTGTCAAAGAAACCCCGATTTCGGGGCTATTTTGACAGTTACTTTAATTACAATAACATTGAAAATCAAAGTTATGCTAGCCTGAGGGGTACCTTGACACACTAGAACTAAAAATATGCAATATAATGATGTAAATAAACTTTATTAAACTTATTAAACACAAAACATAAAATATACAGGGTGCGCCAGAACTCGCGCCCCAGAGAAATTTTTCAAGTAAGGTAAGATACCAGGAACATGAATAAAAAAAATTTTTAATTTTGACATTTGTCATTTTTTTATATCTATTTAATGATACTAATGATCTCTAATTTTTTTAACATTTTTCCATGTTCCTGGTATCTTACGTTATATGGCATTTTTCTCTGGGGCGCGAGTTCTGGCGCATCCCTGTATAACTTAAAAAAATTAAATAAGTAGTTATTTAATATGTTATGGCTTTTATATCGCATAAAAATAAAATAAACATAATTTCGGTAGGTACCTATACTGAAAATGAAACAAAATTAGTAGCCCCATAACGTACAAAAGTAACAAAACGTACAAAGTAACCCGTGAAGTCAAAGTAACCCCATTTTACGGTAGATTTTAACATAAAAGTTTTGGTTTTATAGTTTAAGTTTCAGGGCTTTCGACGTAAATTTTACAAAGTTTCGATCGTTGTAAATGAAAAATGAAAAGTTCTTTGCTTAAAAAATCGCAATGTTAGTCCAATTTTTGGTTTGGGAAACCTGATTTCTAAATTTTTATGACATTTCAATTCCTCGCGGCTAATTAAAACAAACGTGTCCCAGCCCAGTTTCTCTCTCATTACTACGAGTTTGTCGTTCTCACGCAATTTATTTTACATAAAAATCCCCCTAATGCATTTAAATTTGGATAAAAGTAGATCATGTACGGAAAAATCAGTTTCTAGACCCTACACGGGGGAATAATTTAGAGTATAACTACAAAGGTGTCATGAATTTATTATTATGTTAATCAGTTTTAGTTTCAGGTCAACTATTTACATAAGAAAGCAATTCTCAGGGTAATATACTGTATGAACGGATCCACTAAAAACTATAAACTGCCCCAATAAATGTTTAAATTTTATTTATGCCCAATGCAGGTATAAATTTTTTTTATTAAGATATTTTTTTCAGTATTTATGCTTTCCCCACAATCTAATCCAAAAAAAATTCTCATAAAAGAAGTGACATTCAATTCAAGTTTCAAGGATTATTTTATTAAATATACTCAGGTATCGAATCTCAAGATTTCTCACGATAAAAATAAATATTGGCCTCGAATCTAATTTAGTGTATAATACTTCAGCGATTTGGAATTATTTAGATTCCAATCTTTCAGGTGTTAAAGTTTGGTCACACAGGCCTGGAAAAATGTGGCTCACACCTTGAATTTATCTGGTAATAAAATGCACTCGCCTCGCAATTTTGATTAATGATCTGATCGATCAGTTTTGTTAAGGATAAAATATAGGCCATGAAATTGTCGGGTGATTATTGCAACCTATTATTAACTGCGAAGATTCGTATCGTTTTAATTATTTGTTCGTAAATAAATTACGCATAAAATTTCGGGTTTCCACAAATGTTAGTGGAACATGGATTAAACTTTTTTTTTAATTTACGGTACGAGAGGTGCACTTTTATTGCAACATAAACATACAATCAGTACAAATAACAATAAATTGTAATTATAATGCGCTTAATAGAAGAGAAAAGTGAAAAGGTAAGGGGGTGTAGGAAGGCAGTAAAGATATGAAACATGCAAAGCTTTGTTTCTACAATTTTCATACGATATAAACATCATTTCTAAAGCGAATGTTTAATTTTCTTTTATTAGTTGTGACCATTTTCGCCACCATTTATTCAATTTCCATAGATTTAAAAAAATTGGTGATTTAATTGCAAAGTTGTCAAATATTTTTATTTACTAGTAAGTGCAACTTTAAAAAATAAGTTGGTTTAAAAATAAAAATATGAAAAATTGAAATGTCGACTCTAAATCATAGAGTAATTTACATTCTTCTGTGAATTTTATTCACATTCTTTAACCTTTGTAAGTTTACGATTATTTTTTAAAGTTAAGTTATAAATTAGAAAAATATCACCTGAAGTAAATGAACTTACAATTAAATAGCAACAATAATCAGATACTCCACACGCATATCGAATAAATATTAAAAGATTTCCCAATTATGTTTTCAGTTGTCAAAAATTGTTCTTTATGACTCAGTATGTGATGCAGCTGCATTATCGATTAAAATTAGCATATGAAATGGCTGCGAAATATGCCGAATGCTGCAATAATTAAACACACATAAAAACTCGTCTATTTTTAGTAAATCTTATGTGCATTTTTATGAAATACTTTCGACTTTTCTACTTCTAGAATTTAAAATGCAAGTGCAGAAATTCACGCAAAACATAAAATTTCAGCTTAAAAACACGCTCACCCAATCCGCTTTCGACACAATGTACCCAACTAGCCCATGCCTTGACCTTCCGATAGACCAAAGCTCTGAAAACGAAAGCTCGCAGTGATTTAATCGAAGTTCACCTTGGCTAGACTGGGTATAGACCTAGTGAAATATTTACATGCGATGCGGATCGCTAATTCATGACCCCTTCAAGTGTTAAATCTGTCAATTCTTATTTATGATTCATTTCGAAATTAATTTTTTTATCGCGACATTTCGTGAACAGTCATACTTCCGCCGAATTTATTATTCCAGATGGAGTAATATGTCATCAGTGAGTAGATTATTACAACGAAATGGCAATTTTTTACTTGGAAAAACAAAAATGTTTCGTATGTACTTAATGGTTTGCGTGTTATTCTCACGGTAAATGGTCGATGTGAAATTATAAAGTGAGCTAAAGGCGCCTACCACGCTAACTACCAATCTTGAGACGAAGTTTTGTGACCTCAATTGTTTTATTAAAATATTGGAATTGCTTCCAGCGGAAATAAAATACAAACCTGCGCTCAAATCTTCAAAATTGGATAATAAGAGTGGCCTCAATAAGTTATTTGGTGTCACTGGGTAGACCGTAATCTTATCGCAATCAAGGGAAAAAATATTACGTTCGAAATGGAACATTTTATTAGCAAAAACAACATAATAAAAAACTAATCCACAAATTTGTTCTTAAGTAAAAAAAACTAACTCCACTTGCTCTGATTTCGGAACAATGTTCTCAATCTCGGCTTTCATCAATTGTATCCTTCTTCTTTTTCTTCTTTTTTGGTATATCTTCTTCAGTGTTTTCCTCGACTTTAATCACAGATTCACCTTTCTTTTTCTTCTTTTGAATAAGAGGTTCAACAACAGCATCCATCATGTCAACATCTTTATGTTTTCTCTTTTTTTCACTTTTTTCTATTTTGATTTTCACATTTTCTTCTTCTGAAGTTTTGATATCGTCCGTCTGTTTATGTTTCTTCTTCTTTTTTGCCTTTGTAACTTCATCATCGTGGTCTGTTTCCATTTTTATGCTGACTTCATTGATTTCTTCATTATTGACTAAATTCAAGTTTTCATTGTTATCATTTTTGTGTTTCTTTTTCTTTTTCGACTTTTTTGGCCCTTCACCATCATTTGTTTCGTTAGTCAAGATCAAGTCTTCCCTCTGTTCAATTTCTTCCGTATCTTCACCACTGTGTTTATATTTCTTTTTCTTTTTGTCCTTCCTACCTTCCTGATTGTCGTCTAATTCTGTTTTTAAGATCAGTTGATTTTCTGCGTCATTCTGATTTTCTGAAATATCGATATTGTTACGATTCTTCTTCTTTTTCGTTTTTCTGGTACTGTCATTTGTTTCACTTTTTATGATAACGTTCTTGATATTTTCGCCCTCTTCTTTCTTTATTTTTAAGATTTTCTCTTTATCCTTGCTTTCTGAACCTTCTCTATTGTTTTCAAGTTTCTTCTTTTTAACTTTTTTCTCTTCAAGGCCATCATCTGTTTCTTTTTTTATGGCCAAATCTTCGGTGATTTCAATATTTTTATGTTTCTTTTTATTTTTTGTAGCTTCATTACCGCTACTTGTTTCACTTTTGATGTCTTCTTTCTCGATTTTTTCCACAACTCCAGTCACATTCTCTTTTGCTTCAATCTTTTGTTTCTCCTCTACTTTCTCTTCACTTTTCCCTTTATTCAGATTCATCAAACTCACAATTCGCATTTTCTCTTCAAAGAGTTGCGCATTCAAAAACTGATTAGTCTCGCCGTCTTCCAGTCTTTCAAACACAGCAACGAAAAATCCACTAGTCAGGTCTATATCAGGTTTGGCATACAAACAAAATTTCCCCAAATCCCCAAACTCGGATGTGCCATAATTGTACCATTTTTTACCCAAAAGCTGGTCAGCGGGGACCAATTTAAACCTATTGCAGGTCTCTAGGACTTGCCTTACAACGTCTTCGTTTTCCTCCGCGTATACTGAACACGTCGAATATACGACTCGTTTAACTTTGGGAAATTTAGACAAGGCATGTCGCAGGATTTTAATTTGGAAACCTGCCAGTCGTTCTATGCGTTCTGAGTGCTGGTCTTTAGCCTGTTGTCCGGTTTCGACTCGATCGGTTAAACCTAAATTACGTCATTAGTGGGTTAACAAACCTGGAGAAGCCTATACCTGAGCCTGAACAACTGGGGTCTACTAAGATATATTCAATATCGGGGTACTCTTTTGCGGTTAGTTTCAATACATCGGCATTAATTGGTTCAACACCGGAAACCCCCGAAGACTCGATAATTTTTTCGAGAGTTTGAAATCGCTTTTTGCCGATTTCAACAGCATAAATTTTTCCTGTATTATCGATAAGAGCAGCACACTGAGTGGTTTTCATCCCAGGCGCTGCGCACATATCCAGAATTGATGTTCCAGGTTGAGGGTCGAGAATATGCGCAGGAAGACAACTCGCCTAGGTTTGAAAAAACTAACAAGAATTTTAAACCTAATCTGGATTACCTTGTCTTGTAAAATTATGCTGCCGTTCTTGTATGCGGCATGTTGATAAAATTCGGTTTTTGGTGGGAAAATTAGTAAATATGGGATGTGAAAATCAATCATAAATTCGTTAGAGTCTAGATTTGAGACTGCGTCCAGAAAACCGAGATAATTTTCACTCTCTGTGTATTGTTTTAAGATCCAGCCTTCGTCTCTGAAGCGCTCAACAGCCTCGTTTGTGGTGATTTTGAGAGTGTTGACACGGACGTATCGCGGTTTTTCAACTAAAATATAACGTGTTACATACAATTTTTTTACTATGGGATAATGGGAGGGTTTAGATATAACGAAAGTGTAAAAAACAAGTTTTATTAAACACAATCACTATACATACATATTTTACACTTTACACTATATCTGCCCTTATACAATATCAATGGAATGATAATAATACTTTAATTTAATCTTGTTTTAATTCCTCAATAGGATTGCCCTCATCATCATACTCTTGCTCATGATACGCAATATACGCATACACAAGGATAATAAAATTGACTGTGACAACAGCCGCTAAGACTGACCAAACAACAGTAGAATAACCGCTCATGTGCCAGTACTCCTCAAGACAATATTTAGTCCCGTAATAGGCCCCAAAAGGCAAAGTAAACATTAAAAAACTGAAGAAAAGTAGCAACATTATCGCTTTGGTCGCTTGTTTAGTATGGGCTGGTAGCGAGAAAACCTCATTGGGGGCGGCCACATCTTCATCCATTATCAAACTGCAAAAAAAACAAATTATTACCTTGTTCCACCCCCTTTACATCGTCAGAAACATCGCTTAGGTGAGCTTTCAAAACTTGTTCATAGGCCAAGATCGTTTGGACCGGCTTAGACTGCCCTGAGAGACGTTGTTTGCCCCACAACAGTTCAGTTATGAGGACTTTTGCCAACCAAGGGTCAAATCTCGGCTCTTTGACTAAAAGTTTTGATTTTCTTATTAATTTCTCAATATCGGCTGACTTTTGAAACGTGTGAACAAGTAACGCGTACAAAGCTTTGATATTCTGGAAGAAATCGTATAAATTTAAAGACACGCTTTCTAACCTCAAAACTTACGGGATGTTTACATTCGTAGACGAGTTGTTTGATACTGCCTTTACCCGCACTCACTTCTTTTGCGATTTTTGAAGCAGTTTTGTATAATCGGGGCACTTTAATTGAATGGTCAAACATTATTTTTACCTGTAAAAACTATTTTCCTGGAGCTTTTCTTGGAAGTACGACCCCACGTCACGTTTTTACGGGCTGCCAACATGAGTTAAATTTACTAAGTAACAAATTAGAAAAACTCAATCGAATTTATGCAAAAATGTGTGACATAAAGCCCACATAAAACACGTTAATTACAAAAACCTATCATAAATGCGAAATTGGATTGATTAAGGTAAATTAATTGACTGGATTTGAACCGAGTTGAAGGATTTTGGTTTTGTCAGGATGCCACATTGTTGTTTTTATGGGCGATGGGTGTATGATGAAAGCGATTCAAGGAGATTATTTACAATAAATAGGTAAATTGAGTTATACGGGGACTTACACGAGTGTTTTTATCGTGTTTAGCCAATTTCTTACAATTCTGGTCAATTGCATTGTTATTTAATTTATAGGTTAACCACAGCTTTATCTGTGTTTCCTCGAAAATGAAGCAGCAAAATTTTCCAAGGAAATAGGTTTAAAACCGGGAATTTTCATCTAGAATAAAATCGTGAATTATCATGAAGTAGTGATGCGAGAAAACAATCTCCAAATGCCTCCATTTCCCCGAGAATACTCTCCAGACTTCTGGTCGTTTGACCCGGAAGATTCAGTGGAATTGACTTGTCTCATGCCTAACGGCATTGTAATTCTCCTCAAAGTTTGCTACAATGCCACCCTTCTGGACATTAAAGCGGTAAGTGGCCCCAAATGAAGGAAACTTTGCTTCAAAATATTGCTTTAGGACTTGTGGGAGGAGGCCCCCAAGTACCCGCTCCATGGCAAACTCCACGACATGTCGTCGTACGTTTTCACCTGCATTAACAGCATGGCAGAGCGGGAGGAACTGCACGACGAGACTAGGAGAATCTGCGATGTTAAACCAACTTGCGCTGTACTGAAAATTGAGTGCCTTGGGAACGAACCAGACAACAAAATCAACGTCCAAATTGGGCATTTGATAGGGAGGAGTAAGTCGTTTTGGTGGGAGAAAATCCCGATTAAAAATCCTTTCAAGGTGTGAAGGAATTTGACGAGCTGAATAATCCCGAAATTAACGATTTTCGGTTTCAAATGCGGAGATTGGGCGATGAAATTACGCAAAAACGGCTGAAATATACGTGGCTTGAAAAACTGTATTATCAGTTTCCTCCGCGACTGTGTCCCAAAACCAAAATTTTTCCGGAAACGCTTGACCAAAAAAAGAACATTAAAATTACCACAAGATTTGAGGATAATGAGGTTTGCAGGAAAATAAATTTATTTACATAAGGAAGTATCAAATATTTGTCTTTGTAGAATTCTTTTACATTCAATGTCTCTCCTTACATTTACCCAAACAAATTATTGGAAATGATTCTGGCGAAAAGGTCCAACGTTTTGAAAATAAGATATGACCGTTGCAACGATTATGTTTTGAAAGTGTGTGGCCAGGACGAGTATTTAGTAGGAGATCACCAACTCATCCAATTCCAATACATCCAAGACTCTTTATCTACGGACGTAACACCAATTGTGGTCACAGTGAGAGTTAATAAAGTTCCAGGTTTGTTATTACAGTCGTGTAAACAAAATGCGAGTTTTGTTTTTAGTCACTCCTGATAATCCTTACGAAACAGTGGATAATTTCGATCACAGGAGAATGCGGTCGACTTATTCAACACTAACGTGGCGTAAAAGAGCCCACAAGTCGGCTTGGGATATTCAGAGGAAATTTAGTGTGACTTTAGATGCAGTCAGCGGATTGAACTGTGATATCAGAAAGACGAATGAGGTACTTTTGAAAATTGAACATTTTTGTCGTTTTATTTAATCAATTTTGGGTTAGATTGGCATTCAAGTGGGGCTGTTTCACGGGGGAAAATCGCTTTGCGAAAGACTTAAAGCTTCCATCCAACCAATAAACGAAAAGAATGAAAGTTTATTTAAGGAGACTTTAGTTTTTGATATTTTAGTGTGCAATATACCCAGAAATGCGAAATTGTGTTTTTGCATTTATGAAGTTCCTAAATCTAGTAAGTTAGTTAGAACGAAAAAAGGCAAAGAATATGGAAATAATAAGGTAGATATTTAATTAAATGAAAACCATAAAATTGTAATCATTTTTATCTAGGAGTCTATTACTCCTATAGCTTGGGCTAATACGACGGTTTACGACTTTAAAAATCAGCTTAGAAATGGCGCAATGACACTTTACATGTGGACTTTTGCTAATGATTTAATGTGTGAGGACATATTTAATACTTTAGGGAATGTTGTTAATAATCCGAGTAAGAGTGCAACGGCCCTAACTCTACATCTTAATAGGTAAGAAAAAAAAAGAAAAAAAAATGATGTTCTTACATTAGTTTTAGTTTCGCTGAAGACCAAACGATTTATTATCCAACGACGGAAGCAATGATTAATTTTACTCAGGAAAACAAAAGCAAATATATTAGTAACAGTATTGAATATAACCCGACAAACATCGAACATTGTCAGAAAATTCTTACTGAGAATGACAACTTGTTTGAGGTTCATGAACAGGTAAGGGGGGGGGGGAAGGGGGTAACGAAAATTGAAACTTTTGCGAAATGTAGAATATTTTTTCTTTCACTTTGCGTGCAAAACCGTTACTTTTTATAGGTGAAAAATCAAATACTTTTGAAGGAAATTTATCATTATGTGTATCATTACACAAGGTTTATTGTATAAATTTTACGTTGTATTTTTTAATCTGAAATCTGAGTAAATTTAAAAAAAAATCGTGACCGGTTAGAAAGCTCTCTCATTTACCATATAACAAAAAAATAATTTGACGGTTTTCTCAACTCCACTCACTCCCTGAACCATCTTTCTACGTGTGGTTTAAACATTTTTATTCTGTTCTGTGGTTTGGTTGAAATTCATACCATACCAAATTTTGATTAAAAATATTTTGAATTATGATTTTTTTAAATAAATCAACATTTTTAAAGCAAGTGGTGAGGTAAGGTCAATTATTAGTCAAATTTGAACGCTGTATTTTACAATTTTTAGACAAAATTTATGCACATTTTTTGTATTGCGATTTGTGTTTTAATTTGTAGTTTTATTTTTATTTAGCAAATCGTTAGGTCAGGTCAGATTTATTGCTTTTGTATCGACACAATATTTCTTTCAATAGTTTCTACATAATCGTCGAAAATTAAAAAAAATTGGAAAAATACATGTATGCTCGAGTACTAGAGATCCTACGGCAAAAATTAGTCATGATCGCAATCTCTGGATAATTTTCATTTTGTCAAATACTCAAAAACTATGGATACTAGGTAAAAAAACACAAAATATTGTTCATTAACTCGAAAATTGCTTGTCTTGGGACATTTTAAGTTGTTGATTCATGCTTTTAATTCGACTTGACGTCTAGGAAACCTTTTATTTTTGTATATTGGGAAATAAAATTAAAATATATAAAATATAAAAACATTTTTGTATGTTGGGAGACGAATTTTTGTCGATTTTTAGCAATTATGAAAAGTATGTTATGTAATACGCGCGTATACGAATCTAAGACTAAATTTTGATGTTACGAATGTTTCTTAATCATTAGGATCGAAAAAATATCTGGCTGTTGAAAGACTATTGGAAAAAGCAAAATCCGGAAGTACTTCCGAAACTGCTATCTGCGATTGATTGGGACACTCGGGAAGTCGTGAGCGACGTAGCTGCACTATTAAAAGACTGGCCTAAGCTTCCGCCTGAGAAAGCATTAGAATTATTAGATTATGCATATCCTGATCAGAGAGTACGGAGTTTTGCTGTTGAATGTCTTGACGATGTTAGGTAATGAAGAAATATCTTCCCCTAACTCAAATAAAAATAATAATTTTAGTGACGAGGACTTACTTCTTTATCTCTTACAATTAGTACAAGCAATCAAACACGAAATGTATCTAGAATGTGATTTAGTGAAATTTCTAATAAAACGAGCACTGAATAATCAAAAAATCGGTCACTACTTATTCTGGCACCTCAAATCCGAGTTGCAAGTCCCATCTGTGTCGGTCCGCTTCGGACTTATCCTCGAAGCGTATTGCAGAGGTAGTCAAGAACACATGCCTGTGTTATTAAAACAATTAGAATTTCTCGATAAGTTGAAAAACAGTCGAGAACACGTCAAAAACAAAAGCAAAGAAAAAGCAAAATCAAACCTCAAAGATTATTTATCAGAGTGTCACATTGACGAGACTGTGCAAAACATCAGGAGTCCGCTAGACCCCAGGTTCAGGTGTTCGAAAATAAAATTAGACAAATGTAGGATTATGGATAGCAAAATGCGGCCGTTGTGGATAGTTCTTCAGAATTACGACACGTTTGGTGAAGATGTTTATATTATTTTCAAAGATGGCGATGATTTAAGACAAGATATGCTCACGTTGCAGATGTTGAAAATCATGGATAGGTTGTGGAAGAGTGAAGGGTTAGATTTAAGGTCCGTGAGGTGTGAAAAATCGGTTATTGTGCCCTAATCGAGTTGTTTCAGGTTGAGTCCTTACAATTGCATATCGTTAGGAGATAGGGCTGGTATGATTGAAGTGGTTCTCAACGCGGAGACTATTGCCAACATTCAGAAGGACAAAGGCGTGTTTTCGGCCACTTCGGCCTTCCGCAAAGGCTCAATTTTGGGTAATTGGACACTCGTTTGTTAACCGGTGATTAACATTGTCTTTAGCGTGGTTGAAGGACCACAACCCGACGGAGTCGGCCCTCAACAAGGCCATCAATGAGTTCACTCTTTCGTGCGCCGGGTACTGCGTCGCGACGTACGTCTTGGGCGTCGCGGACCGCCATTCTGACAATATAATGGTCAAAAAGTCAGGCCAACTGTTTCACATCGACTTTGGCCACATTTTGGGCCATTTTAAGGAGAAATTCGGGATAAAGCGTGAAAGAGTCCCATTCGTGTTGACCCACGACTTCGAATATGTCATAAACAAGGGGCAGAAAACTACGCTTGAATTTAAAATATTTCAGGAGTATTGCGAGAAGGCCTTCGTGATTTTGCGAAAACACGGGAGTTTAATTTTGTCGCTTTGTGCGATGATGATTTCGACTGGTTTGCCTGAATTGAGTTCGGAGAAAGATTTGAATTATATCAGGGACACTTTGGTGAGTTTCTTCAAAGGTTGATTAGGGGGTTCATTGTGGGTTTTAGGCCCTGTCGAAGTCGGAGGAGGAGGCCTTGAATCATTTTAGGAGTAAATTCGATGAGGCTTTGTCGAATTCGTGGAAGACTTCGTTGAATTGGGCCTCGCATAATTTAGCAAAGAATAATAAAGCATGAGTTAACGATTTTTGTTGCCAATCAAAGTGCCAATATAATTTAGTAATATTATCACTAGTGAATTAATCAAATTTTGTACATATTGTTGTCGATTTAGTTGTGGAATTTTTTATCTGGAGCAATTTTTTAAATTAGGTCAAGGATATCAGGGAAATGGAATTTCCGAAATTTAGTACCTAAAGAGCGAATATTTTAATGAGTTTAGGGTTAGATGTAACAAACATGACAATAGTCGTGCATTTTGCTTGGTTTGATATTTGTAGTTAACAATTTGTTCTTATAAGAACGTTAATGCCACGCAATGCAATTTCTTTTAAGTCGTACCGATGAGAGTACTAAAAATATGTTTTTTTTTATTTATTTAAGTCTTAGCTACAACACGCGTTATTTGGGTTTTACAAAAGGCACGCCCATGGTGCACATTTATTTATTTATTACGTAACTATTCGTCTTTATCTTGGGAACTTATACATTTTATGGTTTTATAATTTCTTTTTGTTAAAAATGTTTTTGTGAGGTATACAATAAATAAACTGAACCCCAGGAAAAAAGAAGAATAGCCATTAGACAAAATGAATGTTTCTAATTTTATTTGTATTACGCTGATTTATGTACAAATATTTAAGTTTCATTACATGTAAACTATATACAATAAAATGTGTCTTGATTTACTTGGTTGTTTTATTCATGCCCCCAGAAAACAATAAAAGACTTCAAAATATAATTATTAGTAGGTGCTTAAAAGACAAATAAAAAAAATTGCATATCAAAGCGAAAGTGAAATTTGAGTGTTCTTCATTATATAGGGTGTCAGAACTTTCGCCCTAGAGAAAAATTTCAAGTAACATACGAGAAACATGGAAAAAATGTCAAAAAAATCTGGGACCAATTTTTCTAGGAATCAAAGTTTTTGGAATTTCACTTTATTTATTGTATCGTGTTACATAAGTAAATCTGGATACTGGATATAAAGATTTACTAAAAGATAGATTATCAGAAATAACAATGAAGAATATCCAAAATTTCGAAAAAAGTTTTCAAGTCTTATTCAACAAGTTAATAAATTAAAAATTATTATTTTTGTTCTTATATTTGTTATCGTAGTTGTTATTATTGTTTTCTTACTTTATATTACTCCAACACTAATAAAAAATAGCGATTTATTCAACAATTTTCATGAACTAATACGTTTCCATAAGCTAATGTATCTGTAAAATTAGGTAAAAGGTATCTTTTAACATTTTTCCTACTTGAGACTTTTTCTTTACTTCTTCAGTAAATATATCACGTTTATAACTCCAGATCACTTTCTGCCTATGGAAGTATTCTGTTTGATTTAATAAGCTATTTTTGTAATCTTAAAAACTTATTTCTTTATTCAATACTGCCTTCTTTATAGATACCTTTTAATGTATTCGAAACAGTATTTTCGGTTCTGTAACTGTACACTTTTGTCCTTAAACCTATGTATTCTATTATCTTAAAACCGTTTAATTTATCTTTGAATTTTCCTATTACTTTCTTATTTTTATCAGAATATAATTGATGATTTTTTTGGATATACAGATGTATCAAAATAGTCAGAACTGTTTTTCAAATGTCTTCCAAACTGTTTTTGAAGAATTCTGTTGGCAGATCTCTACACCCTTTAAGGCGCATATCTTCCAAATTTTATGTTTCTATCTACGTTTAAACGTTTACACACCATTTCATAGGTAATTTAAAAATACACTTCCCTATTATAATTACTGTTCTTGATTCTTTGATATAAAGCAAAAATTAAATTGAAATTAGGCAACTTTTAATACATGTATCTTCAAGTTCGAAGATTTGAAGGAGAATAGTCATTACTCATTAGTCATTAGACAAAAAGAATGTTTCTAATTTTATTTGTATTACGCTGATTTATGTACAAATATTTAAGTTTCATTACATGTAAACTATATCAAATAAAATGTGCATTTATTTACTTAGTTGTTTTATTCGTTACCTCAGAAAACAATAAAAGACTTGAAAAGATAATTATTAGTACGTTAGGTGCTTAAAAATGAAATAAAGAAAAATAAATAAAATTATTAACAGAGCGAATGTAAAATTTAAGTGTTTTTCATAATACAGAATGTCCGGAAAATCGCGCACTTCCTTGAAAAAAATTTATCTTTCAAAAAATTTTGATATTTATTTTTTGACATTTGACTTTTTTATATCTATTTAATGATACTGATAATCTTGTATATGTTTTTTTATAATTATTTAGAAAAGGTACAAAAATTTTGCCAATAAAAGACACATATAACATTAAACAGAGTTACAATTTAGGATATAGTTTCTTTGTTTTTTCTTCTAATAGCCTGTAGCAAAAAAAATGGAAAATTATTTTTCCAATAGAAATAAATAGTCAAAATTCAAAATTTTAACTCTCATAACTTCGAAATTTTTATAGATAGATTTTTTTAAACATTTTTCTTTTCTAGGGCACTGTTCGATGACACAGTGTCACGGAGGTGCGCGACTTTCCGGAGAGCCTATATATTTTTTAATGTGAAGGCTAAAATAAATGTTGTGGAAGTGCATGTGGATTTATAAAAAAATCTCTCTTTTTTAAATTAGACTTGTAACATGTTTAGATATCAAAACCTAAAATCTATCAAGAATATATAATTCAGTGGGTCTAAAATCCCAACTTTAGATTTATTTAGACCCTTGGACCCTTGGACTATTGATCCAAATATGATTCCAAAGATTTCACATAACGCAGATCTACAATATCTAATTATTTATATCTAGAAGAATGAATTTCTAGAAAAATGTTGATTTTCGCATGTTGCTTTAAAAATGTTTTACAAGTCTAAAAAATCTAGATTCTAAGTAAAAAAAAAACATTTACATTTTAAAAATTTTGACGAATTAAAAAAAATATATAACGCAAACATGTCGATTGATCTTCAAATAAAAAGTGTTTTATTTTAATGTTTCTTATACATATTTCGATTTTTTCTTCAATCACATAGGGTGTAAAATTTCATGGAAAATTTGATAGATTTTTTCTCTAAATCATTGAAAGAAGATGTGAAGTTGGTAGCGATCTGGTGTGTCGTTTTGTAGTGAAGCAAAAGAGATTATCAGTTTTCTAACTGACTTACAGCTCCAATATCGAATAAAATCTTTAGAGGGGGTTGAAACGCTTCAACCGTAAATAAGAGGCTTTGCAGTGGGGAAGACATATGATATGATCAATGGACTACAATGTATCAATTTTCAAGGTATTTCACAATTCAGACAACGTCGACAGTTAGCCTAAGTAAATAATCATTGTTTCAAGTTTATTTACATACAAGAGATAAATTCTTATGTGTACTACTTTTAAAATTTGTGTTATGGTAATAGTGTCAGTGTAAAAATGGAAAATGAAACCCAATCACTTTTATCCGGAGTTGTATCACAAATAAACGGAAATGTAAGACTCATTTTACTGTTCACAACTGTTTTTTGAAGCACTCGTTTTTCAGAGTGGCGATAGCACCAATTCGGCTACATCAATCGACTTATCAACGTTCAGAGTACCAACATATGGGACAACCACTCACCCGACAAGCAAATTAGTACCACCAGATGAGCGAATTACATACAGCTGGAGCGAAATTAATGCCTTCGCTAATGTTTCGCCATCAAAAACCAAATTTTTAAATTTTATAAAACGTAGAGATTCCCCAGTTCAGAAAAAACACATTTTAAAAAATGGTATCTAGAAATTTTCGCAATTCCAGTTGATTTCACATTTTTTCAGTGTTTGGGGTGGCTTACCCGGGCGAGCTTTTAGCAATCCTTGGATCCAGCGGTGCCGGCAAAACGACCCTACTCAACACTCTAACCTTTCACACGACCTCGAATTTGACCGTTTCCGGACTCCGGTGTGTAAACGGAACTCCGGTATCATCGAAAACTCTGGCCAGTCAATCGGCTTATGTCCAACAAGATGATTTATTTATCGGTACTTTGACAGTTAGAGAGCATTTAATTTTTCAAGCTTTGCTTCGAATGGATCGTGACATTTCCTATAATCAAAGAATGGCCCGAGTCGAGGAAGTTATTTCGGATTTGGCCTTGACAAAGTGTCAAAATACCCAGATCGGAATTTTGGGCCGGATTAAGGGGATTTCAGGTGGTGAAAAGAAACGTCTCTCTTTTGCAGCTGAAGTTTTGACAAACCCGAAACTAATGTTTTGCGATGAGCCCACTTCCGGGTTGGATTCCTTCATGGCACTCACCGTCATGCAAGTCCTTAAAGAAATGGCAATGACCGGAAAAACTGTCATTTGTACAATTCATCAGCCCTCGAGTGAGGTGTATTCCATGTTTGATAAGTTGTTGTTAATGTCAGAGGGACGAACAGCGTTTTTGGGAAGCCCGGAAGAGGCCGAGACATTTTTCCGGGAGTCAGTAATTTGAAATTTCACTTCAATCTGGTTATTATAAATTTTAGAATTGAGGCCCCGTGTCCAAAAAATTACAATCCTGCCGATTACTTCATCCAACTTTTAGCCATAGTCCCCGAAAAGGAAGAGTCGAGTCGACAAGCAGTTAACTTAATTTGTGACAAATTCGAACGATCAAATATCGGGGTTAAAATCGCACTCGAGGCTGCAACTGCTGTAAAATCCCGGTGATTGCAAAAAAGTCAATAATTTAGTTTTTCAGGAGAGAGAAGGGGGTTATTACGATATTTGGATAAATGGTGAGAGTTTCAAGAGCCCGTATAAAGCCTCGTGTTGGGCCCAATTCAAGGCTGTTTTGTGGCGGTCCCTTTTGGCGGTTTTTAAAGAACCGCTTCTAATTAAAGTCCGATTACTTCAAACTCTTGTAAGAGGTATTTTGGTCACAAATTTAGCATTATGACTTTTGTGTTATCAGATAATTTCGCTCGTTATTGGGGCGATTTATTTTGGGCAAGTTTTGAACCAGGATGGTGTAATGAACATAAATGGAGTGCTTTTCGTGTTTCTCACAAATATGACTTTCCAAAACGTTTTTGCCGTTATCAATGTAAGTTTTTCCAAAACAAATGTTCAAAACTATGAGGAAACAGTCAAAATTATTTTGAACAACTTTGCTACTTTAAAATCAACTTGACAAGATTTTATCAAATTCAAATATCACACTTTCATGGTCAAGCCGCTTTAAATTTAAGTTAGCAACAAAGAATGATTGTAGGTCGAAAATATAAATTTTTCACTTACTTTTAGAGAATTCAAACAAAGCAGAAAAACTATGTACTATGTGTTTAACATCCGTTATGATTTTTTTTTAAATTAAAAAGAAAAATACAAAAATTGAATATTCTGAAATCACACAAAATATAATTTTTTCAGTTCTGTAAGGAAAAATCAATATTTCGTACAGTATTTATCTCAAACTTAAAAACGTCAAAGCGTTAAAATGTTTAGTACATGGGTCGATTACAAACGTTTTTAAATAGTATTTTGATAATTAAAATGACATTTTTTCTTGAAAAAATTTTGTACAACTTATGTAGATACCCAAAAAAATCTGAAGTTGAGTTTTCCTTACTTAATAGTATATTACAATAAAAGTGGAAAATATGTCATAACGCCGAGAGCTCAAAGAGGCGCACTTGATCGATTTACATATTACCGTAATTTTTCAAACTCGACCCAACAACGGCGTTTTATGTACTTTGATTCTTTATGAACTCTAGAAAAGTAAAAAATGTTATCTGATTCAATTCTTCAGTTGTAGATTTTTTAATTTTATTATAAAATTTTGGTCGATTTTTTAAACTATTGCGATGTTTTCTCGTCGCCTAACCACTCTTTGAAACATTTTACTTAGGTTTGCTAAAAACATTAACCAATTTGGATGTCCTCTACCAGAAATTTACAAAATAAAACCCGAAGTTTTGCACCTTGAGTCCTTGGTCAAAATGGTGTGTACAGCCGAATTTCTGGGTTAATTAAAAAAAAAAAAAATACACTTTTTTGTTACGACCTCATATCTGTTTCTCTACATTATTATGTTACCTACTTTATTTCAAAATCATTGATCATATATTGATCATTAATTCATTTGATCGTATGGTAGGATGGTCTAGTATTAGATACTCAATTTTATTTAATGTTTAAAGTTTAACTTAATAACATTAACGTATTTCTATGTTTTATTTTCACCCAAGGATGACCACCTTATGTCGTGATGAAAATAAAAGTTTGGCGTTTTGGGAAAGAAACAGAGTTTTCATATTTTTGTGAATTTAAACAGTTATAAACCGCGATATATTTTTTTACAGCAGTGATGCGACTTTTGTGTCAAAGTCGGTCAATGCTATTATGTAAAGTAAATAACTAAACCTCATTGTGAATAAAAAAGATATCTTGTAGTTGACACTTGGATAAAAAGCTTAGAGTTGATCTAATTAAATTTTTTGTTGTTCGATAGAAAAATTATTTTAAAGCGTCTGTTTCTTCATTTTTGGCTCTGAAACACCTCCTTATGCGAAAAAAATAGGTATTTAGTGGCGAGCTTCCCGTCTTCCTCCACGAGCACCGCAACGGCATGTACCGTCCCAGTATTTATTTCATCAGTAAAACTCTCGCCGAATCTCCAATTTTTATAATAATCCCCGTCATTTTAACATCCGTTTGTTATTTCATGATCGGATTAAACTCGCAAGGCTTCCGATTTTACATCGCTTGTGGCATTATGATCCTGGTTGCAAACGTTGCGATCAGTTTTGGTAAAGCAAAAAATCGATCCAATGACTCATTTCCTGTAAATATCAATTTTTCAGGATATCTGATATCCTGCGTTTCCCGTAGCGTTTCTATGGCTCTGTCAATCGGACCTCCTTTAGTTATTCCGTTTTTGCTGTTTGGGGGCTTCTTTCTTAACGTCAGGTACTTGCAACTCTAATAGTTACACAAATCTAATTTGGGGTTTTAGCTCGATTCCGGTTTATTTTAAATGGTTGTCGTATCTGTCGTGGTTTCGATATGGAAATGGGGCGCTGATGATCAACCAGTGGGAAAATGTGACCAATATTCAGTGCCCAAATGCGGATTTACCCTGCCCCAAGGATGGGCATGTTATTTTGGAGATTTTTCATTTTTCAGAGGTTCAAAATTAAAATGTGAAAAAACACAAATTTGCACTTTTATTTTAGGCCGACTTCGTAATGGATGTGGTGATGTTGGCGGTCCTCATCATCGGATTTCGACTAGTGGCGTTTCTTGCGTTGATAGTTAAGACTTATCGGTTCAAATAATTCTACTGTACTATTTTTAATTAATAAAATTGTGAGAGAATTTAATCTGGTGTTATTAACGCTTTGATAAATCTAGATCGATCGCTGAAAAAATACCTAGGGGTGGGGGAACCGGTGTAAAATTACCTAGGGCTCATACCGACTTAATAATTCAGAAGCACTATACAAATAATAGTCAAGTGTTTCACTGTTTGCTTCTAGTAAATATTTAGACACTTTTATTACAATTACTAAATGTCTAGGAGCGATAGTGTAATTAGTGGTTTGGGATGGCTTCGGACGAAGAAGGCACACAATTATCTCCCCTGAATACGAGTTGGAGAAATTTCGGAACTAATGTAAGTATTAAAATGAAATTTTCGTTAATAAACATCAGCAAAATTAATTTTATTTGAGAATAGGAGATAAGTAAATATTTGTCTAATTGTGTTGTTGCTGATGTTTAATTACAAACTCCAATTTCAACACTACGAAAGTAAATTACCGCGTTACGATTCACAAATTAATTATTATTGTTAGATAATTGCTCCGGAAATATTTAATTATGGATGTAGAATTATTATTCTAATCATCGCAAGCAAATTTGTACTCATAAATAAACACAACACCGATTATACAGCAATGTTGAACAATGTAGATTTTTTTTAAAACATAAAACTAATAAAAATGACAAACTAATTATTATTACATTCAACCGGTCCGTCGAACGTTTTATGAATTTTCTGGGTTTTTTAGACCCAGAGGAGTCATTTGGCTCGATTTTGTCAACTTTTTCTTCATCAACATTTTATTTTTCGAAACTAGGTTTTACGAAAAAAGTAACTAATTTGCAAACTATTCTATCGAATTGTAAAAACTCGAGTTACAATTTTGGTTACAGCTCAAAACCACTGATTTTAGGTTAAAAAGATGTTTGATTCAGTTTCTCGGGCAAATTTTCTTAAGAAATAGTTTATTTCCGGATATCGCACAGGACTTACTAAAAAGCCCTGAAATATCGAGCAATAACCCGAAAATGATTTGTTTTAGCACAGTTTAAAGAGTAGAGTCTCGTTAATCCAGACTTGATGGGACCGGAGCCTATCCGGATCAACGAAAGTCCGGATTACAAAATAAGCTTTAAAATGTGTGCAAACCAAGTTTTACGGGGATAGCACTCTTAAAATTAATTTTTTGAGCATAAAAATAAATGATTATAGTTGTAGTTTTGAAACTGAACTGATGATAATTATTATCATTTGTCTAAAATTTGACCCACAATTTGATTTAGGATAAAAAACAACATTTTGTCATTTAAATTTCAAGTTTATTTTTAGACATACATAATGTGTACATGAATTTAATTATTTTAATTAAAAATTGTAAAAACAATACAATATTGGTAAAAATTCAGAGTTGACCAAAGGTCTATTGATGCATGAACAGTACTGATTAAAACTACTCGTCAAGACTCGGAGTTAATTAGAGTTACAATTTTGGTTACAGAACAAAACCATTGATTTTAGATTAAAAAAGGTGCTTGATTCAGTTTCTCGTGTAAATTTTCTTAAGAAATAGTTTATTTCCGGATTTTGCATATAAATCCGGATCAGCGATAGTCCGGATTAAACGTTATGAGTTTATGAGCTTTAAAATGTGTGCAAACCAAGTTTTACACGGATGAAACTATTAAAATTAATTTTTTGAACATAAAAATAAATAATTATAATAAATTAGTTTTAAAACTGAACTGATAATAATAATATTATCATTTGCTAGAAGCTTGAATCACAATTTAATCTAGGACAAAAAACAACATATTGTGATTGAAATTTCAAGTTTATTTTTTATACATACGTAATGTGTAGGTACATAAAAGTAATTCTTTTAATTAAAAATTGTGAAATCAATAAACGACATATTTCAATTTTCTAGCCATATTTTTTTTTGAATTCCGTCCGTTTTGTCCGGATTAAGATGATTTGTAAAAAAAATTGACAATTTTGTCGAGCAGTTTGCGACTTTAGTGTAGCCGTAATCATTATTTAAAAAGCTTTTTTTAAATTTTAAACACATTTTTGCAACTGTTGATTTTAAAACAAAAATAACAAAATCTTCGAAATCTGCAGAAGTGTAGACAAACTTTCATTGCATATTGGTAAAAATGCAGAGTTGACTAAAGGTTCATTGATGCATGAACAGTTTTGATTGAAACTACTGTAAAAAAATCTTCTCTGAATTGACGATGGAAATACCTAAAAATCAACAAATCTTCCTTAAAACGGAATACATGTGACGTATGTATCAGTTAAAGCATTTATAATACAATTTAGTTGTAGTTTAATTTTTTATTTTGTCGGTTGGTACAGAACCTTGTTTATACTAGCAAAATCAGTGCAACCGCAACGACACTCGATCCAATGCATTAAAATTAATATCAAATATCCTATGAGAAGCAAAAATGCCTTATAAATAGCACCACTGCATATTTTCACCCAGGAAAGTTCCGGAATTTTCGGCGAAAGCGACCAATACACCCGAAAAATCCGGACTTATAGCCAGTGGTCCCCGATGGAGGAAGGAGTAACTCTCGCCTGGAACGACGTGTCCGTCTATATCCAAACCAAGAAAAAGGGTAAAACCACATGCAAACGAATCATCAACGGAGGTAAACTTGACTAGAAAATTTTGGCCTTTAAATTTTGATTTGTTCCAGTTACCGGCGCCGTAAAAGCGGGAAGTTTAGTAGCTTTGATGGGGGCGAGGTAAAAGTTTAATATTTTCATCTTCTTGTTGCGACATTTAGAAATTAACTCGGTTTTAGTGGCGCTGGGAAAAGTACGCTAATGTCCACTTTAGCCTACAGAAACGCCAGTGGTGCGTGTGTTGAGGGGGATATTTTAATTAACGGGCGGCCTATTGGCGACTATATGAAATATATAAGTGGGTTTATGCACCAAGAGGACATTTTCATCGGCTCTTTGACTGTCTTGGAACACATGAATATCATGGCAAGGCTCAAACTTGACCGCAAGACGACTCAACAAGAGCGAAATTCGAAGATTTATGAAATTTTGAAAAGTCTTGGACTTACTAAGTGTCTCAATACGAGGATTGGGATTAATGGGGAGAGCAAAGTCTTGTCAGGGGGCGAGAAAAAACGACTCGCTTTTGCGACAGAAGTATAGAAAAAAATTAAAAAACCAAAAACTGAAAAATATTTTTAGCTCCTAACAGACCCCCCAATCTTATTCTGCGATGAACCCACGACCGGTCTCGACTCATACTCAGCCCAAAAAATCATAACAATGATGAACACGATGGCGTGTAGTGGAAAAACAATTCTTTGCACAATCCACCAGCCATCATCGGACATTTTTGCAATATTTAGTCAATTAATTTTGATGGCTGATGGTCGAATTGCGTTCATGGGGAGTGCAGCATCGGCACTGGATTTTTTCGAAAAGTAGTCGTGTCATTTTCTGGGTTTTTTCATCACAAACTATTTTTGCAGGGCCGGTTACAGGTGTCCTACGTCGTACAACCCAGCCGATTTCTTCATCAAAACACTGGCAACAACGCCTGGTTATGAGGAAAATAGTAGACAGTGTATAAAGAGAATTTGTGATTATTTCGTCGTCAGTGATTACAACAAAGAGGTGAACGTTGTTGTTCAGTATGAATTTCACATGGGGAGAGCAGTGGAGGTAAAGACGGGCTTTTAATTATTTGAATAACAAATTCTTGCAGAGCAAAATTTACAAGCTTAGGACCAATTTGTGAGTAAGATTTTGATTTGTAAAGTGACAAAATAATATAGAAGTTTCAGTAATGAGTTGTTTTTCTGGCAAAAATTGTACTGGTTGACTTATCGATGGTTTCTGGATTTGTGGAGGGACCCGACTCTTCAAGCAACGAAAATATCGGAAAAAATTGTACAAATTGAAGTTTTTTGATACTTTTTTTTATTAAATTGTTTTGTAGGTTATTGGAATTATGATCGGTTTGTGTTATTTGGGCACAGATTTTACAACACAGATTGGGGTACAAAATGTCCAAGGAATTATTTTCTTATTGGTTTCAGAAAATACGTTCACACCGATGTATTCCATTTTGGATGAGTTTCCACAGAAATACCCCCTGTTTTTGAGGGAGTATAATTCAGGGTTGTACTCAGCGTTTTTGTATTTCTTATCGCGAATTCTCTCAATGGTAATTTTTCAAAGACTTTTTATAAAAATAATGAGTGTTATTGAAAGAGAAATTTTCTTTATTCTATTTTTTAACGAAGCTGTTAATTTTATATTTATATTGTAACTGTATATTTATACAGTTGTGATACTGGTAAGGCAAGCTTTTGCTCCACTCTTCGAGAACTTTTTTCTGCAACTTTGCGCTGCACTTTTCACTTTGCAAAGTCTGAAAAGTATAATTTATTGTATCGTGCGATCAAAAAAATTAATAAATAATAGTAGGCGATAATTAAAATCCTTCAGATGGCAATCCTGATTTTTGACACCAAATGTCAGTAGAAACTTTAACAAGATTGCGTTTTATTCATTTTGAGTGAAATAATGTTCACTTTAGAGCGTTAAATGTTTACTGTTGCAAGTTATTACAAAAATGCTGTACAAGACGATAACGGTGAATGGTCATTTTCATTTTCAGTTTGTGTGGAAAATTTTTGGCCCAGATTCCCAGCCAATGTGTTGCCAACTGTAGAATTTCATCGACACCTACTCTAATTTTTTTTATGGCACGGTTGTTTCTCTAGAATTTTCAAAAATTCTCAAAATGGTTTGTAGTTTTTGCAAATAATTTGGAACCATAATTAAATTTAAAATAGTAGTAACTAACGTGAGAAGTACAAAATGCAAAGTTGTTGGTGGAATTGGGCCCAGATTTATTTTTTTTTGTAATTTTGTAATTATTAACATAAAATAGTAAATCTTATCACAATTACAACAGATCGCAAACTGAATAATTTCTACAAAAAAATGAGATTTTAATCTTAATGTTTTAATTTTGAGATCTTTGTTTTCTAAGAACTTAAATGTATTAAATTTTTTGTATTTTATTTATTGCCTATTTACAAAATACGGTAAAATTTGTAGATCATGATGAGATAATATTTTTTTTAATCAAATAATAAATTTGTAACTTGAATCTTAATTTTTAACTCAATTTTGAGCACAAGACGTTGTTGCTAATATTATTGTTAAGATTGTGAGATTAAAAATTTTAAAATTAAGAATTTTTTCTACATATAAGAGCTGTCTTTTTATTTATTATTGTTTTATTAATTCCTCATAAATTACTTTGGCCATTATTGTGACTAATTTGTTAGACATAGATTTAGAAACTGTATTAATTAAGAAATAGATTTTTATTACAGAAATGTTTGAACAAATCATCTTCTATTGCCATCATGTTATTCGACTGATCCGAATTAAATTAACCATAAAGTGGCAGGAGTTTGAGGGTTTTGGTTAGCGATGTCACGAATAGTGGATTCGATTGGAACCCGCGTTCTTTTATTAGAACGTTAAATTTCTTATTCAAATTAGATTCAACATTTAACCATAGTCGGGTTATAAAACGTCGATTTCGTTTGAAAAATGTCCCTACTACACTATATATTAAAACAATTTGATAAAGATAAGTTAATAAATAATATATAATTTGTTGGAAAAAAAAACGCCCCCGGGTGGGCTCGAACCACCAACCTTTCGGTTAACAGCCGAACGCGCTAGCCGATTGCGCCACGGAGGCGATGTTCATATTTTTTTTATCATCACACTTACACCTCAGTATTTACAAATTGTAAAATTAGGTTGTTTCCGCCCATATTGATTGGATAATTAAATTAATCAGCCAACAAACATTCGCCTGCTGTTATCTAATTATTTAAAAACCGAAATGTGAATTATATTCAATTGTGCTCGTATTAGGGCCATTAATATGTTTCATTGTGACTATGCATTATAATTTGATTTCAGCACTTGTATGTCATCAGAAATAATTCTGTTTCAGCTGCCGGGTTTAATAATCGAGCCGATTTTGTTCGTGATTATCGTCTATTGGCTTTCGGGCCTCCGTGCCTCCGCTTATGCCTTCCTAATGACAACTTTGGCGGGCATTCTTACCTTGAATTCGGCCGCTGCGTGCGGTAAGTCGTTCAAAAGCCGTGATTTGGCACGATTTTTCACGTTAAAATTTAAATACGGCCAAATTCGGGCTATTATTAGTGCTCTATTTGAATTACGGATTTATTCCCGGGATTTCCAGTTCACTGATTCATTTCGGTTTACTCTTTTAATATTAAAGATTCAAAACGTTCCAGGAATATTCTTTTCGAATGCGTTTGATTCCGTGCCTGCGGCTATGGCCTATTTGGTGCCTTTTGATTACGTGCTTATGCTAACATCGGGGGTTTTTGTTAAATTAAGGTAATCTTAATAAAAAAACAACATTATTCAACCAAAATGCGGTTTTAGCACTCTTCCACGAGTTTTTTCCTGGACCAAATATCTCTCCTGGTTGATGTATTCAACCGAATCCATTTCTATAATTCAATGGAACGGAATAAAAAATATCAGTGAGTTTCTTTTTTTCTACGTTTCAGTCAAAATATTTATATTTTTTTCAGCATGCGATATTTCCGACCAGGAAATCCCTTGCCTAACTTCAGACACTCAGGTCCTAGAGAAATACAGTTTTTCAGAAGATAATTTGTCACGTGATTTATGGAGCATGCTGTTTCTCTGTATCATATTTCACTGTTTAAGTTTCATCTGTTTGTGGCTTAAAATCAGGAAGAGATAATTTGAATAAAAAACTTACCAAAAATAGTATTGTTTCAATCGTTTGAAAGCTTTGAGCTGACCTCAGTCTAAAAATAGTGTACTAGGGATTACAATCAGATCAATGCTGCCCAAAGTAACCATATTCCGGGTTTATTTCTGGTTTTCGAAATAAAACTTTTAGAGGTTTGTTGAAATAAAAATAAATGGTCCTTTTTCTAGTCTCCATATGTCAATGTCAAATTTGAAATGAAATAGAAGAATTTAAATTCAGCCAATGGGGATCCAATCGTGAGCAGTGCAACCAATACAGGTATGTTAAAGTAACTAAATTATTTAATCAATCAGTGCATTTAATTAGTTTGATTAAATTTCTTTAAGTGGGAGTGAATTGGCGTGAATCCGGAGTAAATCTAATCATTTTTGAAATGAAAAATCCGGGATCAGGGCGCCTGTCTCAGGTGCGCGCGCACGTGTTCAGTCCGAACTGTCATGGAGCTCGTTTGACAGCACACAGTGTTTGTGTTTAAAAATATCGCGAAATTCGGAGATTTAATGATAACATGGCCATTACTTGTCCAAAAACCGGTGTGTGAGTGTTGTGCAAGTCGTTTCGGCAAAGATTTCTGTCAAAACATCGTCCACTTCACTCACTAAATCCAAAACAATTTACTGACCCCCTGAAATAGATTTACACCTGTGCCTGAAAAGTGAGTATTTTTTTTGAATTTTTTGCAGAATTTATGTGAATTTCCGGCATTGTCTCAGGTCTATTTCCGGCGGAGCGGCTCGTTAACTTTAATTGTCTTGATTTTTGTCGGGGGTAACGATTTTTCGGATCGATCCCTAAAGGGTTGCAGGAATTTCAGGATAAGGCAGGAACAAAGGGGCGAATTAGGCTCGAGTCGAGATTTCGAGGGTTACATTAAAAACCACTCCCACTTTATGTTTGCCACCGGGATTGTTGGCGGCTTATCAGCACTTGCCTAGATTCATTAATGATTTTCACGATTTATCGCCGGGTTATCAGATCGGCTTATGTTGGTGGAGTTTTTAATTTTTAATCGTATGAGATCAGAATTGAGTTCTCCCACGTAAAAAAGAGCAAATTTCCGGTTGATGGGACAAGGGAAAGAACAACACGTTTTTCTACTCTTCGAGCTTTTTTGCTCGTTGCTTCGATTTTTGTCGAGCTTATCACTTGAGGGAGGAAGTGACGTAAAGCACGAAATTATTAGCGGCTATTCGCGCCATTTTCTCGCACAAATAAAACGTCTTTGCATAATTTATAATATTAAAATTGCATGCGATCTATAAAATGTCTAAAGTATGCTGTGGTTTCTTTTTATGGGATCGGCAACACTGATAAACGCAACCTTAAGTTACATACATATTTAAAAATTAGGTTTTTTTACGACCTAATACCTAACCGAATTGGCCCTGTATGTTATTTAACAATATTTTTTAAAAGAATTATAAATTCAAAAAAAAATTGTAATTTTTCGCATATTTGTCATGATCAGAAAGGAACATTTCCACATCCACCACATCCATTATATCCTGGGATTCAGGAGTATGTTTAAAACTCTGAAATATTTACTTATGAACATTTTGGAATTTAGATTTTAGAATCTTGTTAATTGTCAAAGAGAACTAGTAACTGACATAATTAGTAGTTTAAACTGACCTTTAATAACTACCAACCGCATAGAACCAAATATAATTTCTGACCTAACTAACTAACATATAATTACAAATTTTGTTAATTGGGTATAGTATACTACATATTCAAATATTGCAAAAGGCTATGTCAAAGTGAAGCGATTGAATTAAACTTATGAAAAGTAGGGCAGTTATTATATGTAAATTATTATCTACAGACTGTTATTATTTTTGATAATGATAGGATTTCATAATTGTAAAAGTTTAAATTGTTTAATTATATGTCGTATCGAAACTGTAACAGACTTCTAGAGGCAGAAAAAAAAACAATTAATATTAAGTTATTAGATTTTATCGTCAAGTTGTCATATGTATTTTGAAGTTTGACAATTTCAATTGCAGATAATATTTAGGGTGCACTAATTGCGTAATAGTCGATTACCTGCGAGGTGGAAAATGTGTCATTACTCTGAGAGCTTGGATATAGAGGTCCATCTTTGAAATTGGATAGAGCCTGAGGGGTAATGATTTCTATCGAGGTTTTATGCTATTTTATTTAGAATAACATTTCTTTAATAATAAAATATTTGTTTTTCTGACAAAGTTGATGCATTGACATAGTTGCTATGCAAACAAATTGAGTTTTTAACATCTTCTGATGAGCTCGTAACTTTGATAATCCTTTATAAATTACTTCCCGATTATGAGATGTAATGATAATTTCTCGACACTTTCCTCTAGTTTAATGCATATAATTTTTTCTACGATCTAGCAAGAAGAACTAAAAACTAACTGCTATCACAGTTTTTCCATTAAATAAATCTAGCAGTATGTGTTTCCCTTTATATGGGGGAGGTAATTTTACCTCTCTGGGATGTAAATGGTCACTTTCCTTTCTGAAATTAGGTTGGAAAAACTTACTTTTTGTTAGAGTCGTGGGAAACATATGTTCTATACTATAGCTTAAATTAGGATCCAGATAAAGGTGTGATTGTATGTACGTATGATGAAATATAGAGTAGAAGTAAATTTTAGAAAGGTCAAAAAAATAGATTTTTCTTCTAAATTCTTTAATATAAAAAATTGGTGGCAAAGAATTATTTAGATAGCAAAACAGTTTTAATTTCTGTTTTTTAAACATTCGTTTTGCTTTGATATCGTTAAACTGTAAACGTTTTTAGGCTGAAGAAAAGATATTTAGCACAAAAATAGTGCTATTTAGTTACCAAAAAAGAAAGTACTTTTAAATATTTTCTTAGTTCAATCGATTGATGTTTTTGTGTGCATTTTTGGTTATTTTGAAGGTATTTTTTGGTGGTGTAGAAATGTAATTTGTGTGTATGGTCGTGTTTAAAATTTACGAGCATCGGAATTCGTCCTTTTATTGTTTGATCATGACCATCGGGCATTTATCTTTCGTTCAGCTTTGTTTTTGTTCGAAAATTGTCAATGTTGAAATTAGAATGCATAACTTCGATCACATTTCCCTGTTTGCAGTGGGTTTTTGATCGTTGCCTCTCAGGATCCGTTGAAAGGTACAATATTAATTATTAATTCACAAACAGACTCCGGTAACTGGAAAGTCTGGCAATTAGCCCTCACCCCGTGTATACAGGTACATTAAATAAATATCGTTCGATACACAAAATGTAAAAGGTTTTGTCGAATCATCGCCGCGGGGCCTTACTTCAACCATCATTTAACCCTAAAGATGAGCTATTTTTGTTTTCCAATTATTATCGAAAAAGAATCTTTTCCGGGGCTCTTGTAAATTGCTGAACTTATCAGATTTTGCGAAAGCGTGTTTCGTTTAACTCTCTCTCCAAAATTTAAGCTTAACGCTGTTAATCATTAATCAATATTTATTTCGTACCAACCGGAGGACCGGAACAATTTTCGCCAGTTTCGTTCTCTCTTTGCTTTTCGTCTACGCATTCTTATTTAGCAACGTCAGGACAGAAATAACCTCGGAGGAAATTCGAGCATAAAAACAACAAATTGCCTCAACTTCGTCCCAGTTTCGCTTTTCTTGCACTAACAGGAGTTCGGGTAGGTCCTAAACTGTAATAACGATTTTTTACGGATTTTGGCGAGGGTAATTTTGGGATACGGCTCGACCTTCTCGCAAGGGACTCTGATAAGGGATTAGAAATCGACAAAAAGTTGATAGCAACTTGTTTCAAAAATGAGTAAAACCTTATTTAATTCGATTAAACTGCACGACATGTAAAATGCTTTGTTGGTGTTTTGGAGTTAATACATTTTCTTCGATTTTTTCTTTAATGATTTATTTGAAAAGCTTGTTTTGGGTGTTGGTTTTGTTGACCGTCGCGTCGGCTTTGTAAATTGTTCAAAAGTAAAAATGCTCATTCTCTCGCCACTACTGTGTCAATAAACTTCGCGTGTTCTTTTTTTTTTAGATCAAACCCCTAGTAACTAGATACGTTTATTACGAAATAAGTCTGGGGTTTAGATTTTCGTTTTGAACGTTATTATATTTGCTTTCACGTGAATTGTTTGGTCTTTTGTGGGCAAATATTTGTATCATTTATGTCGCGTATTGATTTATCCACCTGTTCTAATTAAAGTGTAACCAGAAAATCCTCCCGAGTTAATTAAGGCCCAGTCGACGGACGTTTTTATTAATTAAAACCTTCTAATATACATTTTTTTTGCGATCTTCAAAGTTAATTAATGCAAAATGCCTAAATTTATGATAAATTACAGTAGCAGTTTTTTCGTCGTTGTTTTATTGTGAAGATTAATTGCCAGGGCTTGACGATTTTTAATTATGGTCGTAAAATTTTGAAACGGACGAGGTTTTGATTATCATAAATGAATTTTTTTTTCAGTTTTAACTAAAGCGGGATTTGATACCATCAGGTGCTTTCATTGTGTTTGCTAATTTAATTAAGATTTTCTCTCAGTGTGTGACGATCGGGTGTAAATGCACCCGGATTTATAGTTCTCGAACACGGAGAGGGTTCTAGTCAAATTAATTAGCTGTGTTAAGTAGGGCGGGCCATTAAAGACAATTCATATCTGGTATAGTATAGAGCTTGGTGGGATGCATCACTTTAAAATTAAGTTTTCGTGTTTGAAGCTTTCAAAATGACGTGATTTCAAACAGTTAAAGGCTAAATAGTTGTGGCTGGTTTCTAGAGAAGAAAAATTTTAGAGATACTTTTAGATGATTTAAGGGAAATTGCTTTGATTGTGAGTTAAGATTTTTAATATTTTTTGTTCTTATTGAAGTCAAAAAGTGATGTTTTAAAATTTTTTCCCCTCACTGTTCGAAAACCTAAACCGGTCCGATCATTACTTATGAGTAAGCAAGCACTCAGCAAGTGGATAAAACACATTTTTTATCACATGTAGTATAAATGGGAATACATAATGTCAGTCGCGATTTCTTTGAAAAAGTCGAATTAAAGAAAATAATTACATTCTGTTTTATTTTAAGACGATTAGATTGTATATTTTCTTCACTTAGTTGTTTTTCTCAGAGGTTTTCTACTTAGAAAACCGAATACGTAGTCTGTTCAGTATTCTTTTTTATACTTTTTGCTATTTGCAGATTTGTCAAATATTGTAATAAACCTCATTTACTCAAGTAACTTCTCTTTCAAGGACCGATAGAAAAAATGTGCAAAAATTTATCATACATAATCAAACGTAACAACTTTGTTCCACCGAAAACAAAAGTTTCCAACAACCCTCATCTATAAATACCTAACGACCGATCTTTTATCTAAAACTTATTATATTTTCGAAATTACTCTCCGAACTTCCTGAATATTTCACGCTTTAAGTCAAAACTTCGTGTGCATATACCTGCCATCGGCCATACGCGTTTTCCTCGATGTTTATAAAATAAATAGAGTTTTTCATTTGGAAGTGATTTAGTCGAGTCGTTCATCCGGACGAACTCTTCACGTCAAAAAATAATATCTCAATCATTTTCTTTTCTTGTCATGTGCTGATGTACCGGTTGCATCTCTATAAAAATCGATTATTCTTCTCGGAATCGAGAAGTTTGATGGAGAAATCAAGATGTAAATGGAATCATATGTGCGTAACTAATCTATAAATTGAAACGCGTTCGTGCGTCTGGCTATCGATGGCTTCCCATTCCGGGGCCGTCACGCGACCCACCACTCGTCCATCAAAGTCACACACCGGCCGCAGACCTCGTTACACCCCATAGGAGACAATCTCCGATTGCGTTTCGCACAAGTGCAGAATGTGGTATATTACGTACCAGTGCGGAAAACCGACCATTTTGACTTTAAAATCTCAAAATTGTTGTCTTTTTTTGTTGGCGAAAAATCGATACAAGCAACTTGTTCACAGGAAACACAAAATCCTGTCGAGTATTAACGCTGATGTGATACAAGTCTTGAACTTTAATAGCCTATTTATTGAATATTTCATAACGGCAATTTACATGGGTCCTTATAAATATTTTATTAGAGCTCTGTATCGACTTTGGTGCGTGCTTTTCATCCCGTTTAAGATCGGAATTTGAATTTTCACCACGCAATCTGTACGCGCGCACAAATTTACAATGAAATTCCGCGACATCATTCAAGGTTCGAGTTTTTATTTTGTTAAAAAAAATTAAAAAAAGGCCACGAGTTGTGTTCAACTTTACGAAAACATGTTATTTTTAAAGTAACATGTAATTTTCTTGTCGATAAATAATTTAAAATAAATAGTTGGCTATACTATCATTAAATCCGACAAAAACGATTTGAAATTGTGTGTCTGTTAATAAAACAAGGAATAATAAGAAAGTAATGATATTGATTCTATTTTTACTAGTAATAAGCATCTTCAAGTGGGTAAAAAGTAATCACTATATTCGTTTCGCCCAACAGATAATAGTACATTACAAGTGAGTTGGTAAATATGGCATTACCCCGAATGCTTATGTGTATACGAAGTGATCCAGAAAGACTGAGTCTGTTGGCAAGAGATTTGAAAGTATTTTTGTTAATAATTTGAACCACTGTAGCCGGATACGGTTTTGCTTGGCAAATACTTGACGTCACAAGATTGTTGAATTGTTCTTAATCAAAAGCGTACTCTAATGGTAAGGTTTAAAAATTATGGTCAGTCATTGTGGATCACTTTGTATATGGATAAAGTACAAGGGGTAATGCCATTACCACCGAGGTTTGAATGCGATTTTATTCACAATCACATTATTTTCAGTCAAAAATTTGAGTAAAATAAAATTCTAACAAAGTTAAGGTCCAAACGTGGTAGGTCATCCAAATTGCGTTTGATTTTTGACATTTCAGAAATGTCAAAGAAAATATTGAAATAATCTGTGAATCTGATTTAAAATCGTTGAAATGTAGCAGTGTAGTCTCCCAGAAGCAATTGATTACTAATTTAGAAAAATATTAGGTATGCGTAATTTGACAATTTAAATGAAAAAATTCCCAGTATTTTTGTAATCTTAACGTTGGCAGACTTGCATATTACTGCCCAAGAGAAGTAATATTATTACTCCTCATGAGATATAATGATGTTTCCCAACCTTTAAAAGGTTATGTTTTGGTTGATTGGCTGCTTCAAATTTTAAATTTCATTCATGCTACAGCGTAAAACAGACTTTGCGCAGAACATTCTGCGCAAGCTAGTCTGTCATCTTAGAATATACCGTGCGATCAAAAAAAAATAAATTAGAGTAGGCGGTGATTAAAGTCCTTCAGATGGYAATCTTGATTTTTGACATCAAATGTCAGCGGAAACTTTGACAAGTTTGAGTTTTATTCCTTTTGAGTGAAATAATGTTCACTTTAGAGCAGAAAATTTTTATTGCTGTACAAGAGGAAAACGGTGGATGGTCATTTTCACTTTCAGTTTGTGTGGAAAATTGCCAGCCCAGATTCCCAGCCAATGTGTTGCCAACTGTAGAATTTAATCGACGCCTACTCTAATTTATTATTTATTTGATCGCACGGTATTACTTTAACTGTTGGGCGAAACTAGTATAGTTTCGCTCTGTCGAAATAATGATTAGATTTTTTCTTGGCGCTAATATTCTGCATTGTAACTGTCGTAATAAATTAATAATTCAAATTACAATTTCAACAGAGCGCAATAAGAAGTTTTTTGTGGCAGGTTTATATTGATTTACGCTTTTTCGTATTTTATAAATTTGGACAGCTGTAATTCTGAAGTAAAGAACTTTCTTTAGATGTATTAGACAAAATATTTTTCTCTATGTTACATTACTTTGGTAAGAAAGCTTCTCCGATTTAGGTCTCCCAGTAAAAGGTATTATTGTACCAGTTAAGAGTTGTGAAAGTATAAATATCAGTAAATTTTTAATTTTGAAGCGATAGATTATTACGTTTTTTGTAGTTCGTCTGCTTTAGCTTAAGCTTTTTAAGTTAAATAATTATTTTCTAAATTGCATTTATGTTTTTTTTATTTGCTTAAATGAATGCATATAAAAATGGGTGCTGCATATACAAAGCGGGTCAAGGTTGCAAGATATACTTTATTTATTATTTTATCAATGACGTAAGAACGTTACTTTATAACGTTACTTGATAACGGTTTTTGAAAAGGATTTTCTCATTCCCTCATTTAACGATAATAATACGTAATATATAAAGATTAATTAAAAACGGTAAATAATATTAAAATGGATTTAATGAAATGTTGATTTTGTTAATTTTGAACAATAATTGATGAAAACAAGCAATAAGAGTTTCGTTAAAATCGTTTATGGGCCAAATCAATTAATCGAGCAAAAGTTTCAGTTTCTTTATTTTTATGTAGTAAGGTTAAATATCAATTAATATAATTTAGGTATACAGGTGAACCAAAAGTAGCGCACAAATTTCATAATTTTATGGGCCAATTTTTTAAATCATTTTTTTAAGCAGTTTGATTTTCTTTTTGTAAATAATACATTTTCATTATATTATTTATAACGTCAATGACTTTTAAGTAACGGCGTTATCAGTATTTTTTTTAATGGCAACCAACATTTTTTACTATTTTTGTTAATATTTTTTTTAAAAAAGATAGAAGAATGTACCTATTACCAAAAACAGTCAACAAAATTGTTGGTTGCAATTAAAAAAAATAATGCTGACGTCATTACTCAAAATCCAATGACGTCATTACTCAAAATCCAATGACGTCATAAATGTTACAATGTAGCATTTATTAAAATAAAATCGACTTGTTTAAGGAGTTTTTGAAATATGACCCAGAACAAAAATATGAATTTTGTGCGTAATTTTTGGTTTTCCTGTACATCTCTTAATTTTTTTTGACTTATTGTACTTTAATCTGCAGCTAGTTCGATCTTTATGTGGTTTGAAGGATTATAAATATTGGCTGACAGGTGTAGTATTATTAAAATTTGCTTTGGTTTGAAGTAACTAATTTATTTACGTGTAAACGGAATTTTTAATAAGTAAATTAGTTTTCGAAGTAAACAACGTATGGTGGACGTCAATATTTAGCATTTATCAATGGCTAATGGCTGTGATTACTAACATTTGTCTTCCATTAGAAGCAATATTTAACTCGATTAAAAGTCACAGTTTAAACCGTTCTATTATTATCGTAAAATGTGTTTGTTCTTGTGCTTATTGACAGAAGCTTTTCAATATCGGGAAAATTGACGAATCGCGAGAGACGATATGCATTCCATAACCGGATTAGAACATCTCGAAGTGCATCAAGATCTGGCTTTGTGAACTTGTAAGTGTTTGCTTCCATCTCATATATCTTGTTTCCACTTCACTCCGAAGATGCCAATTTATCAAAGGTGAATGCGTTCCAAGTCGGATTTTTTCCATCGTTAAAGTTTGCACCTGTTATTCGGTTTTTATCGATTGAGCGACACGTCGGAAACGAATCGTTTTTGTCTCCGAATTTATCGTCGTGTTGTGCTTTTATTTTTTCGCTCTTTTATGAAAGCGAAAAATCGCCCCTGCCGAGATTAGTTATTCAATCTTCATTATACAAATTCCGGCAACGTTATCATCATTTCTCCTTTGTCTTTGTCTCGGAGTTGGGCTTCCGAAATTTCCTCGGGACCGCACTTACCGAGCGAGAAGTTTTCTTATAAAAGTCGTGACTAGCGCGTGAGTAATACTTGTGCGTGCGGGCCGAGAGGGACGGAAAAACGGATTACCATCCGGCAGCAGATGACGTCGGGACGCTTCAGACGCTCCGACCGATAATGAAGGGATTGATGGAAGTAAGCCGAGAGAGATTAGATAGACATAACCATACACAATGACGGATCAAACGACTGACTCGCTAAAACCCAACGCCATGTATACTGATTATGGGAGATTCGGATCGTCAATTCATACGGAATGGCCTTAGTAAATCATTTAATGTTAATCACCGGTTAGGAACGATGAGCGTCAACAGTTTGCGCGATTAGGGACGAAGGAGTTAGCTGAAATTGCTGGATACTAAGCCAAACGGTTTACAGCGTGGACTAGTTAAACACCCAACAAACGAGCATTTTTTGAATGCTGAAATGAGTTATTTGCAAAACGGAGTCATGTAAATTGCTTTGTTAAATAGAATCTTTCTTAATTGAGTCATATTTTTTGAAAAACTTTTCACCACCAAATGGGCTGTGAAACATTTATTGAAAAATGAGTAGTATATTAAAAAAACCTAATTAGGCACCTATTTTTTTTTAAGAAAATAGAAAATAAATAGAAACTGTTTTAATAAAATTTTGATGTGTTTTTTTTGTATACTATACAGACTAGACCCCTGTTATTCAAAGTGTGGGTAGCGACCCTCTGGGGGGTCTCGAAGTCTCTATAAGGGTATCGCGGAGGGTAGCGAAGTGTCAGTAGACAAAAAAAGAACAAAATTAAAAAAAAAAAAGAAAATGTTAATCAAAAGACATTTATTGCAGGTTAATTAACAAAAGTAACAAAATTTTAAAACAATACCCATGAGTCACATTAATATGTACCTAGTTTACAAATAATAACTTGTTGAATATACCTTTAATCAAATTTTTATGTTTATTTACCTTTAACTAAACAAAAATAATTGTTAATTTTTTTTTATCACGTCACAGTTTTTTTTTTTTGTTACGAACGATAATTTTCCCGCTTTCTGCACAAATACCTCCGATTTCAAATTTATTTAAAATTCAATTGTTGCTGAATTATTGAAAAATTGTCACCATATAGGGCTAAATGGGTCTTAAAATACATTTAATTGACTCGCATTTGGACTTGTTTTCTAAAAACTTAGGCAGTATGAGTGACGAACAGGGCGTTGTGTTTTCATCAAAATCTGAAAGGTTTTCGAAGATTGACACAAAAGTTTTTGGGATGAAAATATGTTAGGAGATTACTGTTGGAATGTTATAAAGAAAACTGATCCAAAAAAGTAGAAAAAACAAAGTATAATAACTCATTTTTAATTTTTTGTTTGGCGATTTTTGTATTTTTGTTAATTACATATTTTTTAAACGTGACGAGCCAAATTTTCTTAATTAATTTTTTGAACTCATTGCCTCAAAATCTATAAAAAATTATAAACTAGTGATATTAATGTGTGCGTTTGTGCTACTGTCGTATCGGTTTTCCTTGGAGGCGTTTGAAGGAAAATAAATAAAAATGTTGTAGGGGTTTGGTATTTGTAATATAAGGTGTTCCGTTTTTATTGTTACAAATTTAAGCAGATGATAGAATATTCAATTTTAAGATAAAAGATTCCTATGAACATGTATCGAAAAATAATAAATAAGGGAGCTACATCCCCTGAAAGGGGTACATTTTTTAATGGATTTTTTCCAATATTTCACGAACCATTGGAAATAAAATTACAAAATTTGGTACAAGTGATAACCTTTATACACCTTAACGAATTCAAAGATAAAATGTCGACATTTTTACTCAGGGGCGACCTAAACTGGGTGGTTTAGGATAAAAATTCTCTAACCATGGCTGTTGGTTCTTGCCACTTTCAGCCACACAATTCTAAATTTTATAGTTTTTTACAAAAAATAGGTCTCTTGCGTTTTTTCGATACAACTTACCGTTTTTAAGTAATATCAGTTTACACATCTGTGTTACAAACCATAAAGAGGATAAAAGTTAAAAATTAAATTTGTCTTACCGTTTAAGACGCCTGTGATTATAAATTTTGACAACTAATCTTTGAATTCGTTCAGGTGTTTAAAGCTGTATCAAATTTTGTAATTTTATCTATTCTGCAATAGTGAAAAGATCCCATTACAAAACGCATCTCTTTCAGGAGGTGTAACTCACTTTGATACATGTTCATAGGAAACTTTTGTCTTAAGATTGAATATTCTATCACCTGTTTAAATTTGTAACAATTAAAACGGATCACCTTGTATAATGAAACACAGGTTAGGAACAGGTGAGGGGGTCGCGCCATGGAAAAGATTGAAAAACACTGGGATAGACCAAGAAGTTTATTTACCCAATTCCTGGAACTAATTTATTTTCAGTGTATAGTGTTTTTATTTGTTTATGATTTTTGTTTAAAAAATGTTGCGAAACAAAAAAAAGTACAATACATAACCTCAAAGACAAAAGCTTAATGTTATGAGTATAACTCTCTGTATATTGAATATCATTTAATCTTCGACGTTTGTTGAGTTGATTTTGAGCTAACAAATTTTGAACAGTCCTTTGCCTCTTGTATCTGACAAATGAAGTGATTTAATTTTAATAACTCTTATTTTTTTTTTTGAAGAAATAAATTGATTTTTGGTGAACTAATTGATTTTTGTGCAAAACTAAGATAATTTATCCCAGTTCGTTTCCATCTGCCCGAAATTTAAATTACTTTTTAGCTTTTAGTACCAATTTCGTCTTAAATGGCGTATGTTAAATTTGTTTTGTAATTAATTTAATTGCTTTGAAAAGGGTATCATCTTGAGTTATATTTCCGTTTTCGTCGTAATAGACGTCTTCAGGCGCGGAAATTAAATTGTACGTTTTAAGACAGGTGTTTTTTTCTGGATCTGAAACTTGAGGGAGCTTTGCTATAAGTTTCTAGTTTTTTTTTATTATTTAATGTGCGTTTAAATGGCGTGCGCTTAACTAGTTTGTGTTTATTGAGTTGCAATACCGTGGATGTCACGATAACAAGACATAATCATCGGGCCTGATTAATAGTGTTGCATTATGCGACCTCTGTGGAGTAGCGAAATACATCTCCTTGCTAAATGATTAATTAATGTATTACACTTTGCCTTAAACCGTCCCTGTAGACTTCCCGTCTGTCAGACATTGTGTACAAGAAATTTCGGGCCTTTGGAACATAAACGACTATCTTAATTACTGTGTATTTTTTTCATCGAAAATAATTCGATTCATCGCTGGTTTATGAAGGGCAAACAACGCGACGTGTGCATTATGTATATCGATGTTTGCGTGTAAAACCAACTGAAATATTTGATATAGCATGCGTCTAGCTGCGATCTATGAGTGTAACTGTAGGAATTGACAAGCGCCATTATTTGCACTGTTATAAATACCGGCTCATAATTTATAATATGCAAAATGCATATTGTTACGAACAGCGACAGATTCCACCTAAAAATTTAATTCTGATTCATTGGTGGATTTGACAATGCACGAATTTAATACAATTTAACGCTTTATTGGCTTTTCTTTCAAATCTTTTACGTCAGTTTCAGTTGGAGTTGAATTTTATGCAAGTCTGGTGTTTTTTGGGGGTCCCGCTTTAATTTATACAGTCATAAACTTGTTCTTAGTGTAATATTTTTAAAATTATTTTATTGACTGTTTTATTATTATTTATAGATAAAACTTCTTAGTTTTGGTTATTTTTTAAAATTTGGACATGTGGTATAGTATTCATTCTAACTGAAGATGCAAATATTGGTAAAAAAAATACCGTGTAATTTTTCTTCACCGAAGCAGTTAGCAGCAATCGTCGATTGGTTTTTGTGGTTATAATTCGAAAGGAAAATTTCGGATTTGCTCGGTATATGAGTGCCGAGTAAATTCCAATCGATGAAGGGAAAGCCGTTGGGGCAACGAATTCCGGTTTATATCCGGGTCCTGCCAGTAATTCACCAAAACTTGTTTACCCCGATATAAGGGGAAAAAATTACGACAAGAAAATGTTTTTTCTCCTTAAGTGCATACAGAGTTTTCGCAAATAGTTGCGTACAAATTAACCGGATTTATCGTTATTAACTTTAAAGAAAATTATTGTTAGCAGAAAAGAAGTGTGTACGTGTGGTGCTTTCGAGGGAAATAATGTGGAAGCCGATATTGAAACAATAAAAGACTGTGTGTGCTCTCCACGAGTAGGAAATGTATTTTCTGAGTCGGAAAGTTCGGCTACACAACGTAGCAGTTGTCGGAATACCAAGGGACACTACTCTATTGATTCTCAACGAACTAAAACGTCTCTTGTTTACCAATCGGATGAAACAAAGTTGTGCTCTCGCGTCGCAAATAGAAAAATACCACATCGAATGTTCTTCTCAAATCTTTTCGAATGGAAAGGTTGACGAAATGCCGGCTCCATCATTTGCATCCCACAACGAGATGTTTTTTTTATTCTCACCACTAAAGTTTTTTTATGATAATGGTGGAATATTAAAAATTTTATTCGGTAATTTTATTGGGACATCATAACCTTCCGAAAATAGAAAATTTTATGGATGTAAATATAAGAACAATGGCCATTTAAACAATCTTTTTTTATTATAAATAACACGACCGAGGGAAACAAATTAAAGGGGAGATTTGCATTTTCGCTTTTATTTTGTTTCGTTCCGGTGTCTTATTTTATATCAGGTTTGAAAGAAGGGACTTTTCGTCATAACTTTGCAACCGGAGCGGTTCTGAGCCACAAGAGACGCAGAATGGGACATGAAGGTAACCAAGATCTTCGCCGAGATGATCTTAAATGGAAAATCTTCTAGCATTTTTCATGGGTTTTATTTTCCGGATTATTAAATCAGGAAACGCGACACAAATATTTGATTAAACAGAGAAGTTTTTAAATATTTAAAACGGACAATAAATCTATTGATTGTTTATACAAAAGGTTTTAACATAAACTAGCAGACTAATTGAAAACACGCCAACTAAACATTAGAAATCTCTTAAGACTACATCCGATATACAAGGTGTTCAGAAGAAATGTTAAAAGTTTTAAGAGTTGATTTCTTAGGTCAAATAGGAAAAAATCAACATACGCGTCTTTAATTACCATTTTATTAAAATGATGCAAAGGATTTTCATCTTGTTAAGGTATTTTTGAAAAAACAAAAGAACTTTTTGGTCGCCATACTTAGAGGGCTTATGTCTATAGAAACTTATTTTGGAATTTTTAAACGTTTTTTTTTCGGACACTATAAGAAAAGTGACACATAGTTTTTTGTGTTTTCTAATCATTCTTCCCGCCCCCGAAATTATTCATTCATTATTTCAGTCAACACGAAACCCAGTCGGTAATTTGCAGCAATTATTTTTAATAATAGTTTGTTTGTTATTACACCGGTAGGAAAAGCGATTTTCGATACACTCGTCACTGTAATTCGTTGCGTGTTTGTAGCACCTGTATATTTCAGTAAACAAGTTTTCTTTTAGTACACCACGAAATTATTTATAACTGTCCCACATTTGTTTGGCATGCTGTGGATTAAATTGTCAATGACATCGTCAGGAATTTCATTCCGGGTAGTTTCAAATGTTTGATGTTCGAAATAGTTGTTCACGTGCCTAGCCGTTGTCAACGAGAAATATTCACCAACATCGTGTCGCACACATGTTAACGTCGGAAGCTATAATTTTTTTCTTTCTCACTCAAGATTTAATTTAATTGACGTATTTTTTCCAATGATAAATCATTTCAAGTAGTTTCGCTCAAAACGTAATTGCCGTTCATTGAAAGTGGATAATATGTTGGCACGTCGTAAAATGTACCGGCAGTTAAGTCGTTTAATTCTTCTGACCGACGAGAAAAATCAAACAACTGGCGTTTAACACCTCATAAAAATTGTGACGAGATTTTACTGTAATATAGTCGAATCATTACTTTGTTTTTCAACCACACGTGTAAATGAATTCATCACAATAATGAAAATTCGGTTTATAATCTCTTGAGGTTCGGAAGATAAATTGAATTTCCGAGTATGTAAAAGCGTGGCATTTTGTCTAATAAATTTGGTAAAAAATCCGGGTCGTAAGTCACTCTCGTGCAGCCTTTTTTCCGGTGCGGTTTGTTTCGTTTCATGTCTGGGGCTCGAAAAAAAAATCCACGTGTGAAAACATAACAAAAGCGTTCACCATTAACACTACAGGCTGTGTTCTTTCGGTTACGGCGTGGTCCGAAGCTTCATACTCCGGAATTCATTAGTTAAACGCTTCGTTATACTAAATTCACCTCTGTGAATAGCTCGTATTCCTGAGGGTTCATAAAGTTAATAACTTTATATACCAGTGAACCATGGTAATTTAGCGGAGCACGTATGTCGCTGCAATTCCGTTACATTCGGCTAATTCATAATAATTACGTCGTCGAAACAAGGCACGAAATATTAATAAAAATGGCGTGTCGGACAGATTTCGCGGCCAACGGACGCGAACATAAAAAATTTTACGACTGAAGCTGGGAGGCAATTAAAAGGAGAGGACTCGGATTGCCGATCTTGATATTTCTTGGCTAAGGAAAAAAAATATGAAAACGTACTTTACACATTTTACTTTGCATCATTTAAAAAAATTGGTGAAGGCGCCGGGATATTGGATACCAGTATGTTGTTTGAACAACTACGAGTATGCTTTGTGTCAGTTTCTTCGATTTTGCGTTTTTGGTCAATCGCCGCCCCCACGCGACATTTCCCAAAACAATTCGCTGTCGAACTGGGTCATCGGGGTTTTATGGCGCGAGGGGCCGTTAAAAGGTCGGAATTGAAAATTGAAATTCGTCGTCGGCGCTGGTCTGACGGCAAATTGAGAGGCGGCGGTGGTGGTGGCGGTGATATGCTAAGTTGAGTTGGCTGTGACAAATGGGCCATCGAGCGCCGCCCTTAGCCGGTTACCGATCACGGACGAGGTGAATTGTCACCCCACGTTTAACCCGACGCCGGAAATATAGACGATTGGGTTCCTCTCTCGAAACGATGGTATATTTAATCGATGCCAAACCCTTCGAAGCCGCCGAGAGAGGTCGGATCGACATCCCAAGAGAGAACTACTCTGATATGAGAGAGTCTCGAAGACGATGACGCTGGATTCTGCATCTCTTTTACGAATAAAAGTTTTTCAGAAAACATCTATCATTTCGGACCGAGTAAGTGAAATCTTCGCGGATAAAATTTAAATGCGATACATTGACAGAAGGTCTTTGATGCGTTGGGTTGTGGGCGGCTTGGAGACAAATTCGATGTGAAAAAGAGATTTCAATGCACTGAGACAGATGTTTTTTCAGCTATTTACACTGATTCTAATTTATGTAATTATAAAAAAAGTATTACCGCATGTGACAGGAATAAATACGTCATAGTAAAAATCAGGAGGGTAGACCGGTGCGTCATCAATTTCATTTTTTCATTCCCAACACAGAAGTGAAATAAAAAATCATAATGTAATAATCATCACAATGTAAATTGAAACAATTAAAGGGTCTCTAAGGATGGTAGTCTTGAACATTAATTTACATATGTACTTCAACTACACCACTTAAATGTTATGTTCGAGTGAATTTGTCAATTTGACATTGACAATAACATTATTGTCGTCGTTGAAAGTCTTTTTGGTATAATTTGTAAGTATTTTTTGTTTATTGGTTGATTTCTTGCTTTTGTTCTGCGTCTCATTGGTTTCTTTTAATAATTTCTTACGATTAAGTAACTTCCATAAAATCAGGCATAAATGCACTTGTGTTAGTGTAAAAACTTGAAATAATGAGGGGTAACCGATAAAAATTAGCCCCCGTCATCCTTTATTTATTCTACAAAAATGGGACCAATCTTATAAAAAATCATTCAAATGCTGTTTTAGTACTTTACATATTGTGTCTGCTATGGCACAAATCACACTCTGTAAATAAAATTGTGATTATTTGAGATGGTAAATATGAGCGTTGTTTAAGAAGTTCATTATTTAATGAAGTAATTAACAGTACAAACTGAAATAGACGCATTATTTTGACTCTCACATAAGTAACTTTCTGGTTTTCATAAAATCAGAATAAAAGCTTCTTAACGTTTATTGTTTGTTTTCGAAGGATGTAAGATGTAACTTTGTTTTGTAGACGTCTTGAATTTCAGCTTTTTCTTTTTTCTTACCTGGAAGAATGTATAAGATCGTCTATAGTTTTAAACCCTTAAAAAACTCAATGTAAGAAATTACTTGTCCACGCTCCTTATATTTATGATGATTCCTATTTATGAAATACCGATTTTGCATCTGTTTTCTTCTCAACTTCCCCACTGTTCTTTAGAAAATCGGTTTTATACTGATGTACACTAAAAATTCCGAGTTTTAGATACAACATCCAAAAACATGGAAAACATAATGATAAATATATACAGGGACATTTTTTTATTAGTATACATAGTCCTATGTATACTTTAAAAAAAACCGGGTCAACTTCAATATAACTATGACTATTACGATTTAGTTTGTCTAGGCATAGACAACCAATATTACAAAGGCTTTAGTATCTTTAAATACAACACAAACTTTTAAAAATAACAAAGTAAATGTAATTAAATATTAATTGAAAAAAAAATTCAAACTCATTAAAACATGAAAAATATTTGATAATTAAAGTGTTCAAAATGCTTTCCTTGCAGTTCCAAAGAATAAACCAAGCGATTTTGAAAACCTCGCCACTGCATTCCTGATAAATTCAGGATCTATATTATCACATTATGTACGAATACGTTCTTTGAGCTCTTCTAAATTTTGCATTAGAACATTAGTATAAATTTTTGTTTTTAAATACTCCCAAAAAAAAAAATGTTAGGTGCCAAGTATGGCGATTGTGGGGGCCATGCGATGCGGCCATATCTCCCGCTCCACTTTGGTGTACATATCACACAAATGGCATTAACTTTTTAAAGCTGCGCTTTAAATTTCAAGACTGACACTTGACAAACTTGACACAAAATTTTCGTTTTGAATATTATATATTTAGTACCCTCTAAAAGCTTGAAATATTGGTCGCTTAAATTGACCCGGTTTTTTTAAAAGTATACATAGGGTTATGTATACTAATAAAAAAATGTCCCTGTATAATAATAATAATAATAAATACACTGCAGGTAGAACGTCATTTCCAATTTATTTCGGTAAATTTTAAATGCCTTTGCAAAGAATCGTACAAAGCAACACTTTCATCAATAAGCAACTTTAACTCGTTGATATTGAACCTAACGTCAAAAAAATTGTCTTTTGTCATCGCGATGTAAACGTGGTGAGAAGAAACGTCAGATGACGCACTGGTCAACCCCCGTGATTTTTTCCATAATAAGCCAGGGGGTACTTTAGTAGATATTATTTGATTTTTGAATCTATGTATTGTCGTTGATTCTGTGATGTGCATCTTAATGTTGATTCTTCTACATTTTCTGTACATAAGTTAATTTTTACCATCTACATGATGATAATATCTGATTTGTTCTGAGAAGTCTCTATTAAAAAGAATTATTATTAACATTTATGAGATTGACTTTTACAAACAGTTTTTTTTACTTTCTGACAAATTATAATTATTGCACATAACGGATTTTTCAAAATTATATTTCTGTTACAGCGTTTATATCAGCGAAAAATGTCAAAGTTAGATCCAGGGACTCTAAGACAGTCGAAATTGCGACTGGTGGAAAGTCGAATTTGTATCATGACATGACCTATGCTCAGATAGGAGATTGTGGTAGGGTTGAGGGGGATTTAAAGACACAGCGGCGACTCGGAATTTTATTTGTATGAGATGAAGTTTTGAAATTTGAATACAGTTATATTGGAGACGATCAGACATGGCCCTTGTTAGGAATCGCCTCCTCTTGTCTCTTTTTTACAAAAGCGTATCCTCAATGGAGTGAAACTAGGCCATCGATCCACCTCTATAAAAATGTTATTAGTGTAATGGATATATTATGGCTGTTGGGTACATTTGTTGTGATTCACGCGGTCGTGTGTTATTGTAGTCTTTACTTTATGCTGTCACCGGGCATAAAATTTATCGTTTCTATTGTTTTTTGCATAAAGCCAATTTTTATTTCAGTTTGTGCGCTGGCCAAACTGTAAATTTTTCTCTAAAACTTATTTAATCTTGTCTCCGGAATCCTGACGATTCCGGAATAAGAGTTTCGAACGTGTTTTCCGAAACAAATTCTCTTCCTATTTCGCGACGATTTTGTGCGACTAGACACGTTTCGTGGCGTGCGTGTGTGTCGTTTTTTCCGATGGTAGAGTTCGAAATGTTGCTCCGGGTAGTCCGGGAGGCCGCACTAAAGGCCCCATTTAAGTACACGTGCTCGAGTTTTTACCATCGGCGCGCTAACTAGGCAGTTAAACACACATTTCATGTTTTAATTATGCTTTTAGAGGGCCGTAAGCACCCGTCTTCTAATGGGGTCGCATGAAATCCACTCGACGAAGAATAGTTTCATCTCATATTTGTTTGTTTGTTCAGGCTCGAGGTTCTTGCTTTTCTCGTCTCTTAAACTTCGTTCTTTGCAAAATAGTTTATTTTACTTGAAAAGTTTTTGTTTTATGACGTTCTGTTCTCCTAATGTTTCGGTTGTTTTTTTTTTGCGAAACGAAAGAGCGAAAATTAACGGCTACTTAAGTCTTTATTCGTCAGCGAGACGAATGACGGATTTCTTAATTTTTACACGGGGTTGTCTTATGTGGTGTCATTACTTTTATATCCGGAAAACGTAAAAATTTTCATGACGTACGACTTTTATTATTTAAACTTTTCGGACCGAATTTCATACGTTTGCGTTATAAAATCCAAGGTTTATTACGGCCTACGTGCGAAATTGACGAATAAAATGCCAAAATGGGAATATTTTTTGATGCTAGACGCGCTACAGCCGAATAACAGACAAACAAACGTCAGAATAAACCAGAAGATAACTCTTTCATTAATACTAGAAACTAGATTTACATGAAATTATATAAACTTCAAGACAGAAGATTGCACCAGGCAAACGGAATTAAATCACAATGCTGAACAAATGGTCACTTTCTTATCAGTTTTCGGGTTGGAAAGTGGCCATTTCCTAACCTGAACTGCTATATTACATATCAAACTGATAAGGAAGTGACTACTTCGCAACCTCAACCTGATATTTTATATCAATTGTCAAATGCAGTTGAAACGTCCTCCTTTCCAAGTTTTTACATGCTAGATTATTTGATTATTACTTTATGATTGTGGATAAAAAAAATTATTTTAAATAGAAGTGATTACTGATTACAAATCGTTTTGGTTCTCTTATTTGTAAATCATAACAAGATCTAGAATCACGAAGTAATGAAATAGGTGAGTACAAACGAAAGAAAAAATTGAAAAAGTTTTAATACAACACTATGTATCTCAAAAACAATACAAGAAAATCAATAACCCATAAAATATACTGGTAAACTCAACGAAATAAGAAAAACAAGTAAAAGTTTGAAATGTAAATTAGGAAATTTTGTCGTTTTGGACACTTGCGTTGCCAAACGTAACAAAATACTAAAATCAATAAATTCTAATATTAAATTTTTCTTGAAATTCTTAGTTTTTGATGTAAAGCTTTTAGTTGATTTTATATTTTTACATTATTTAAATCAAGAAATGAAAACACTTGAAATAAAAACTTTGGAGTACTTATTATGATGGAAACTTTTATTCGTAAGATATCAGGCCTTAATCCAGTCCTTGTCGCTTTTGCTTTTTTATATTTTACGATTTTATGGCTCGTATACAATCTTACCTTTCTCCTTGCGTATCATTATTTTTGTATGTGTAAAGCATAAAAAATTTCACGACGTACAAGTTTTATAATTTCAACTTTCCGTCTGGATTTCATATTTTTATTAGGACCTACTTGCCAAATTAGGGCATAAAACGTGCAAGAGACGGGCGAGATTTTGTTTTGAGTTGAAAGGAATGTCTTAATTGTTGTTTTTTTCTTTGTAAATTGTGTTTAAAAACTGAAAATATTTAAATTTTAAGTTCGATTTTTACTAACCCGAAAGCCGATCTTATTAATTATACAAGGGGTGGCTTCATGACGAATACAAATTTAACTTTCATTTTGCATTCATGGAGTATTCTAAGCATCATTCAGCTTATTTGAATATAAAGAGATGTTTTCATTTTAGTGAAAATAAGAAGGTTCCTGAAATTTTGTTTATGACATAATCCGGTTTTTTTGTCAGTAATGGTTTTAATTTTTATTTTAATGAATTTGGCGAACCGTTGATGTTATCAAGTTTTTTGTTGGTGCTTTTAGAATATTTAACATATCGCTGCAGCTCCACAAAAGAGATCCTCGCAAACTTGTTGGCCAATAGAGGAACTAAGTTTAAATAGATATCGCGGGAATATAGCGCAAACGATCCCTATATTTTAATAAATTTAAAAAGTTTTAATATTTCGAAGGTTTAATTTTGGTTTGGAGAAGCTTTCAATTATGTTAATATTTTTCGTTATAATTATTCGAGTTTTCGTCCGCTATTAATGATCTATTACAGATAATACGGGAAAGTTTTTCAATTTAATGGGATCGGTTATTTAAAGGGAATTTAATGAATTTTTTAATTAGGGCGTTTTTATTTGTTAAAATCACATTTTCCACATGATCGCACACTAAATCGCTGAATTACTGGCCGAATGTAATTATTTCAATATTTCAATTTCAAATATAAATTTGTTTCGGTCCATTGCTTGCTTCAGTTATTCGTTTTCAGATAATGAAAAATGTCGATATAAATCACCGAGATGTTCACTAGATGGTATTAAACGTTTAGGAATTTTTATTTTGTATTTTAATTCGATCGAGCAAGTTCGGCGAACTTGCAGCCAACTGTCTTTCGAAAAATAAAATTAATTCTCGAATTTATGTTTATTTATTTTATCATTATTCACCTCGAAAGTTAGCAACTTTTGTCACATTTCATCCAGTCAACTGTTGATGGATTAGATTTTTTTCGTTGTTTATTATTCACTTTGTGAAAGTCGTACATCATGTAAATACGAATGTCACATCGTTATTTTGTGGTTGCTTGACTGTAGCTTTTCGCGACATTCGGATAAAATATTAAACGGCGGATCAGATTGTTCCAAGTCCGTTTCTCTTACCACAGTTTTGGCTGATTAGTTCGCGAATGGCCTTGTTTGTCTGCCAGATTTCAAACGAGATTTTGTCCACGTCGAATCGACTCGTTTCAGCCACATGATGCCACTCATTATTAACAAAATAGAGGGGAAGTCTGATTCGTGCATTACACTGTTTTATGTTACAAAGTTTTCTGTGCGATTTTTTTTTTCGGTTTTAGTTAGCTTTATTCTCTATTAAATATTGATACATTTCCGGTAAACTGAATAGTTGTCGAGGGAAAATTACAACACATTTAGTTTGTTTATCTTCATATATTGATTTGTAAGATATTTTCATGTGGGTGTTCACGTGGGAGGAAAGGCGTCGACTTGAACGACGCTGCAATAGATTTACTTTCGAATTTTATCTGTTTCAGGATTTAATGCATTTTTAATGCTATTATATTCTAGCTTTTGTGATAAAAATAACTATTTCAGGAAAACGAAAGGACGAATATTTTGTTAGACATTATTTTTTAAGTTTTATTTTAATCGGTGATCACTTGATCAGTACCATAACAATCAAAGGTTTTTGTGCTCTTTTTGACGGATCATTAAAGCTTATGGCGTTATTAAAATTGAAAACATTGTTCGATCGATTGATGTTTCTATTAAGAATTTTAAAGCTTCATTAACTTTTACTGGTGTACGATATATTCAATACAATGCTCTAACATTATTTTTTTATGTTGAAACGATGCTTATTCATTGCAGTGGGTCAAAGTTTATATTAATGATTATTGGAAAGTTACTCATTATGTAAAAATTGCGATTTTTCGTGCTCTTTCCTAATTATTTCAGAAGGAGATACAGGCTGGATTATTAAAAACGCCCCGAGACATAATATCATTACTTTTAAAGAGACTACAATGCTTCTTTGACCAAAATTAAACAGCTTGTTATCAATAATTTGCTTGTCTTAATGCCCGGTCAAAAATGAATGAAATATGAAAAAAAAAAAAAATAAATAAAAAATGAAGAAAAACATTCTACTCTTTTCACAGTTTTTTTTATTTTATTTAATTTTTACATTGTCTAAAAACAAGTGATAAATAATAAATAGTGAGCTTGTTGTAAAGCAAGTTAACGTACAATTCAAAAATAATAAAATATATAGGGTGTTTCATTCAAAAACTGAAATTGATGTTAGATCCCAAACACTAGATGATAATAAACTGTGCAACTTTGTTCTAAGATGTATTGTCATATATTTAAAAATAATACAGTTATGGCTTGGGGCGCTTACCACAATCCAGGCTATATAAAGTTACTGTGAATTTATAAGGATGGATTTTTAGTGACGTTTTTAAAATTTGGCGAAAAAAAAAAGAATTTTAAAAGATTTATTTGTAGGTACTTTAATAGTTGTGCGGATATTTGAAGAAGTAACAGAAAAGGGCAAAAGAACCTAAAATTAGTCAACTTGTTTGATTCTAATGTTTAGATGATTTTTAAGATACAATGATGTTGAAGTTGTTAGTTTTTGGTGTAAAAGTTTTTATTTTTTCGGTAGATTAGTTCGTCAATTTCACGTCTAAAATTCAGATGTTAGTCTCTCAAAAAAATTGATTTTCGTTGGTTTCTTCCGTATTAAATTTGTGATGGAGTAGTCTCCATAAATCCAGAATAACTTCGTGCTTATACATGAGGTTCTGATATTTGGCATGGAATCAGCCAATGGTGAGTCGCGTCGAGGGACGCGATCGTCTTATGTTATGTTATATATGTCGTTCCATTTCATCCCGGCTGTGTCAGCCAAGTTCTCCACTCGCGGTGACGATTTAACACCTACTTCAATATTAAGAACTGCCGAACAGGATTTAACATTTTCCTCTCTTCGACATTTTTACCTAATCTGGATTTTCAGTTGAGCGCTTCAGTGTGCGAGAGACCTCATTTCGCTTCCCTATCCATCATAATACAAAGCATGTATCAAGCTTGTATCAAGGTAATCAGTATTAATAGCTCCTTCCTCGGTGTAACATTCATCCCTTTTCTGTTGGGCATATCCAGGCTCGGCGCGCACAAAGACCAAGATCTCACCCCGAGACGCAATTGTTGGCGAAATTAACTCGCTTTTGACAAGACGTTTGGCGCAATTATCCCGTTTTATTTGTCTAATTGTCAAGTCGGTACAATTATTACTATGATTTATCGTCGTAGCGCGACGCCACAAGGAATTTAATTGATGAAGTGCGGTGGATGGTCTACATTCAGCGAAAATGATGTATGGTCACCCACAAATATCGATAATAATTTACCCATCGACGCTTAAATTCTACTTACGTTAATGACGCTTTAGTTTCGACGTTACGGTTTGTTTTACGGTTATGTCCGAATAAAACTTTTTGCACGAAACGATCACCCCTCGATAACAATTTCGAATAGAGAACACGCATTTCAGTCATTAAACCCTTGTTAAGTTTTGGTCTTTTTCTACCAATATCGTCACCCATTAAACCATACGAAGGCCGACATAAATTTCTAAATGACTACAATTAGCATTAAATGATCGCCAACATAAATCGACTATCACCCCAATAAATTTCGATGGCAACTGTCGATCATGACGAACGCTCGCTTGGCTCACGTCCAAATATAATTATATAGCGTGTTCATTGCTGACAACTCAATCATTAATTAAATACCGAAAACGCCCTGTTATGATGTCAAAACGGGCAAATTGAGTGCGTTTAACCGAACGGTTACATCATTTTTTATCTATGCTAACGATTGCAGCGGAGCTAATCACAAAAAATACTATTAGCCCCATCGGTTTTTATTAGGCAAGTCGGACAGAGATTTTTTCTAAAAATAAATGAAACACCAGTAAAATAGGTGTTTATACTTGTCTCACTGGTCTAATTGAATTTAGAAAAAGATGACACTTTTGGTAATTTTTTGTAGCTTTGGCTCTCTGTGAACAAATTTGAGAACTTTTTTAAGGTCGCAGTTGCTTATTTAATAGCGTTTTAATATTTTTTGTATGCCGGAGACGAATGTTTCCCTCGTTGCCTCTTCAGAATTTGTCTCCGATTTATCGTCGAAAAATTCTCGTTTCGTTCACGAAATCTCGAAATAAATTAGAAATTCGTTTCAGTTATGCAATAAATTGTAAAAATTAATCAAGTAGGAAAACGGCTTCTCGACAGGAATTAAACGAAAAGAAACAAAATACTTGTACCGGTGCCAGTTTCGACTCCACAGCGTAATCCGAGACGCTCCCAGTCTGACGCACAGACACGCGATAAATTAAACATAATGGTTAGAAAGGAGGCCGTGCACACAGTGTGTGTGACGTCATTCGGCGCTCCGTGTGATGAATCCCGGAATCGAGATCCGGGAACCGCTCGCAGCGCCGGAAGTTCGGTCCTTTGGTGAAGTTTTCGACGACGCCAAGCTTTTCGCACTCAGAAAGCCGCGAATACAGATGTCGCGGCATTAGCGGCTTTTTTTCGATGCTCTAAAGGGTTAATTAATTTAAGCAAACGATAAATTGCGGAAATATTAATGAAAATGGGGAGTAAATGAGCATTCGGTAATAAGAATGGAAGAGATTAATGATAATGGAGTGGTAAAAAGGGAGATAATCTTTCAGGAGAAGGAAAAAGTTTAGTCAAGACGCGGTTGTGGTTCATTTGGAAAAGGATAGGGGAAAAGGGTTGCGTTGAGGGAGAGATAAAATGTGGGTATTTTTATAGCGGGTGGGCAATGAAGAGAAAGGTTGCAGGAGTTACGAGTTAATGTGTAATGAATAATAATTCTGGAAAGGGAGGAAATTTGGAATAGGTGGGGTGATAAGTGGGGCTTAGATATTGGTGAAAATGGAGTGTTAATTAAACGGTATTGCAAGAAACAATTAAGTGAAATGAATCAATAAACCGGGCTACTACAGTACAACACCTGTCTTTAAAACTATTCATTGTCGTCAAATAATGGCCACTTTCGAATCGGTCCATTACCGAATTGACTGTCTATCTTTTCACAAAGACAATATGGTAAATTTTTAATCACGAAATTAATTCCGGAGTATAAATGTTTTGTCTAAGTGTGTTTCTACTATCTAATAAATACGGTGAAATGTTCTTTGGTAAGCCTCTCCGCGAAACTCAATTGTATTATTGTGTTAACCGAGTAACATTTAAACTAAGAACTAAATAATTAGATGTTATATTTATCGTTGTAGGAAAAGTTGCAGTCGTCTGGCGTGTCTTCTAATTTATCTTTCCGCATGCAAGAGCAACTCGCTAGAAGACATAATTGGCTCTCTCGTAAGAAATTCATGTCTGACTTTTAATATGTACACTAGAGGAATTAATTAAAGCATGGGCAAGAATAGACTGTCGGCGAAGTTCAACTTCGGCACTTTTCACAAGCTTTTAAATACGGCGAAACTCATTAGTTGCAAACTTGTATTTTTATTCTCGTGAGACATACAGGATTTTTTCGATTGATCTGTTATTATCTGTCTTTGTTTACTTAACGAAATTTCGTATTAATGCATCTTTGTTTGTCAGATTTTATTTATTTTCTGATGTCTTTTCTAATTTGGATCGATAAGTTCTAAATGAGGAGTTATCCTTGCTTTAGCAGTTTCTCATAATGATCTCTTGTTCTCGTTCTACTAATTCGCTTCGACGCAAAGTTTTGCGTTTTGTTGGTCGAATTTATGGGTCTTTCAACCCTTGTAACCAACGTGGCCGTGTTCTCGTGGCGGAATTCCTGTTATGCATGCTTTTGATTCATCCCTAAGGCAGGACGACGTTGTCTTAACGTCGAGTTGTTACTAACCTCAAAGGGATTAAGGAATCACGAGCAAATTTAGATACAGATTAGGGTGTTTTACTGATAAAATTAATTATTTATTCTTGTTTGTTTCAGATCAAAAGGGAACTGCAGAAAATGTTAGTCTGACATTGGGTATGGCTTCACCTGCAGTTTTCTGTGTCAATCTACAACTAAGTGAGTAAACATTTGATTTATTCAACACAGATCGATCAGGTGCAACTTGTTGCTGCGTTGGTGCTCTTGAACTGCTATTATCTTTTAACAATTACATTTTTTGATATAGTAGGTGTTTTTTTTTTTTCGATTTATTACGAGAGAGAGTGAGTTTATTGGATTTGTTTCTATTAAACGTGTTTATTGGACTAATGTGATTATCCCACTCACCCCTAGAGCTTCACTTTTTTCACTTTTAATTTCAACGCTTTAATTTCTTTAAATACATTTTTAAACATTTTTTCTGTCAATTTAGGTTCAGACACAGTATTGGTTGATTTGTTTTAAAACGCAAGGAACATTAAATTATATATTTTTCTGATTTAATAGGACTAAATGAGGTAAGTATATATTCCTAGGACACTCGGTATATTGTAAAGCGTGTTTAATATTGGAATCAAATTCATATTGGGTACATAATAAAAAACGTAATCAATCCTTTAATTAAAAACATGAAAGTAAATATAAAATTGTGAAAGTATGTCATGTGAGTCGTCATGCTGTTTGTGAGATATCGAGGTGAAAGTGATCTTCGACTGGCTCGTTGGTCTAGGGGTATGATTTCCGCTTAGGGTGCGGGAGGTCCCGGGTTCAAATCCCGGACGAGCCCACTTTTTTTTTTCAAGAAATTTGTATCGTATCATCTTTGGAAACTGTCTTTAATAATCTCAAGTGATTTATTTATTACTTGAAGTGTTTTGATAATGCAAAAATATGTTTTATCATTTAGTTGGCAGGTTGTATTAAATTAATACTTTTTATCATTATTGAAGCTATAAAAATGAAATAAATAAGCATCATGTAACCATTGATAACATCTTTGATTGTTTGATTAAAGTAATTGATTGGCTCGTTGGTCTAGGGGTATGATTTCCGCTTAGGGTGCGGGAGGTCCCGGGTTCAAATCCCGGACGAGCCCACTTTTTTTCTATTTTTTTTAAATGTAGTTACTAAAAACTGCGTTAACTGTAAATTTATGTATAGACGTCTTTGTTCATGGCTTTTCCACTTATTTTTGTCAGTGGAAATAATAATTTTTATTTTTTACAAACATAGTAATTAAGAGAAAATTACGATTCGAACAACCAATTTAATTAAATACGAAATACTTTGATGTTTAGTCTTCATTATAATTTGTTTTCACTAATTATTCATTGCTAGTTTTTTGTGGAGTATACTAACTAACAATTTAGAGATGGTTATATCCGATACCACGCCCTGATAACTCTCAGTATAGTCGCTTTTCCGACGTATCGGTAATTGTATTATGGCGCGGCTGAGTGTGGTCAAGCTTGTTAATTAATTAAACACTTCGAGGGCAGTTGAAGCGAATTGGCCGTACTAAGTTCGAAGTCTAAAACCGCAACATAACCGGATGCATCGGACCAGTGGTGGAAAACGTCAACACAATCATTCGGGAAGTTTTCATTCGGAAAAGTCGATCATCTAGAACAGAACAGAAAGGGCTAAAGTAACAAGTAATGTTTGAAATTTGTAGCTGCAAGACATTTCATTTATGTGTAGCTATTTTTTTAAGAAAATAGTTTTTAACGAGCTTCGTAATCTTGAAATTCTTCGCAACTCGCATTGTTACCGACAAAAAATTTAACATTCTGTAAAATTTTGTCTATTATTTAAAAACCAACCCGTATAAACGTATTTTACTAAATTATTGTTTGATAAGGCCAATGTTGAACAGAGAAAAATTAATACGATTTTTATAAATAACAGATCACTTGAGAATACCTCGCCTGGTGGTGAAGACTGAGTGCGAATTCAAATTTACTATTAAAATGTTGGTAGTGTGGCATCGGTCTTTCTTCTATTAATGTAATTGCCGCGAGAGGGCGTCTACGCTCGTCTGTATCACCTGTAATAAAACTCGGAGGATGAATTTGCCTCATCCCTTGAACGGAGACGTGCATTTTATCTAAATAACCAGCAATTTAATAAACTTGCTTCTCACCTCTGCCATGAAAAAGCGCTACAAAAAGCGTCGCTTTTCCCTGTTCATTTTTCATCTTTTTATTTACATTTAAGGTCAACCTGTTGCGAGTGCAACATATGCCGCCCGTGTGTATGAGTACTGTAGTAATAATAAAAAAGGGGTCATACCGGCGATGAATTACCAAGTCCCGTCTAAGAATCATACAAAAGGTAATTAATATAAAGTGGGAAAGGCATCACAGACAGACACGAGGATGGTACGGGTCAGGACCGGCTCTGCAATTAGTCGATAGCATGTTAATTAGACGAGAAAGTTCGACATCACCTTGTCGTGGTTTAAAGCTATTGTTTTAATATGTCTTATTTGCGAACTTTATAACTTAATATCGAGGTTGGAGAATCCGGGGGTTGTTTTATTGTTCGGTTTACGTAATTATTTAAACATACAAAGGCATGTGCATGCTGAACGTTCACGGTTAATTAATTGGCGGTGTTTTGCTGGAAAATGTGTCTCGACCATGGCAACCAAATAGATTTTATACCTCAACCTGTCCAAAGAAGAATATGGTAACTCGTACCCGCAAAATTGCGACGCTTCGAATAACAAATCGATTGAAGTCATATTTAAAATCTTTTGATGTTTTTCTCGACGGTTTTCTTTGTTCGGTTTAAGAAAATCGTAGGAGTTTCTTTTTTTATTTCGGGAACTGTTAAAATTTTATTGTTAGTTAGGGAAAATTGAAAATTTTCACTATTGTGTGGTCAAAGCATAAGTCAAAAATACTTTTATGAATCGTTCAGTTGTGCGTAACCAATTTCCCGTAATGTGTTTTTCTTATTACTCATAAAACACTAAGGAAAATTAAAATGTTTTCAATTTTATTTATTGTAATTAGCTTATTTGCGCTGCTCCAGCTACTTAATAGCCACTTTGGCTATTTTAAACTTTTATATATTTTATATTTATAAGTTGATTCTTTGCAAAACTATACATTGTTTTGCTAAGAAAAACTGAAAAATTGTTTTTCTATTTCGGTATCACAATGAGCATTTTGTGACACTGTTTTTTGGCGACGTTTTATGCAATACTTTAGCCATCACTGACCATAGGCTGTCGTTTTTAAGTGAGAAATTGTTGCAGTTTAAAGTATTTCATTCAAACTAATGCAATTTAAGCTATTTTTAAGCAATTTGGGTACCACATACGTCAAGTGTCAATAATTTTAAATGTCAAATATAATAAAAAATTCTATTTAAAAAGCGCTCAATAAAGAATAGTATTAAAAACGCGTGTTACTACCTCTCATTGTGATACTCGTGCATTTGTAACACTCGCCACTGCGGCTCGTGTTACAAACTACTTGTATCACAATGAGAGTGTCTCTAACACTTGTTTTTTAATATACTATTAACACTGTTTGCAATTTATTTTATTTTACGGGATAAGTCAGCTGCGTCTGTCTCTAAATGAAATACGTAGTGGGTAGTAATTTTTATGCATTAGTTCTAAATATTTATAATGATTGTATTTTTAGGTGTTTATAAGTATTTTTGTAAAAATTATAAAGATTTAAGGTGAACAATACTATCTAATTAACAAAATTCTTACATAGTTAAAAAAAAATCTGAAGTAAGCACGAACTCGTTATTGAGTAATTTAATATACCGGGTGGGGCATCGGTTACGCGCACTTGATAAATCGCGACTTCAAATTAATTAAAACTGGCGATATTTCATATACCTACCTAACTATTGATAAGGTATAATTTGAGAATTTTTCTAATTTTTTTAGATAATAAATGAGTCCGTAACAGTTTTGTGTGTTTTATGAATACTTTCTGTTAATTTACCTATAAAGTTTTTACACTAAATGAATCTGTACCTGTCAGCGCATCAAACTTTGATATCACAATTTCAAATTTTGATTTGGTTAGCCAAATAATCGCTTTTTTTTATTTAAACACAAACCAGACCCGTGATTTATGACAAAATGGTATAATTTGCCAACAAAAGAATCATTTACTGGTAGCCGACCGCTTTAAAGGGTCTTTTTGTTGTAAACCTTGAAATCTTACCCCAATTGCAGTGCCCCATTGTCACCTAAATTTACGATGGCACAAGTAGCAGGTCATAAATAAAAATGATTTTCAAAGTTAAGATGGAAAATTGCGTTTGATTCAAAATCTAATTGGTATTTTTTTTTCTGATTTTGTAAACAATTGTAGGAAGTGAATCTGCGTAGGTCAGTATAAAAATTAGAATTAAATTTTTTGGGAGAATATTACTTTTTATATTTTTTTTTTGGATTTGTTTGTGAATGAAAAATTACCAAAAAATTAGAGAATGTACCTTACTAATGTCCAGGTAAGTGTGAAAAAATTCAACAATTTTATTTAATTAGGAATGGAGATTTTTTTTTTGGGCGTAACGGATGCCCCACCCGGTACAGGGTTGTTTTGAAATAAATGCAAAATTTTACTGGATATTAGATCATGACATACAAAACTAAAACAAGCACCATTACCGAGGAAAAAAAAACTCACTGTTAATTCATTACTACAAAGTTTATGAGTAGAACTGTATTTACTATTTTATATTTTCAGCAACTTTTTTAAAATAAAATGTTTTGCAAAATGCTCTTGGAAATGCTTTTTTTTATCTGAAATGAATTTAACTTAGAGTAATATGCAACAACGAGTTACGTTGAATTTTTTACAGTATATTTTCAGTGTTATGAAAAAGTTTATGAAGACTTTTTGTTGTATCTATCACCTGTGTGTGTACCTCATTAAGTGACTGACTATTTTTGGTACAGATTTGAAAGCTTATACATTATACAGAGTGGTTATAAATGATTTTCATCTAGCGAGCTTTGGAATTTTTTTGCATGTAAGTTTATTTGTGCCGCTCTACTTTTTTGAAAGCTCTAGTTCTGTCATTAGTGTCACTTATTAATTAATATTAAATTGTTGTTAATTAAACTTTTGTTTCAACTAATTTCCAATAATAATTGATAAGAATGTATACTTTGGAAGAAAACAAGTTTATAATTGAAGTCTATTTTCGAACTGGTCGCTTATTAAACGGCGATTTTTTAATTTTGAGTTAAAACAAGTAGGTACCCCTATTTTCGTAAAGCGGCATGTTTTATTTTACATGGAAAATTCAAAGCTGGTTAGATGAAAATCATTTATAACCACTTTATAGTTATGTATTTGTAATTTGTTCAATTTTTATTGTTAATTTAGTACTTTTGTGATGTTGTGGCTGTTATTACCGACCAAGAATTTATTTTCCTTGATTATAAAAATTTGAAGGAATTAAAAACACATTTCGACAAAAAGGAAATAAACCCGCTCTCTGGTCTGGAGCAAACCGAACGGAGCAATTTTTGCTTTTACGTGCCGTACATACATGTTGAAGTTCGTCCTATTCGTACTCCTCAGGGAAGATCGAAATCTAAAACGCCTCTTGCCCTGCTTTCTTTCCTCCATCGTCATTGTTGTTCCAATCACATAAGAGATTCGTGGTCGATTCTTTATGGCGATTATTGGTAAGCTTTTGCCCTTTTCCCAAAAATCTGATTTTCCTAATTTGTAGAAAATGATTGAAATGGATGCACTTTTCGTTGAGTTTGTGAACAAATTTCAAACTTTGAGCGGTTATTTCTCTCTCCAAGTCAAATAATGCTAACCGCCTCCGCGCATCAAGTAAATTGTCTGGCTTGGCCGACCCCAAAACAACTCGGGGTAAGTTTAGATGCTGCATCCGCCATCATAAACAAAACACCACTACATTGAGGAGACCGATATATCTTATTAATGTGCTAGGAGGCAAAAAATCAAAGTCTCTTGTTTGTTGACGGCCAAACTTGGCTCTTGTTATGGCACTTTGCCGGCACTTCATTACGTCTAAACTTATGCCACCTGACTAGAAATTTTTTGATCGAGCTTTCAAGGGTGCTAAAACACAACTTTGGGAAATTTATTCATATCAGAGGGCTGGTTGTTATGGTAAACAGCGAGTGTAATACTAAATTTGCTCAGGAAATTTATTCGGTTAATTTACATTTGTGCCAGTATTACATGCAAGTCTCCAGATTTCATTAGCGTTCTGGCGACTGCACGTCCTTTCCCAAAAAAAAACTATTTCTTCCGATTCGTAAGCGTTTAATAAAAAGCGAATTCTCGCGAGACGTTGCTAATAGGCCTTCGATCGTTAGTGGGATTTTAAAAATGAGCCAGGACTCGACTGTCATGGGACGCTCACTCAGCATATCTAAGAGTATTCGATCCCCGATGCCCCCCGTCGTAACCCGTGCTTGGATTTTTAAAGAAGTCGTTCGAATTCTCCACCGGACTTCAGTTAGGTCTTCTTTTCCCCGTGCTGATTGTCTGGACATGAGTTCAAAGCGTCTGACGAACTCGAATTGAAATTTTTTGTATTGTTTGGTGGGCGGTGGCGTTTTTTTTTTCTTTACAGATAATTGGGATGTAGCAGTCAGCAGATTGATAAGAAAGAAAGAAAACAGGATATTTCACAATCAGCGAGAACGTAGCATGGAGTGTGATAAGGCTTGAAGATGGTTTAAGATTGTTTTAGATCAATCCCTGAGTTTTAAAGCAATTATTGCAAATAAAATTGTGTAATCAAGTGAAAACAAGCGTGAAAGCATCGCGACAGTTAACAGTAATTACTTATTCAATCTGTTTCAAGTTGCTGTGGATTGTCAACATCAAACAGGCGGAAATTAACTTGGAATGTAACCTTGAATAAAAATATCTAAATTAATTTAAAGATTTTAAGTTGTCAAAGGATCAAAGCCTGAGCTCTTTTTTGGCTCGAAGATTTATAACATTGAAAGTTGTAATTTTTGCAGACAACATATAGAAACCAGAATTTAAATGAAGAATTTGTAACTCTAAAATGCAACTTTTTAACTTGGGATTTTTTTGTTTTTGGAATAGGTATGTTCTAAAAATCTAGTTTTCGATAATTAATTGATTATTGAAACTGAAAAATGTAAGATTAAGAATAAGTGGCAGTTCTAGTAGTACAACTGTACGAAGCAGTATCTTTGATATTTTGCCAAAACATTATAAGTCTTTGTTGTTTTTTTACCATGTTGGAAACTCTAAAGTGTTTCATTTACAGTAACTGTGTATTATGAAAAAATAGTTATTTTTGTTACAAGTATCTAAAATACCTACACTTTTTTGTATACGCTCCCGAAAACAGCTGTTTTATTAGGGACTCATTTGAGTCCCTAAAATGAGTCTTTTCCGGACTCAATTAAATAGTACGTAAAACACTTATTTTAGGTACTCAATCCCCAAAAATAGTTTTTGCAGATTAAAAAATAATTGGTTACTATGGTAACAAATTTTTTTAATTAGTAAGAGGTGTGAATTGGTGTTTTGGGAGCTTTAACAAAAAAATCTTGTATGCCCCACGTACGCAAAAGGTTTTAGGTGACTCATCTCATTAAAGACTCGGCTCCTACGTCGCCTCGTCATTAATTATGATTCGTCCTCTAAAACCCTACTTTGCGTACTTGCGGACGAATCCGCAAAAACGTTTAAGGTACGTGTTACAAATAACTTTTTTTTTTGTTGAAGCTTATAAGAAATAAATTTACACCTTTTATTATTTAATAAAATTTTGCCATCATAGTAACATAGTAGACATTTTTGTCCGGAAATACTGTATTTTGGGTTCTGAGTACCGAAAGTAATCATTTTCCGCATTATTTCTTTGAATCCAGAAACGACTCATTTTAGGGACTCAAATGAGTTCCTAAAACTATTTTTAGGAGCGTATACAAAAAAATATTTTTTAAACAAGAATATTAAAAACAATACGTTTTTGTGATGTTAAAAATGGTGGATGTGCCGCGTTAACGATTATTTTCTGCAACAAATTATTTGCATTTTTGTTGCTTGTCAGGTTGATGAGTTAATTGCGGTTGTTGTCTTTGAGATAAATAAAGAAAGAAATCTAGTTTATAGAACTTTAGTGTATGATGGCGATGACAAACGACTTTACAAATGGTCGTACGAAATAACAAAGCTTGTCAGTTGTAAATTAACGACTTAATTAAACCTTTGCAAAATTAACATTCCCGTTAAAGTGAGGTAAATATTCTTTGGCGCTGTTGTCGTTTTTTCATCGGTTTTAGTGGTGTCGAGTTTGCTTAGTTTCATGTTCACATGAAAGGATCGTTTTCGTTTGACAACCCTGGAGGCTGAGTCGCGTTTTAATTTCGTCTTTTGTGCGGTGATGACTTTCAACACTTGTACATTGTAACATAATCGTGTACTTGTAATCTGAAAGCTCTTAATGAGGCCGTTGTTTCAGTAATTAAAGCGCAGTCTCCTTGTTTGTTGCAAACAATGTTGTCAGATCTTAACTGCATCATTTCTTTGTTTATCTATTTTCTTTGGACAAGTTTTATTGTGTTTTGCTTTTTTCTTTTTATAATCGAGGAAACGGGGAGTCCCGGCAGGACAAGACGGCATCAATTATGAAATAAGCAAATATTTGCCTCAGTTTCTAACTCCGGACGAGGAGATTTATTTATTCGTTTTTAAATAATTAAGGCGACAGTGTTTTGTTCGTTATTGTCATCAGGAGTATTTTTTTTGGGTCGTGTAAACACGGGAACGCGATGACGAGTGTTTGCTGAAATTTTAGGATCGATGATAGTGCCTCGAGCTTTTGTCTAGCTTTTGCCTGCCGTAAAGTTTAAAAGCCAGTTTACAAGATCAATTCAAAGCGCCAAGCTGTAAACATTTCATGTATCCAATATTGGAGTCTGACCGAAAGGGCACGTTAAAAATCGAGCCTTTCAGGAAGCTCTCTTCTTGTGAAAGCTCCGAACCTTTACCCAATTTCAGTCTCCTTTCATTCTTTCTCCTTCATCTCCCGACTTGTGTCGAACGATCTCAATGTCTGTCTATATAACTTGAATTTCTCAATAAGTTCGCCGGCTACTAGTCGCTTCTTTCCAAAGAATTTCATTTTCAACTTCTTATTTTTGACAGGAGGTGTTTACTTTCGATGAAATATTGATACCTCGACTATTCGAAATATTCATAAATGTACAAGATTTTTTGCTTAGATTGGCTGTTATGTTTATACAGACAGGTTCTTTACGTTGCTTTCGGATGCTGATGGTTTGCTATTGCAACAAGCGATCCAGTTTTAGGGAGCGAATAGAAAATCTTCGAGGCAAACGGATGCTTTCTCCGATAAACTTCCCAATTCTTATACATAGAATCAAATATTCAGCTATTGAAATTGAAATATGTGTACGCTTCGGAATACCGACGGAAAACTAATACATTTCCTCGTCTTTGATAACAGCCACTCGCGAATATCGAACTTTTTGTGCGTTTTCTAACCTAAATCTAACTTACGGCAGCAAACTTTAAACATAATTAATTTCTGACTGTTGGTTTGTTTACCTACTAATAACTTGCTGAATTCTAAACGGACCGAACTCTAAACAAAAAGTTCAGCTGGTCTTAAGTTGCTCACTTCCGGTTTGTACAATCCACCGGTCGTAAAAGACAACAAAGGGGCGCTTTGTGAAGCGACTCAGACATTTCAATGTTTTGCAAGTTTACACCTGAATACATTTTTTTCATTTTTTTTTAGTTTTACTAAACGCCATCACACTGTAACGCTACTTATTAAACAAATGCAAGATGGAAAATGGAATTTTTATAAAATTTAGAAGCATGTTATAAAATTATAAGGCTATGTTAATTGAAATTATTTATTAAGAAAAAAGTTAAGTATAATAAACCATTGCCTGGCAGTTAAAGATCTTTCAAAGTATCTAAGGTAATTTCCCTGAAGTAACTCTGATGTTGCTTATTTTTGACTATTGTGTTTGAAGAAAGGTTTTATTTTAGACTTCTTTGTCTCGTTTAGTGTCAAAATTTCCGCTCTTGGCAAATTTCGCTTGTGTTTGTCGGATTTTTATTTAATTTTTCGGGTCTAGGCCGTGTGATATGTGCTGTACATATTTTATCATTCGCTATGTAGAATCGTCCAGGTTGTACGTGTTGGGCGTTTTTGGCATCCTCCCAAGTGCTGGTCACTTGACCCTCATATAGAGAGTCGGATCCGGTCCTGAACAATATTTAGGAATTTCATTACTAACCATGGCGTTCTCCGAATGGCCACCAAGAACATACTCGTTTCTGCGCTTAACGTTTATTAATGCGGTAATGTGCCAGCTCGTTAAATTATTCCGTATCCTTTTATTAGAGAAGACGAATTTCGTAATGTGAGTGGATCGTAAAGATACAAAGGACGTACTCGAGGGAAATGGCGACACTCTCGTTTTTGGATATTGTTCTTCTCGAAAGGACATTTTCGGCGCGTGTGTGCGACTGTGTCCTTTCGAAGGATCATCGATTGGACCCCACGTTCCATTTGCCCATAAATTCCACTATCTGTCCGTGTTCCCTGCATGCATTTACGCCAAATTACTGGAAGCCTGTATTATTCCAATTTACAGGAGATTTATAAGCTTTTTGCGTTAATTGCTCGAGCTCAAATCTGACATGTCATTTCAATACAGGGATTATAATTTTGCGCAGGTCAAAGATCACAATTTTTTTTTAGATGCTTTAATAAAATGTTCGCGTTGACATCGCGTTTTAATTTAATAGACAGATGCGTGTTACGAGAAATTATATGTTTTGTTTAATGTCGTTCAAGTTTCTTGGAATTTTCATTAAATGCGACGAGTCGATCGTTGTTAAAAGGAATTTTCATCCAGAATTGAATTGTTTGGCGATTTTAAAGGCGAATTAATATTTCAGGTGCGTTATTACGTCTTTTGTTCATGATTTATATCAAAACAAAATATATTTCATGCGAATGGTTGCCATAAACATGCATTTTACAGTTTTATGCTTAAAGTTTTATGTTTATATTTTCATCGTAAAGATAAGTTTCACTTGTAGTACTTAAAATATCGATTCCAAAATTGCAATCTAAACTAGCGTTTTTATCGAAATTGTTTATTTCTAATTTTTATTATTGTGGAAAAAGATTTGAGTTTGAGTTGAGTTATAGGAAGAGTTATTGGACGTTTTACTTTCCTGTCAATGAAATAAATTGTAGCTAATTATTGCAATTTGCTCTTTCTCGTTTCTAAATTTGTGATTGTTTTTCGTTTCGAATTCACTCTCATTGTAGTAGGATTAAAAATCAAACTCATTCATGGATTTGCGCCAATTTTGGTAAAAGCTCATATTATGCGAAATTACCACCGGAGATTTATAAGCTTTCGCATTAATTGCAGCACGCTAAAACCTACCGTGTCATTTTCGGCAGGTCACGGTCGTCATTTTTCCCCCTCCGAAAACGTTTCTAATAATTAGGTAGGTAGCTCCAATAAAATATAATGAATAGACGCGTTTTGAGCGATGGAACCGTTATATTTCCTCTAGTTTGTCGCGTCTCACGTACTAAAATAATAAACCTTCAATTTATCATCCCTCATTGCGTTTCGCGAGTGAATTTAGCACGTAGCGGCAACAACACCATGCAATTATCCTAATCTGTAATTCTCTCTCCTTGTACGCTATCCGTTATCGTTAGCCCGCTTTGCATCGTTTCGTCCGTACATAATGAAAGCCGGTCGCTATGCTATGTTTCTTGGTTATCTAGAACGCCTTCATACTTTTACATTTTCTTTTATTGTACGGTTATCTTTGCTATGGTAGGTGTGTTTCGGCAAAAGAGACCCACACCGAAAATATTTATTATATGGATTTTTTTCCCCGAACGCTTTTCAATGATTCAAGATAACATGTCCGCAGATTTTTGCCGACACGAATTGAAAATGAAACGTGGTTTTTTATGGGACTTTCGACAAAAAGAAATGTCGGAAGTGGGTTTGAAGAGATTTTTGTACAGACTTGTAATTAAAATTGGTTGATGTTCAAATAAATATACAAAGAAAAATAAAAAAACACAGATTTTTAATCGAGTATTAATAGAATAAGGACTTTATCACTTATCATTTATTACCGACTATCGTTTCCTATAATAATATTTGAAATATGAGTTGTATTTTTTATTGATTCTATTTTGATGAGATAAGAATCATAAAAATTGTAAATATGTTTTGACATTAAGGCTTGATATTTTATTTAGTATTAGATGAAAATTTGGTGTGGTTGTAGATACTTTATGTTGTGTCTATGTGGCTGGAAACATTTTCAAAGATTTTGTGAATGAACTTTTGTGGTGGGTTTTTATTTTTTTGAGAACACAGAAAACTGTTCTCAATTTTACTACGATCATCGAATTTTCAAAAAACTTGAAAAGTTTTAAGAGTTCCACTAGTTGGTAAAAGTGTTATTGCCTTTTTAATACTTGGTAATTTAAATGAAAATATTTTTTGCCGTAAATAAGAGTGTAGGTATTTTCGATTTTCCGATTCGTTTCTTAGTTAGCATTTTGGTCGTTATTTACCTCCAAAACGAAACTTTACTTATTAGTAAAATCAGAAAAGCATTTCAATTGCTCGAGCTCGAAAAACAAATCCGTCCGTGCTGGTTGCTTTCAGTTAATGGTTTGCATTCGGCAAAGTTGCATAAAACCGGAATTAAACAACTTAAACTCGAATTAAGATTGAGTTAGTGCCAGTTTGTGGCGACTAACAAATCTGTTTTACTTTCATTGCGCTCAGATTGCGCCGCAATTTTGCACAAATTTAAATTTGCTGAAGTATGTAAAAAGCCGGCGACCGACCACAAAGAACCAGTATCTGTGTTTGGATATTACATTCCAAATTCCGGGATTAAACTTAGATTATTACTTATTATTCGGGCTTACGTTGTGCAGAAAAGGGGATTCGCAAATGTGAAACTCATTTCCGACGATGATTTGTACAAAAAATAGAAGGCAGGACTCGGAATTGCGATTGTTATCGTGTAATTGAATCGAAAGATCTGTCGTCGGGTGAGTGAACGAGGGTCAGAATTTGTCTAAATTATAAAGATATTTATCTTTGTGAAATCCGACGATTCTGTTTGTCCTTCTCTTCGGATGTGTTAAAGTTAGAAACGACACAATATATTACTCTGACCTGCGTTATTTTAGACCCTATGGTGTGAGACAAACGTACATTTATCAAGTTGTAGGTGTAACTTGTAACAGCTGATTCCAAACTTCCTTTCAGGAATGTTTCAAGAACGAAAAAAACTAGTTATTTCAGAGCTATTGGTTTAATTCAAACCAGCTATTTGTGACGTCAAAAAATTCCAAAAGATTAATGATTTTAAGCCGATTCGTGAGAATCAGACATTAAACAAATTATGTGATGAATTGATATTAGAATTTTTTGTTTTTGTTTTCATGTTTGTTAACAATTTCACTGAAAAGTTGGATTAGTACAACGGTCGTTAAATTACGTACAGTTTCGGAAATTAGTTTTGAGATTGTTAAATGCGCAAAGGTATTTAAAAGTTTCATTGGGTCATGAACGAGGAAAAATAAATACGAAATTGGTTTACTCTTTGAAGACAATGTTACAAACTCTGAATGACTAAATTTCTTTTACTTGCTTTTGATACTATTTTAGCACAATGTTAGTTAAAAAATGTATTTTTTTTCTCAAGCAAAATACTTGTTTATGTAGAATAATAAAGAATATTAAATTTGAAAGGAATTACAGATAAATTATCTTAGTTAGTGTTCGAAGCAAACTAAAGACAGAATTTTGCGTCTGACTTGCGGTGCTGTTTTTTTAATTAAATTTTTGTGCAAGGTTGAAAAAATTAACGTTGTCGTTAAAAATATCGACCGTTAAAATTAAAAGAACTCGAAGAAATTATGCGACGATCTCCCTATGGCCCGACTTTGCTGTTCACAGGCAAAAAGGCAATTTAAAAATTCAAATAGAGAAATAAAATATGACGATAAAGGCCGAAATCTGACGTTGGTATTAAGCGCGTTGGTCGGCCTCCAGATCTGAAGTTGTCGGGAAGGTGTCGAGGGCGTCATAAAGCTCATTTCAGGTGAAATGCTGAAACGTTCAGCCACTTGAGTGCAAATCCGTACTGCAAACACGCCGTCGCTGCCAGGAAAACTTCGGAATGTCTTTAAATCTCGCCTCATAATATTTCAGATGCGATATCAAACTTAAAACGTCTCCATTTGAATAATAAAAGTCTTTGTGAATTTTTTCGGCGATGAATATAAATGTAGATATTTTATTTATGCATCTGAAACAGACGCCATTTATAAACGAGGTGTCAACAGCACTTCGGTAAAAATAATAAAAATCTTTTTCTCGGGTCGGGAAAATAGCGTCAAGGCCGCGAAAAACCCTTATTATAACCCCATCAATATTTTCAGTCACATTATGTGCAACGTATCCTTTTAAAACGGTGCCATTGTCGAACATATTGCGTGCAAAGCTCCTTATTATTAGTCCGGGTTGCCGGGAGGAAAAGCCATAATACGTGCACCGTCCGCGTTTGTTTATTGTGGATCATTAAAGGAGCGCCAAAATTATAGCTTTTAATACGTGTTTACATGAACTGCATTTAAGTTGCAATTCCATGAGGTATAAATATTGTAGCTTTTAATGAGAGGATTTTTTAGCGGCTCGTCGGCAAGTTCTTTTGGTGGCAGTAAAACATTTTCAAATTTAGAGTGTGTAATGAAATTTTATTTTTAGACACACCGAAACCTTTTCGTTTTATTTACCGACTCGCTTTCATGCACTCGCGAAAAGCATTAAACTATGTAATTAAACCGCATTCTTTTATGCTTATTTGACAAAAATACAAAGCGCACGATATTTGGGAATTTGCAGCGTGGCACACACCAGCAGACCTGGAATCTAATTTGGTAACACATTTAGAAATTTCAAATCATTCCTTTGCGTTGTTTTAAGCTTTATATTTAAAAACGTTTTGCAGACATCTTTAGTGTAACAAGTTTTATTAATCAAAATAATTGCTATATAATTACAAATGCAAAAATTTGTATTTCTAAATGTGACGAATTCATTGAAGATCTTTTTGTTTTTCTTTTTTGAAATGTCTTTTAAGCAATGTCGTATTGTTTGTGTGCTCTCTGTATTTCTGATTTGTTGTATTCAAGTTTTATTTAAAAAAGGAAGATAAACTCAAATTTGGCGATCAGTTGTAGATACTCAATATTTTTTTGTTTATTGTGTCACGAACCATTGGGTTTGAAATCCAGTTGTCATTTTTGGCTGGGAATAAGTAATCATTTTCTAATTAAGCTGAACGATCCTAGAAATTTTCTTGTAAATGTGCAAAGACTACCCTAACGGTGAAAATGGGCAAAGATGAGCAATTTAAAATTCAGAGCGTGCATCTGAAAGGTAGTTTTATTCTCAGTATCAAAGCCATTTGAAATTACTCATTTTTAAAACGATTGCCATTTAAAGATTGAATCTAAAATTTTATTATATTTTATCTTTAGATCAACTCATGCAATTTAACTAATTTTGTTCTAAATATTAGTAATCTGCATGAACTTTCGTGGACGTAATCAGAATTTATACGTATCGTGTTATTACCTAACGATATTTTCTTATTAATTGTGGCGAAGAGAAAAATATTTTCAGCTTTACATAATCTACTAAAGCTGTCGTGTTTGTAACGAGAGCAGATTGCCTGTCGTCTTTATGCCGTTATATATCTTCGTTCGCTATCTTATGTTAAGTGAATCTGTGTCTGAATTTGTCGAACATTGTGTGTTGAGACTTTGTGATTTTATGTTTTATAACACGCACGATAAATTAAAATTAATCGAGATCAGATAAATGAAAATCGTGGAAAATGTTGGAAAATGCAGTTTTCCTGGTCAGGACTGCAAGACCGTATTTGGATTTACTGATAACTCACATTTCGTTGATAAAGAGCACGAGAGATCGGTTATAAAACTCCGGTAATTTCGAATGAAATTTAAATCTGTCGTGAATAATACTTTTTCGAGGACGAGTTCCACATAAATGCAAATGATTTTTATGATTCTATAAGCGAAGCTGTCAGAAACATGCACGCTGAATTATCCGGAATAATATCAAGAATGTTATTACAGTGTCTTTAAAGCAGCAGTTGAGAATAAGCCGCCTTTGGAAACGACCTCGGAAACCCTTAGACCACTACAAACAGGCTGCTCTTATAAGGATATTCCGCTCAAAGGACTCATAAAATATTCCGTTTGGCAATCACCATTAATTTTTCCATTTTCTGGAGGGTTCAAAATAGCCACTCCAACTAACCGAGGATTCTAATATATCGCTTCGTAGGGCAATTTAATTATTACATTGCAATCTGTGCAAGGAGTGCGCTTTGTATTACATCAAGTTTCAAATATTACGATTAATAAAATTTTTAGCTCTAAACCTATAATACGTTAAATAGAGAAGCAGTCCATTGCGATAAACTTTAACAATGGCTCTCTGATATCGGTGATAATATGGCCCAACACATAATTTGTAAAGATAATCAAGGATTATAGGTTCTGTGTTTGCGGACGAGATTGCATTGTTGGGTTGGTATAAAGTAGTTATGAAGCTGTAACGTATTTGGAAGTGTGCTTCTATGTAATTGCCTACGTCTTTGTTAATCATTTCTTAATATGTACTTGAAGTAGTTGGAAATCAAATTACTCATTTTTGGTTGTATTATGAATATGAATGTTTTTTTTTAAATAAAAGTTTTTAAACAAATTTAAAATGTTTTTTTTTTCATAGAGACTTAGAAAACTATAAACATCATTTTTTTTTATTGTTGACTGGTTTTGTTTGATTTTTAACATTTTTGTAACACGATCTATGAATTATACAATTTTCTCAAACTTGGGACTTATAGTGCAAAAATGTCCTTTGGTTTGCTTTTGTCGAATTTTTTATTATTCTCGTAAACGTGTTATTTTCACTTACTTACCAAACTACGACAAAACTGAGAATCTAGTATAGAAGACTTAGAGTCGATTATAATTTTAAATTTATTATTGATTACATAGGGCGACCAAAAAAAAGTAATGTCGTGACAACTTGACAAATTTTATATCATTTTGTTCGTCTCGGTGAGACAAATCAAATGCACTAAAAAAATTTCAAAAAGTCCATCCACACACTTTGAACTAAATAATTTTTTTCTAATTTAAATGAATTTAGATTACTTTAACTTTAAAAAAATCATTACTCAATAACTATTAGGCCGATTTTCTTTAAATAAAGACTATTGTAAAGGGATGGACTTACCCTTTAGAATGATATGCAATTTGAATTTGAATATTGGCAAACTTCTCTTCGAACAGTGTTCGAAGAAGTTCGAAGTAAATCGAAGTAATCTAAGAAAAACCCTACGAGTATTTTTTTTCTTTGTCACCATTGTGTAGAGCATCTTTTTATTAGTAAGAATCCAATTTTTTTAAATAATATACCGAGTAGTTTTTAAGATATGTTTTTTTGAAGTTAAGGTTTGTTCAGGTATTGTGCCATATAGAAGAAATGCATGTTAATTTTACTTAAAATTGCATTTTTATAAAAGTGTTTGTTTTAAGACTCTTCTTTTGCTTAAAAATGGTCAGTTGCACCTCCTTTGTTCTAATTAGAATAAACAAAAACTGTTTCTTTACTTAAAACAAACAAAGAATACCTGCGTACTAATTAAAGCAAATAAAGAGTTTTTTTGTTCTAAAAATGATCACTGATCATTGAGCAAAAAGGATTTAGAAGTTTAAAGCAGTAGCTTTAAATATAAGAACAATTTATTTTTTCAAATTAAATCACTTTCCATTCAGATTCCAACTTGTTCACTTTGTTCTAGCTTTTTGAACTTTTTTTTGAAAATGTTCCCAGCAAATGTTTTCTCAACACTTTCTACTGGTGTTAAATGCAATAAGTCAGTTGCTTCGTGTGCAACTGTTATCACAACAACTACTACCTACAAGCTAACTGAAGCTAATTGTAGAGTGTACCAGCAAAATAAATCAGGTGACTTATTGCATTTAACATCACTCGAAAGTGGTGAGAATGCATTTGCTCAGAACATTTTCAAAAAAAGTTCGGAAATCTAGAACAAAGTGAACAAGTCGAAATCTGAATGGAAAGTGATTTGATTTGAAAAAGATTTGCCTTTATATTTAAGACTCGTGCCTTCGGTACTCGGTATATTCTTTTGAAAATTTGGATTACAACTAATAAAGAGATGCTCTACACGATGGTAATGATGAAAAAATAAATTACTCGTAGGGTTTTTCTTAGATTATTTCGATTTACTTCGAACACTGTACGAAGAAAAGTTTTCCCAATATTCAATTTCAAATTTCATATCATTCTAAAGGGCAAGGCTATCCCTTTAGAATGGTCTTTATTTGAAGAAAATCGGTCTAATCGGTTATTAAGTAAGGATTTTTCAAAGTTAAAGTATTTTAAATTCATTTAAATTAGAAAAAAAAATTAGTTCAAAGTGTGTGGACTTTTACAATTTTTTTTTAGTGCATTTGATTTGTCTCACTGAGACGAACAAAATGATATATAATTTGTCAAGTTGTCACGACATGACTTTTCCTTTATCGCCCTTGCATTTTAAAAAAATGCGTTTTGATCTTTTTGTTTTAAATATGAAATATTGGACTTTTCCGAATTTATCGAAATTTGTGTTTTTGCTTCTGTTTCATTTAACAGCATTATGAGGAATTTTGTATGTGCTCCAAATAATGTAGTAACAGACTTCGTTTATTTTGAAAAAACGTCGCCTTTTCTAGTCGATTGTCTTAAGCTAGAGTGTCTGGCATGATCCTCCGACAAGCCCGTTAAATCTTTTCTCTCTTGTTTCAGATCCGAACAACTCAATTTCTAGTCAAGTGAAAGAGACAAAAAACGACAAGCCAATGCACAACACAAACGCGAAACTGGTGCGTGCTCTGACGAACAACCTGACGGAATCTCGGCCATCGGGGGCCGAAGTGAACCGCGGCAACATAATACTCGTAAGAGGTGCGAAAACATCGGACGGCGGACACATTCTTTTACGTACCGATAGTTTACCAACATCGAAAACAACCAGTCTTGTGCTCGAAGAGGGCGATCATGGAAAATTGGGTCAAATTTTCATACAGCAAAGCGATATCGGAGAGGGTGTATTGCTACAATCGGTCAAACGGTTGGGCGGGGGGACGCCGATTTTTTTGCTGAGCGGCAACGATAACGGAAACGGACATTTTCTCATACAGACGACGAGTGCGGAAGATGTGCACAGTGTCGCCGATATCGGGGAGGAACAGCCAGGAGATAACATCCTGTTGCAGGCTTTGGAAGGATTGCACGATAACGAAACGAGCAACGGCAGGGGCATTTCCACACCGATTGGATCAGGTAAGGCGTGGAGGATTATACCGACTAAAGGAATCAATTTCGGATTTCTTATATCATTTTGGGTTGATTGTTGGTCTTAAAGGCTAGTGGCAATAGAATTCGGTCTCAAAAATAAAAAAATTGGAAAATGTCAGATTTTTCAATCTTATTTTTTTAATATCCATTTTTATAATTTTACGAAGCGCCTTAACAGCTATTAACAATGATCGTGAATAATTTGTTATTGGTTGGAGAATAAATACCTCACAAATCAAATTGAAAGTTTTTAGTCACAAAACTTGTGTTTCGTACATGATAAAGAATTGCACTTCTTTTATTATCTTATGGATCAGCGTCATAAACAAGGTAGGTATACGTGGGGATAGTAAGCTCAATAGATCAAATTTTGTAATTTAGTCCTTCAAGAACGGTAATTATATGAAAAAGTAATTTTTTTACAAAAAACTAGTTTTGAATTTGTTTTCTGCATGAATAAATTAATAGGGACCACTGAATTTTTTTCAGATCAGGAAAGTGCCAATAAAAGGTAATTTAAATTAAAAATAAAATTCTTTAAATTAAAATATTTTATTAATAACATTTCAAGTGTTTATAAATAATTACTAATGAATGTGAGGAAATTTAAGAGGTGTTAATTTCGGGATTTGTAATAAGAATTCAGTATCGGTATTGAATAAGAGTTTCCTTTTATGCTGATGAGGCGGTGCTATTTTCATTTCTGCATAGACGACTTTAACGAAAATAGAGTACGGGCATGCAACTATGTCGTATTCTATCCTAAACGAAGTGTTTTAAATTTACGTGTATAAATTGAATTTAAATTGTAGGGTATAGCAGTTGTAAAAATTAAACGTAGCTACTTTAGAGCATAAGTAATAAATAAGTGGAAGAATGCGGGTATTATTTGAAACCGTTTCCGTGTTGAAACGATAATTGAATTTCTCATGTAACGAGAATAAAACCGACGTAAACTTGGTGTACGGAGAAATAAGGTAAAAAAAAGACAGCTGACAAGATAATAAGGTGCACGAAAACATAATGACCGGATATGCGCTGAAATAAAATAGTCCCTTATTAAAAAACAATTTTCGGATCCGGTGTGTGCGTTATCCTGTGCTTTACGGGGCACTTTACTCGAGATTTTCGTTTACTTAAGTGATGCATTATTCACAAAGAATGTTTTCTTTCCGGTTCATGTGCTTTATGGCGCAATTTTTAAAGGAAAATTTGCATTCACGTTCAAAATGCATAATCCTACATCCTCTGCGACATGCAACCGACGATACCCGCCTCAGGACAACCCTCCAAATTATCTACGGCCATCTAAAATTAATTAATAAAAAAAAATACAGATTTATATGATAACTACAACAAATGGTCATCGTAGATAATGAAAACTTTAATATGTAATCATCTATTTTGTTAAAAATAAATGGTTGTTTCTTATTTATGTCGTATAGTGTTCTTTTCCTCAAGTAATAATAAGTGCAAAGATGAAGTTGGCAGGCCGATTTCGACGCCGCCTTTTTATTCGTTATTCGATTGTCGAGCATCAAGCGGAAAAAGCTTTTTTTGTGGTGTAACATTGGTTTTGTTAGCGTAAATCGTCAAATAACCGTCAAACGTACCATGTTTTGGGGTAATACAGTTCTATTTTTCGCGACGGTTTTCGCAAATATTTAGATTAAGCTAACGGTATTTGCATTTCCAATAAAATTTTATGTGTACTAGGATAGAATGGGGAAAAGGAATATCTTCGGAAAATAATAGAGCCCAAATGCAATCATATCCGATTCGGCAGTGGATAAATTTGGAAGTCTCACGGCACGTAGAGACATTGTATTTGTCGAGTAATGTAGCGTAATAAGATGGAGGTTTCTTGATGTAAACTTGTACTGATTTATGAGAATCGTAAAATGGAAGAGTTACATTGATAGGAGGCGACAGTGGTGCCGTCTCTGGAACGGTCAAATCGAAACCAAGGACGAGAAGTTATACCAAAGGGGAAAATAAACACTAGGTGTTTTAATTTAAATCTGTATTTTACGGTACATTTAGTCGGATGTATTGTGCTTCGAGTACATTCACGTGTGCTGAGATAATGTAATGGCGATCTCCAAGTCCGATTATGTGCAATATACTACAGCGAGTTGTTTCAAATTCCAAAATGATTTGAACACGTAAACAGCAAAAGTTGAAATTTTTAACAAGGCCCATTCAGGTGATTGAGTGTGCAATTTCCTTCGTTTCTGGGTCTTGATTCGAGAAATTACGATGTGGCGACCTTCCTTTCTCACAATGGCCGACGTCCGTGCAAGTGAAATTGCCTGAAAGGCCTTTTCAACCATTACATTTAATTAACTGTGGGAGGGAACTTTATGACTTTACAGGTTAACCCGTTTTGCAATTAGCTTTTGACAGTTTTGTTTTAGTTTGAGGGTGATGCTGGATGATATTCTCATCCACTTTTCTACTCTTATACATTACAACTTGTTTGCCGACATCGTTTACAAGTTTTCCATTCACGTCGTTATGAAATATGAACGCGAAGGGGAGAAAAAAAATCGGAGACTTTGAGGAGACCTGAAAGAAAAAGTTTACCGATGAGACGGAATCATGCTTTGAAGTCGCGAGTATAAGTAAAGTTCCCAAAGCGGACAAATTTGACAATTGACAAAAACGACACTTTTTCGTTAATAGCAAAAAATATAATTTGAAATGAGCTTTGAGAGTCAAAATTTTCTACGATTACTGGTAGTGTGATTTAGTTTCAGTTTTTGGTTTTGAGAAAGATTCGAGTATAATAAAAGAGTATATTTAGTTCTGGATGATTTTTTTATCGTTTACTGAAACTTTTTGACTTTGTATTTTTTTATGATGATTTGGACACCAATTTTTGGTTCTAAGATTTGCTCGACTTTATTGAATTAATTCGGATTGCTCTTGATTTATTTAGTATTCTTTAAATCTGATAGTTAACTGCTTTACCACCGATTTTTTTTCTAATAATTAATAGTTGTAATGTTTCTTTCCGTGTGTTGCGTAGCGTTTGTGTGCAAAATGTTTGGAACCAACTGTCAGCGTTGGTTTACGACTTTTCAGGTTTTATATCAGAAGCACTGCTTTCAGGTAATAAAAAGTCTATTTTCGTGTAAATTACGATTTTTGTCGTGAATATATCATACTTAATATTATTCGGAGGGGATGTAAAAAATTCTCGTCGCTCCACCTGCCTCATTAAAACGCCATTGTGTTTGTTTTTCGAACAATTAGGGATGTCAGGGATGTCGGAAAGGGATTTTTTTCTTTTTTGTGTCGACAGATTTTTTCAACGCTATCAAGTTTCCATAACGTTTGAACGTACTATTTGTTTCGTGGCGTTTTATCGTTCGAAGGGAGCTAATGGGGTGGTTGTGAAATTATCGGTGCTGGCGGAGCGAATCCAATAAATAAGTGACGAAATGAAATTGAAGCCAAGGGAGTCGATTATTAAAATAGGGCCGCACTTATCCTGCTTTAGTGCTTTCTATCGACATTAAACCTCCTCATACGGAGTAAAAAGCATTTATTGCCAAATCGGTCTTTTTATTAAATCCCCGAGATCGATCAGGGGATTTCGATAGCTAAACCAGGTGTCTATGCACCCAAGTGCAATGGCTATTAAGACGTGGAAAAACCGGCGTTTTATATATCGGAAAGATTCGGCTATGATCAGCGTTCTTTTTCAATTGAGACGTTGACACAGCAATGTACTCGGCAATATCCATTCTCTGCATAATATAACTATTTTCGGCGATATTGGCTCTTTTATGACCAAATAGTTGGGTTATTAATGGGTTTAGTTGAAGCGTCCGGATAGTTAGATCGTGTCGGCGGATAGGAGAGGTAAAAAATGTTGCGTGCATAATGGAATTACGTTGCAAAACAGGAGCACACCCAAAATAAAAAGCTAAATAACATACATCACGGCATACTGTGTGTGTGGGTCTATGTGTGATTCGGAATCCTGGCATTTACTTATTATCCTTATTAAATATTATTAACGCAAGGACAGGATGCGATTTATGACGGATATTGCAATTTTCACGGTGCTTTATAGTCTTCCGTGCAAGCCATTCGGGATATAATTATACGAAAATGGGCTCCGAGTGACCAAAAGGACGTAAAAGTCGTAAAATGGGCAATTCATTCGAAAGGTCAAGAAATAGACTAAACAAAAGGAAATTCGCATATGGATTAGTAAATAATCACACATAAATAAAACAGAAACATCTATAAACTGGACCTGGGAGCTTTTTGTATTTTTTTATTATCACATCTTTCTAATTCTTTTGTGCAAACATTATTTTGTCTAAGCTTTTTAGGCGTTTTTTATTTACAAACAGTTACCGTAAATGTAAATGATGTCTATTATCTTAAATTAAAAATGATTTATTAAAGTCGAAATTTAAATTATTTGGGTAGTTAAAATCAGTATTTTACGAAGGAATAAATTGGTTTTCTATGTTCATGGCACCGAAAATACCCATACTTCACTTACTCACAAAACGATGAACCTTTTCTTGGGAAAATTAAAACATTGTTGCATGTTTTAAATTTATTAAACTTTTTTTTAGTATAATTTTAAACTTTAGTTAGCTAACTCAAATCAGGGCCACCCTAACCACAGTGCTAAATGGGTCACAGCTCCGGGGCGCAAGCTTTTTAGGGCGACAATTTTGCTTACACTGAAATCAGTTACGTGGTCGTCAAACTCTTTATAAAAATTTATTGCACAAAAATTAAGACAACTAGAACTTTTTTTGTTATTGTAAAGAAAAAAGTACAAACTTTAAGGCTATAACATTTTTTTGTGTGTTGCATTTGTTAAGATAAAAAAATTAAGAAGTTCAATACCTTAAAAAAATATTGAACACCCTATTTATTGATTTTGCAACTAAGAGATTTAAAATATGTTTTTAGATAGACCATTTTACAATCTATTAGATGCAAAACACAAAATAGGGTGTTCTATTTAAATTAACTATTTACGTTTTAACAAAATTATACTTTTTTCATCTTTACAAATGCAATAAAAAAAACGTTATAGTCTTAAACAATCCTAGACGA
>NW_025400983.1:6499718-6866038 GCF_015345945.1 Tribolium madens
ATCAATAAAAGGTTATCTTTTAAAGACATGTTGTAATAAAAAGTTTCATTAATTTAATTTTTATAAAAAAAACATAATTTGTATTATAACTTATTTTTGAGATAAGCTGTATAGTTGAAAATAATTTTAGGCTATGCACTGGATCAGTATCCTATCAATGTCCCATATATTTTTTTTTATTTTAACATTTAAGGTCAATAATGAAATTTACCAATTTGCTGGGGCAACCTGAATAGAGTCTTTAATTTTTATAAAAGCTTACTCTCTCTCCGTTTTTCTTTCCATATATTTTCTTATGAGGGGCCCATTATTTTTAGTAACCCAAGGGCGCCAAATATCTTGGTACGGTTCTGACTCAAATATATTTTTTTAAACAATAATTTTGTCAGTTATGTTACGTGATATTTAGAATCAAATAGATAGTTAAAAAAATGAGTAATTGTTTTATTTAAAAGTAGTACAGTGTTGGGTTTTATTTTATTTCAACTCTTTTTGTTGCATATTTTGTCGGTATTTCGAGTGGGTATTGGTAATATAATGTTCAATGGACTGTTCGTAGCGATAAGGAAGCTGCAATTTGCCCTCTCAATTCTCTTAGTAATAGTTTAGGACTTAAAGTTAATAGTTGCGAGACATTATTGGTTCGGTCGGCTGCACGTGCCAACCCTTACACCTGAAACTAAGGTGAAAGCTGAGCCATTATTATTGCATTACGTCCCTGCAAGCCATAAGAAATTTAAATCTTTGGGCATTAACGGCAGGATGAAGACGAGCCTCTTTAAGAATTCATGTTAGGACAGGGAGATGTAAACGCCATTATTTAAAATGCTCGGCACATCGTGCTAACGATGACTGATGACTTTACGTATTGAATAAGATGAAATACTGCACTTTTAAAGTATTTTCTTCCACCACTCGAAAATTTCATTCCGACGACGACCCGGGACGTGGGGATAGGCAATTTGAATTTTTTCCACAAGTGCAAAAATTTTCCAAGAATAAAACGAGTTTCTTAATCACCGACGAGATATGCTTTATGCGTTTTTCGAGAAATAATTAAGATATCACATTTGATTAGGGGAACGATTCTCACGAAACCGTTACGGATTAATTTAATCTCGTTGGAGGTTTTTACGAAGCCGATTTTTAACTGGATTTAAACATGTCAGCTGCATTTTTTGATAAGAATCTCGCGTTTAGAAAATTGCATTCAAAAAATCAACGCTGTTTTTATAATACGCGGCGACAATACACACCATGGCGAACGGAACCGGAAACTGACGCGGTTAGATTGGCTTTTAAAGAACCTTGAACATGCATTTTTGCGTTTAGAGATAGAAAAAAAGAGGTATTAGTGTTTAAATAGAAAATATTTTATGAACAATTAGGAGGCAGAAATGGTGGAGGCGCCGGGATACAAACACTAACCTAATTATTTTTATCATTGTTTGCATAAAATATCGATAATTATTGATGTTATTATAAAGAAAAATGCACTTTATTTTATGTAGTTGGCACCTAATATTTTAAAAAGGAATTTTTGCATGTTAGAATTTTATCCAGTAAATTCCGCTAGAAAGCTACGCTTTGAATTTTTTATTTTTCTATTATGTGTGTTGATTTTGTTGTTATTTAATGCAGTAACGTTTTTGTTTTATATGTTGGTTTTGAATTTACGTTGGTGGAAGTACAGCTATGAGCGAAACAAACTTTTCCTAGTTTTAGTGAAGTGGAATATTGAAATTGTGGATGTGTTTATTTTTCGAGGTTTCGCTGAGGTGTTAGCTCCAAAACTATTTTACCTCTTTTTTATTAATTAAAAATGTTTTGTTTAAACCCCAATTGAAGATTTATTTATTTATTTGTTCTTTAATTATTTAATTACAAAAACTTTGACTTCGCTTTTTTGTCTTTGTCGATTCATTGACCCCAGAATGGTCCAGTAAAGAACAGCAGCTGCTGCAATAATTGACAAGAATAATTTCGTATCGAAAAGTTCTCGAAAAGTTAATAAAGAAAGCGAAAAACTTGTCGACGCTGCAAGATTCGTGAGTTTTCGTATCAACGATACAAAAATAAGAAGATTGTGTGTAATCCATCAAAAATTACATATGGCAAAAACCATTAGCTTATGGATTTTAAAGGAAAAAATGAACGATATTAGATCCAATTTCAAAGTTCTTAGTATGAATTCAATTTGTTTTACGAGTTTAGGATCGGGAATCAATAGATCGGCCCTGAAGCTGGCCAAACTTTTCGGGTTAATATCAATTGAAATATTCGAGAGTTATGGTTTAATATTCTGGCAACGATTCGCGTTTTTTTATGCGTACACATTTGCCAATATAAGGGTACCATAACGATTATTACGTTATTTGAATTTTAAACTTGCGAGAAAGAGGAATCGCTAAATAAAACGTGTGTGCACAAAGAAACAAAGAAAACAAATAAATAAAACACTAGCAAAATTGCTGTTTTAGACAAATTTTGAACAATGTTTAGATGAATGTTCAGTTTTTTCTCCGGAAGTAAGACCACTAGACTTTCTTTCATAGGATTATTCTGAAATTTTGAAACATCCAAATGTTCAATTAATATTGTTATACAAGCAATCAAAAAGTTCGTTAATCAGCTAGGTGCATTGTAGTTCGTATGTAAACTAGATGTCAAAAAAATATTTTATAAGAATTAAAATAAGTACTGATCTAAACAAGTTGAATTATTCTATGGAACTTCTTAAAACATTTTTTTTTTGGTGTTTACCCATACAAATCGTACTTATACCACAGTTTCATCTCAGAATTTACTACAAAAATAAACGTTTTATCTTTTGCAGACACACTATCTAAATTTTTACGCAAGCTTGATAGAATGACCTTTTGATCACATTATATTATTTTGGCTTTTGTGTAAATGTAGATAATAAGTTTTGTTTTTGAAGTTGTTGTGGTAGTTTTGCGGTCGACTAAAACGCCGAATAAATTTATCAAAGTTGTAAACTATTAATAAGCAAGTAATAAATATTGCTGTGGTCGTGCCAAATAATTCCGACATGTTCAACATCCCTGAAAAAGTTCCTCCGTCGTAGCGTGGCACGAGAAATGTTCTTTCAGCCACCCTGGCAGCAAAAGCACGAAAAATTATGTGTGGCCATAACAAAACCGAAACTTTTGAAAAGAGAGTCAGTCCTCGGCAAAGTTGCGTGTTTTAAATCGGCGGAAATGAGACGGCGATGTCCTGAAAAAAGGACGAAAATGAAGTGACATCGCGTACCAGTCCCGATCGACGAACGAACGGCAAAAAACACACAAAGCGTGAAATATAGACCATTACCACGTTAGAGAGATGATGTCGTGAAAACTGACGACGGGGGCCCCCACGACTTACGATAACGAACTAAATAAACTTTAATTGGCCGCCTTTGCCTGTTAATCATGCCCTTTTAAATATAATTTAGCTATTCTAGGTTGCCGTGTAATTAGAACAGTTAACAAGATTTAAGAACGCTATTCTCTGTTTGGAAGCGAACTCTAAACACGGGATTTATTTACGACACGACGGGCCCCGTCTAAGCCGCCGGGAACCAACTTACCCAATTAGAAGACCCTAACACACGTCGACGTACCGCAAAAAAAGTTAACAACGCGAAAATAAGCCAAAATTTTACATCAATTTTGTTTAAGTTACAAATTACGAGTACAAAAGTTAGTCTGAATGATCAGATTATCTGAAAAATATGATTTCAATGTTGAATTCCTAATTAACACGAAAAATGTAATTAAAAGATATTAAGAGAATTTAAAATAAATTTTGTTTTATATTACAGATTTATTTATTTATTTAGGTCTAGAAATAGGTTTTATCAACAACAAATAGTATATTAAAGTACAAGTTGCAGAAGTTTAAGCACAAATTCGAAATTCCGAAACGAGCCGCGAAGCGGCGAGTTGAGGAACAAATGAGTGCTTGAAGAACCTTCTGCAACAAGTGCTTTATACTATTTTTCCTATTTCGCCGCTTTATATCATTTTATAAATTAAAAAACGAGAATTAAAATTTTTTTCTAGAGAATTTTGCGACGGTTGGCGACATTTATGTGTGGAATAATTTTAGGCGGCTGTAAAAAATAAAAATTATTCTTATTTTCACATTTGAAAATGAATTGTGAAGAAAGTCCGTCACTAAAATTAAATTACCGCGAACGACTTATTCCAGCACTCAAATGACGTCATTTGGGTGCTGGAATAGACTTATTCTAACACCGAAATAGAAAAAGACATTGTCCGAGTTTCTATTCACCAAATTTTTATCCAATTTTTATAACGGTTTTTAAAATTTTTCAATTAGATAATTAATTTTAGTTCTTAAATAACATGTTCTATGTATCTTTATTTTTTTATTCTTTACCTAGAGTTGTTAATAAGTGACCACTTTTAAGACCAAATAATGTGCCAAGTGAAAGTTTTATCTTTCAGCCATGCAGTAAAAATTCTATTTTTGCGTCTAAGAGTTTTTATTTTTACCATGACCAATGTTAGCTCTTTCACTGTTTCGGTAATTTTTTGAGAGGTATATTGTAAATCATGAGCATTAAACATTTTGCACTACTAACTGCACTAGTTAAATTAACAAGCACTTTCGAAAATCGCAATACAATTTTCGATACTATAGCGTGATGTTTGTTTATAAGCGTTGTTATGATTTCGTTATTAGCAAAGCGTCCTGATCATTTTGTTCATTTACTTACTAATTATAGTGTTGTTTTTTACTCTAGATCTGAATAGGTTTGCGTGAAAAATAGTATATGTTACTTGGGCTAAAAGTGAGTTTATGTGGCTCAGCTAAATTATTTGTTTCACTTCGTTCGGCAAAATGAACGTTAGTTTAGCATTTAAACTATTATTTTTACTTCGAATAACATAATATCCCATTTTTTTCTAGTTTAATTACCATTACACAATTATGATTTTTAAAACAAAGATGGAATTTTAAACTTAAAGAATGTAAAGTATTTTTTCGCTTTTATTTGAGTTTAAGGCAACTTCCTCTCTTAGACAAGGAAACATTAATGACAGATTTTATTACACGAACAAAGCGAGAATTTAACAGATTATGTTTGCCAGGAGTTTACACAAACAGAAAGAGAAGAGTTCTTACTCTAGCTAAGAGATATCTAATTTACTAATACTGATTTACTTTTTTTATTTTATAATCTACATAATAATATACATTTTTTTTGAGTTTGAAATTCCTCGTGGAATAAATTACTATTTTTGTCACGAGATAAAAGCTTTCTAGTTGAGTCTTCGCGTTTTTATGCCATTAAATATCGTTCAAAGGCGTTGATTTCAGGTTATGTGTCGGTTCGTCTGGTAGTGTCGGGGTGAATGGGGGTGAATGGGCACGCGTGACTCGATTACCCGGCCATTATATCACCATCCGCTAGACATGTAATCTTACGGTGGCCGCCGTTGCACCGCCACCGCCGCTCCCATTACCCACCTGCGGAGTGTTCAGATTTATAAGATCCCGCTAACGGGATAACCAGATCTCCGGACCCTCTCAACCCCCAACTCCTGTTACAAACTGTCGAGTAGTTTATTTCAAAGTTTACTCAGACAGATAGAAAAGCGTTTCTGCCTACCGATTGTGTGTGCGCACACTAAGAAATTACTTTCGATTAGTTCTAATGAAAATTAGCTTTATTTAGTTGGGTATGATTTTATTTTTATATTGGTGGATGCGCTGGGCCATATTGTTAATAATCGTCGCACGTCTTAAACGAATTAAAAAATTAAAATTTCAATGCAACTGTAGTCGACATCTCAAATGAAATAATTGACATTTTCGATGCAGACAAGTCTGGTTTTGAATATAAAAACTCTCGTTTTTCGTTTGCCGAAAATTGATTAGTCCGTCTGACTAAAGACTTAATTAGACAATTGTTTGATCTTAATCTGATTAACTTTCGTTCCAGTTTCCTTCCATTTTTCTTTGTTTCTTTTATATGCAAATTAAGCTGTATCTTTAGCATTTTAAGTGAAATTAGATCCAAATTAAATTTTATTATTTTTAATTTAAACAGTGAAATTTAATAAAAACGAATTTAAATTATTATCAGGCTTGTTTAATATTTTAAATAGTTAATTAAAAAAAGGACAGTAACAGTCAGTTATTTTTATTTGGAATATTGGTGTTTTTTGTAGAGAAGGCTGGACATGAAAATTTAAAAACTACAAATTTATTTGAACCGTAGCAAAATACAAAATTAATTTGTGGCGATTTTAAAAACGAACGGAAGGTTAATTTCACAGTTTGCGAGTTACGGTAATAAATGTATCAATTATTCGAAACGAACCGCTAAAAACATACCGGAAATGAACACATAGGCTGAAATTAGAACAAAACAACCATCACGAATACATTTCAAAATATCTCAAATGTTTTTTGTAAAATTAAACTGCTTAAATTTTGTGAAAAGTAATAATTATTGGTTATTCGAAAACTACATTTTGTGTAATGTTTAATAGACCATTAATTTTTAAATTAATGCAATATTTTGTTTCTAACTAGCTCTGTTAAAATACAAGCCACAATAAATGTCCGTACGTCGTTCATGAAGTGAATAATAACAACATAAAAATTAACTATTCATAAGAAAAACCCTCCGTTTGTGCTAATTTTTAATACACAAAAACGGCTTTATTACGACACCTATGGTGGATAATTGAATTTGATTTACGTTTATGGGCGCACGTATGCTAATAGTTTGCCACCCTTTTTGTTTCTTTTGAAACGGTTATTTAAGCATATAGCGTCGAATTTGCAAGTCAAGGAAACAATCGAGGATTTTTATAATGAGAGTCATTTAGATTGCGTCGTAGCCTATGGCGATCGAAATTAGAAGTCGTTAAGGGAGTTTACAACAACAATAAAATTGTATTTTAATGTAATATTATTCGTTATATTAAAAATTTCCCGCGGGACCAAAAGTTTCCGGTCCGGATATCGATTATTCTCACTGCATTTATTGTATTGTGTTGTTGGAGTTTTGTTTCACCAAAAGAAACGCTATGAAAATTATAAACAAGGTATGTTTTTCTATTTTTACAAGAGAAAAATTAGTAGACCAGAGTCTAGATGCTTATAATTACCGCTTTTTCAAAGATTTTTTAATAAACTGATGCTGAATGCAAATCGCAAACGACTGGCTATTTTTATTTATAAAAAAATATCACAAATTCCCAATTTTTTATAATTTCACGTGGTTTATTAAATCGTGTCTGTTTCTTTTATTTTTTGTGAAACTATTTTTCGAAGATGTTATATTATACGAAAATACCTAAGCCTCTAACACTGTATAACAAAAAGAAAATACGATTAAAATTATTAGCTTATATTTTTGAATAAAAAAATGTTTACAGTTTATTGAAAACGGTATAAAGGTATAAAGTTTTAGTTATTTATTTTTTAATTTTTCTCATTCGGTATTTCTCAGCGTGAGTACGATCTAAATTTATAAATTTGTAAATACACTATTGTTTAAATTACATTTTGATTTTGATAACAACTCTGCTTCAGTTTAGAATTTGTAATTTTTTCTTCTCTTAATTTTCTGGATCCTATCAATTATTGAACGAAATGAAACTAAAGAGGATCTGTAAGCCAACTTTAGTTTCATTTCGTTCAATTTGTAATTTTATTTTGTTTTCCAACAAAATTTCGAAATTTATTATTTTCTGCTAAACCGCTTTACTTTAATAATGCTTCATGTGTGTGGTGTATAAATCATGTGTAGTTTTTTTTTTAATATGTAACAGGTGAAACTTTATCATAATTCAGGTGAGACTTTAATTAGAACAAGAGGCCACAAAACAAAATCATCCGTGCCAAAGCAATCCATTATTTCTTGCTTTTATCATTTTTGATTTATTTGTTTTTATATTTATACAGCTGTGTGTCTCATATTTAGCAACAATTTGCGGTAGTGCATGTGTAAGACACATTTTAGAAATGCGAGTTTTGACAGGTCCTTTCAAGACTTTTAATAATTATCCTTGACCGGAAATAAACCGTCCAATTGTCTCATCTTTGCGACATTTCGCGAATATTTACCCGGAAGTATGGAAGATGCGCACGCAGTATCAAAGCCCAGAGGCACGCGTCGCGATGCCGTTTCCCATTCCGACGCCAGTCGTCACCAATCCGCGTCGTTGGTCGGTGCGTCGTCGTCTTCCTCTAGATACACACGTGACTGAAAAGCACGCGGTTTTATTTTCGTTATGAGTTTGTAGGTGGTGCTTTATGTTGGCTTGGGTAATTATTGTCTCTTGAAAATAATTCTGACAATTTTTTGATAATTAAAATTAGAATTTTTGAGCGTGTAGGAGTGTCGTTGAGAAGTCTCAATTAAAGCGTCCGTGACCTTTATTCTTTTTGTCTTAGAAGGTTAAGCTCGCGAAAGCTTATAAGGCCACTTTTATCTGGTAATAAACCGTTTGTCCTATTATAATGTAGGGAGTAGATAAACCCTCACATCAGTCGCCTTGATCTTTATTATGAAATGGCCTGTTTTCTTCGTTGCCAATTTTTTTTCTATTGAAATAATGCCATTGTTTACTTTGTTCTTTAATTTAGTTTAGTTAATATTTGACAAAAAAATTCGTGTCACGAGTGAGACAGAACGGAAAACTCCTTGTTACACGTTTTAGTGTTAACAATCTTATTATTTTCGCAGCTGATAATGTCAGAAATTAGGAAGTACTAAACGTTCGGTAACTCCCTTAAAACTTTTTAAAAATTCAAGTCAGGTTAATCCTTTTACTCTGTCGTAAACACGCTCTCAAAGAAGCTAATCCGAAAGATTTCCACGTGCCAATCCGTATTTATCAATCGCTTCTTTTGTACTTCGGCGTAATTATCTTTATTATCGCTGTTAGTTACTAAAATATTTATGTAGCGATTGACGTCGTACGGAAAGTTTACTTTGTTTTACCATATGGTTGTTGTAATTGTTTTCAAGAGCGTAATTCTGGGACGTAAAACGTGCGAGTGACTTCGATTGCTGATTTTTGTGGAAATGCCAAATTATTGTGATCTGTGACAAATACGAAGAAATACGGTGGCGGGGTTCAGGCAACATCACGGGGGCGGACACGGCCACCATGTGCTCTACCATGGGTCGGTCCTGGGTTATCAAGGACGACACATGTCCACCGCACACCACCATATTTCGACCATACCAGCCCATTCGTCGATTCCACTCAACGCAAGTGAGTTTAAATTTTTAGAGAGAAAAGCACATTTTTGTATCATTTATTATTCGGTTTAGATCGAGAGAATTAAAGTCAAGTGAATGTGAATTATTTATTGCCATTTTTTTACAAATTTTAAATTCAGTGTCTCGAGCTTATCGAGCTTTTCGAAGTTTGTTTTATTGCTTAAAAATTGGGAAAATTTCTAAGTTTGGTAAAGTTTTACCTTAATATAGGATTTCAAACTTTAAGAGGATTACGTATAAATGATTCAGGTTATAAACATCGCAGTATTTAATAAATAGGCGTTTAATGCCAAGAATGAGTAACTGTTTTGATAAGTGCAGCCAACAATTTTTGTTCATTGAAAGTGGCATCTAGACGGAGCGTTTTAAGTTTATTTATACTAATAGTTATTTATTGAATGTGATGTTTAATTAAAAATGATATTGTTGTTTGTTTGCCTACCAAGAAGCATAAAAAATAGTTACATGTAAAAATATAAAAGAATTTAAAAAAGAATAAAGAAATAAAAAAACAACATGGAAAAAATAATTGATTCGATTGTTTTTAAGTAAACTGTGCTATAAGAAAAAAATCAAAACGTATTGTTGACTTACCTTTTAATTTTGTAGCACGATTGCTTCCTCCATACTCCCGATGACTTCTCCCATTGACACTAATCACCTGAAATTTTAAAAATCGTGCACTACTAAAAGTCTGTAAGTACTCGAAAATACACCACAGGCACTTAGTGGATTTTCTGAAACAAAAGAAAAATTAATCATTTATTCCGAAATAAAATTAAATTCGTACAATACTTAGTTTTGGGTTAAAATTATTATTAAAATGAATTTGCACTCGTCTTCTACAAATTTTGAAAAATAATTTGGAGATAATACATTTTAACTAATACACAATTAATTTCTATTTATAATTTGATAAATACTTACTGTTGCACTCAAAAATCACAAATTTACACATTTCACTTTATAATAAAAAAAAAATAATAATAAAATGCACTAACCTTTATTTCATTTTCTTGTGCTACCCTTTGTAGCAATTTGCCCCTGCTTCTTACACGGACCTACTGAAAATAAAGGAACATAAAATCAGTACAACGTGTTAGATGATAAAAATTAAATAAAATTTAATAAGTGTAATTTTTCTAAAAAATTAAAATGTTTTACTGACTTACCCTTTAATCCAGATCCTTGTAGCACAATTGTCTTGTCCATTCTCTGAGACTCCTCCCATCGGCACTCACTAATCACTCGAAATTTAAAAAATCGCGCACTACTAAATATCTATTAAGCCCTCGAAAATACACAACACACACCCACTGTGTGTGCAGCTCTCATTTCAACACAATTTTGCATTAAACCACCAAATAAGTAATAATTCATTCGCACAATTATTACAATCTAAGTATCTTGTACGGGAGCTTGGCTAAGACTGATTTGTTATTGTAATAATTATCTCAAAAATGGCAGGATTCACAAAAACTTATTTGGTAACTGTTTTGTTGTAAAAGGTTTTTGTTTGGGGCTGCGTAATTCCGCCACTCGCAACGTCACAAAGTAATTCTAATATTACCCAATTCTATCTTCATGATCTTTTGTCCCCTTTACACTTGTGAACACAACAAACTGATTTTTATTCGTATGATTAAAATTTTTATGTAGGTGCTAAGTTCAAACAGGATGACAAGAATAGTAGAGAACAAAAGATTATTTGAATGTTCATAGTTTTATTAGGGGTTTTAGTGTAACCACCAAGGGATGAAAAGGCAGTTTCCTCTACTGAAGTACATATAATTTTTTCTACAATCCAGCAAGAAAAACTTCAAGACCAACAATTTCTTTTGATATCCCGGTATTGCCATTAAATCTAGGTAAAATTTTTACCTCCGTAGTAAGTAATTGGTCACTTTCTTTTTTTTAGGGTGGATAAACTTATTTTTGTTAGGGTCGAAGGAGAAATCTATTACATTGTTCAAAAAATTGAGCTAAATCTAGCATAATAAGATTAACGATAGTAAACAAGTGTCCTCATATTTAAAAAATAAAATAAAGAAGTAACATTTTTTGTGGAAGATTCCATCTAATTTTATTACCTCAAATGTCACAGACTATAAGCAATGTAGACTTTGGAATAGAGTATTTTAAAGATGTAAACTTGCTTTATGTTGCATTTTTTTAATTTTAAGTACATGTTTTCAAAAAATACATAGTAATTAGAACTGGTATTTAGGTACATATGTACTGTTATTGTATTTGTTATCAAATAAAACGAATGTATGAGCTAATTTCTGTTCTTCCTGGAAGGGTCTGCTTTATTAAATCGCTCTAATTTTTCTCTACGTTGTCTAATTTTATTTATCACCCTTTTCTTTTCTCTTTGATTCTACTCTTTGTTTCAAAGAATCGCCCAAAACAAAGTTATCCGCTACCAGAATAAGGTCCGAATTATCCCTATTTAATTTTTTGGGTGCAAATTTAATTTTTATCAAAGCTGGGAAGGGCTGGAAACTAACCGGTGGCCGTTGCCGAGACCAATTAATAGTAGGGAAACTCATAACATTAGTGGAAGCGGCCACAAAGGGCCATTAACTTTTAGTGATAGTGGCAGCATAATTTAGGCTAATATCGATCAATAGATCGGGGGAATACAATTCGGTGAGGGGTTTTCTCGACACAAGAGGCTAACCACTAGCGACCTCTCGCTGGTCGTGCTATAAATAATAGCGATAATGAAATTTTGCTAGCTTAATGAGCCGGCTAATGTCCGACATCTAGTATAGTAATTTCAGGCCTGTGTTCTCTCTGGTCGAGCTGCGATGTTTAAAAACTAATGCGCATGCATTTGGTGTGTGGAATTATGGAGCTTTAGGGCGAGTATTAGGGAATTTTGGTCTTTTAACAATTCTGCGACAAAATACATTTAACAAAATAAGTTGTTTCCAATTGTATCTGTACCTTGTAGACGCTACCCTTAGTACTTATTGGAAGTTTAAAATGGCAAAATCTGCCAAAAGTCATCTATTGTTTTGCAATTCACGTCTCAACATTTCTTTTGAATAAAAATGAACAGTTGGTATTCCGAATTAATTTTTAAACATTTTTATTCCAGTCAAGTTTAGAAGTCGTGGTAAATTTTTGATAAATATTTCTGGCTACAAAAGAATTTATTTATGTTTGTTAAAATCTTCATCGAGTTGAAGCCACAGAAGCTAATTCATCAAATGTTATGTCAAATGGATAACTCGAATATTGAAATGCGGATTATATCATGACTTGGATAAAAACCGAATCAAAGATAAAACAGCTAAATTTTACTGCAACATGATGTATATGGTACAGAAATAATTTTGTGATTATATTAAATTTTATTAGATTTATGAATGAACTACTACACACTGAGCAACATTAGAAATGATATATGATTTGTCGATTGGTTTGACTTTAAGTACAGTTCAGGTAGGGCTTTAAATTCGCTCAAACATAAACGATGACGCTTAGTATACAGGGTGCGCCAGGACTCGCGCCCCAGAGGCGAGGCGAGGTAATAATTTTTCAAGTTCTTTTGCTTCAAGCTATTAAAAGAAGAAACAAAGAAGCTGTATCCTAAATTGTAACTCTGTTTAATGTTATTTGTGGCTTTTATTAGCAAAATTTTTGTACCTTTACTAATTAATTGTAAAAAAACATATACAAGATCATCAGTATCATTAAATAAATATAAAAAAAATGTCAAATGTCAAAATTTTTAGACAGATAGAACATTTTTTCCATGTTCCTGGTATCTTATCTTACTTGAAATTCTTCGCGAGTTCTGGCGCATCCTTTATATTTATTATTTTTTAATTACAGATTTTGTATTTAGTGAACTATTATTATAGGTGTCTGATTTTTTGCATTTTTATTGAAACACAATTGGGATTGTGGTGATGTTGTTTTACCGTTTTGTTTTAAAAAATTCCGGTTCAATTACGACATGTGTTAGATGTGAGGGACATTCGCTTCGGATTTAAATAAACAAATAATTTTGTGTAACATTGTTTGTATTTGCGTTCTCTTGTTGTAGTCTGCCATTTATTTATCAAATTGATTTTGTTTGGTCAGGCGGACAATATTTGTTGTTTATTTGAGCACATTAAATTATTTATCGACATTGTAGGTAAATTAATATCTGTAACGTTTCGTATTAAAAAAATGTTTCGGAATAAAATGTGATTCTCCGTACGTAATCTTTTATGTATGGCGCATACTTTGTTTTATTTTTAAATTATATTTAGTTATTTTCCCCCAAGTTAGACGTGAGTTATTATCTCGCCTTCATCTTTCTTTTATGTAGAAATTTATAGAGTCCCTCGAGTGTTTTTGAAGATATTTGCGCTCTCCCGTTTCACACTGTAAACTGACTTCAGCATTCTGCCTTTTAATTAGATGTAATATTTAACATACTTTTTGCATTTTTAATTACCTGTTTGTAAGTGTACGAGTTAACGTTGCAACGAGTTCAGTTGGTTTAACTTATTAGTGCTTTTTAGTAAAACTTTCGAAACTGAAACTTTACCGAGCAAACGACAGTTTTGCATAAGCAACGACTTTAAGGTACTTTAAAACGAAATGTATGACGAAAAACTACTCGACGGTTTTTTACACTGTTTATAAATTCTTTAAGATGACTCTAAAGAGTCGCGACAAACTCGGATTATTTAATATTTCACTGCAACTGTTTTGTCTTTTTTTTTAATTATTTTTCTCTTTTAACCGACCCAAAGGCCTGTTAATTTTCAGCAATGATGATTGCAGTTCAATTAAAGCGACCGTTTAATTTCATATCCCGTTAACGGCAGTTCATTCGAAAAATAATTTAAATTTCATCAACTGCGTTAAATTACAAATTATTATGCATGCGTTGCACGAAATTAAAAATACTGGATTGAAACCGTATTGTTTTTCCGGAGATTAACATAACTCGTTCTATAGATATGATAACGCAGACTTTATAAAACAAGTGTAAATGATCGTGATGACAAATGGGCCCGAACAAATAGGACCTATCATCAATCATCAAGTTAACAGAATACGATCATATTTGGAAATGATGTGCTGCATATGATGAATGAGAAGTGAAACACGTGCGACTTGTGCAAAAATTTATTAGCAAAAGCGTTTCAAACATTAATTTTTGGCGTGGGATATGCCAATTAAATTGTTTAAAGTGTTCACCTGTTTCTTAAAAATTCAGTTTTGGCTCAATTTTGCGATGTTTACGTGACACATAATTAATTGGGTTTGGTCGGGGCTGCTTAATTCGTGCCTAATTATCCCTAATTCCAGTGCGTGAGAACTGCACGATATGAGATTAAATTTTTGTAATATCTATAATTCAGAGCAAAATTATTTTTTCATATGAGGTTCATTGACTTATCGAGAATCGAAGTTGATTGACTTTATTGCTGGTAACTAGTCATACACACGTAGGTCTGATTGTACAATACAAAAATACGATAGAAATTAAACTCGGATTACGACATTTATTCAATGATTTATTGCGATTGTATCAATTTTTGATGGATCATTTCGAACCGTCGGAAACGTATTTCAACATCAATAAAAATCTGTTTGAAAAAAACTTATTGTTCACAATTTATATATTTTTTTGTCGCCTAATTATTGTCGTTTCTAATTAAATTTTCATCGGCATTTTTGATTGTTTGGTGTCAACCACAGTTTCACGGCCTGACACGGAACCACCGTTCCTAAAATTAGAAACGTGTTCGCAATGAAATATGTCCAGAACACGACAGATATTTGAAAGGTATTCAGAAATACGAAACGGCTTTTTAACACGGCCATTTATTAAATGCAACACTAATCGTAATAAAACTTTGTTAATTAGTCGGGCTTTTTTTAAAAATAGACAGTCGACAAGGATCTGTCATTAACTTAAATTAACTCTTTACGAAACGAAGGAAAAAGTGTTACAATAAGTAGGCACGTCAAGGTGAATTATGTCTCACGTTAATGAGCGTGTTCCAAATTGGGAGGTTTGGGTTTCGCGTTTATTCATTGCAGCTTAATGAAAGAAATGCATACAAAATTTAGAAAATTACAATAATTTCGTTCAACTCTTCAAATTTCCCTAACTCTTTACTCATTTTACGATTTTACCAATCGTTTCCTTTATATTTTGTGAACATTCAAATTCAGTTCGTCGATCCTTATCTAGAATTTCAACATCGAATCTCGCATGATATTTAAATTATTTCCCTCGAACAACTTAATACTTGATTGATTTAAAATTATCAGGAAATGTTTCAATATATCACGATCAATTTTCCGGAAACTAATTCTCAAATTCGATCTGTGTATTTCGTCTATTAATAGGGATTTTTTCGCACATTTCTGTTCTTTATCAAGGGTGGATTGAGCCCGAGGGTGGCTCGAACTCGACCCCACTTAAATCTGAAGATGGTGGAAATGTCGGGAATCGTAAAAAACAGTCTCGGAGAGTTTGATGGGCTTAATACTTAACCTAGGGTTTCGGGTACGTCGTGTTTGCGATGACATATTATCCCGAGTTTTTTTTCTAAATCCCTAATACATATACTGAGTGGCAATGGAACGCTGCAAGTTTGCATTACTAATATCGCTCAGTATGTTTTATTAGAAATTTTCGATTCAGTGTTGCAAGTACTCGTAAACCGTTTTTATTGGCTCTTTATAAACATAAATTCGTGGCGATATAAACACCAACGGAAAAATCAACTATAAAAATGACAGAATCGTCACGGTATGTAGTAAAATCCTCACACAAAAACAACATATGAATACAAACCGCTCAAGTTGTAAAAAAAACATCGACTTATCCTTGAAGGACTCGTCGTAATTCAATTTTCGGCGCTGGTTTCGGGTAATTTGTAGCAGATGCAAAACACTGTTATGAGGCAATAGAAAAGGGCTTACCGAAAGAAAACAGAAACAGGAAATAAGTGTCGTTAAGGGGGTTAATGCTTGGTGCGCTATGGAATAAATTGGATGCACATTGAGCGTCTCTCGCCTTATTTCCAACGAATTTTATTCAATCATGTACTTTGCATACAGATCAAGTCAGCTTGCTTCTTATATACAAAGTTATTCTCAGACAATATCCTCGAAAACGAATGAAATACGATCGTCGGGAAAAAATCGTGCTTTTTGGACGCAATTTGAGCGACCGAATAATAACAGAACGTGTAATTACTGGAAGTGGAATCGATGTAATGATGCTTAAATTTGTTTTATCTCGTTTGACTATCGGCACACATATTCGTTTTATGTACAAATATTAGCAATTTCGAACAACTACCGTCGCTGTTGCCAAAACGCTAAATCCTCTTCGTGTAAAATTACCCGAAAATATACTAGATTTCGGTTTAAATGGCATTTATACGATGGACACAACTCGGTAAATTAAAATCGTTGTAATACAAAAGTGTAAATCATTAAAGCCAATGAAATACCTGTTGCCGCTAATAGTAACCAACTTTTTAAAACTCTTGTTAAAATACATGCACTAAACGCGATTTATTGGGAAATATTGCCCACCAATGGATTTGCTTGGAATTGGTCTATTTATTGCAACACGTGTATAGGTTAATTGGATTGATGTTTTTAAATATCATCGTTGAGTCTGAGAAACCTGCTATGTGCAAAAATTAGTCAACAAGTGGAAAAAAACAGTTGCAAAAGTCAATTCATGATAATAACTTTCAGGAAATCAGCAACAGATTTAATGTGGAATTAAGTTTTTATACATTAGTTGTGATGTTATATTGCAACCACTTAAACATAATATTTAGAAATAAATAGTTTTATGAAGCCTCAATAAAGTCGAATATTTAATACAGAGCGATTCAGTTAGTCGAAAGAAGAGTTTTTCTTACTTCTTCAAAAAAATTTACTTAGAATTTACATTTTCAGTCTTCTTTTTGCTTTATAGAAAGCCATCGAGAGGTTAATTAAATTAGTTAAACGGTACAGAGTACTGATTTCTATTTGCTCGTATCTGCACAATGCTAATTTGAAAGCCTTGTCAATAATCTTAGTCAGAAAAGCATCGAGCTTTAAAAGAATCCCCAAAGTTATGTTTCTTATTTCATTTTTATTTTATTTCTGATACCCGCCGAAGATTGATTACATTTTGTGACAGTATCTTTGTTGTCGACTATTTATTGCTTGTAGAAGAAACGAAAAGGATGAACTCGGATCGATTACGACTCTTAGTTAAATAACATTGAGTTTTACGAATTTTTTATTTCCGCAACATGATTATCTCCAATCCGAATTCTGGTCGAATTCATAAAATTTCATCATAACGTCTATCGTATGTTTCCGTCAGTGGGATTAAGTCGATCAGAGTGCCAACATAAATTAATGCTTACCACTTGATCCCACATTGGAAGAATCGCCATAAACTGTATTGACAAATGCCGGAGGGATTCCGGGCCCGGATATATAAAATATACGGGACGGCCACAGTGAGAGATTACCTAGATGTGGCTTCTTTACACGCCAACTTTATGGCTTTGGAAAAAAAAATTAGGCCACGAAGTATAGGGCGATTCAAGTTATCCCACTTAAAAGTTATGATCAAAATTAACCATACGATTTATCTAGTATCCGACTGCTAATTTTTATTATTGATTTTTTAGAAAAGAATTGATTTATTACAAATTACGTTTTCTAACAGAAATAATTTTTTGTACAATTAAATTTTAGTTGTTTTAAAGTTTAGTCGACGAGGTTCTAGTAAAGTTTATCGGTTGCATTATGCATATGTAGATTTATCATCGTCCAATAAATGGTTTCGCGACGCACGCAGTCCCGGATTAATCCGGTAATAACACCAACAACAATTTTCCCCACAACGATAACGGATCAAAATCAAAATCCGGAGTAAACGACAAACGATACGAGAGGCCTCGGCACTTAACCTCGATTCTTTTTATCGTAAGCGAAAAAGACAATTTAGTAGGGGTCGGAATAAATTAAAATAAAAGAGAGAGAGGGTCCCCTTTGGGGCGCGAATCAGCCTAAAACGAAATCAAATCTAAAATCTACGTTCGAATGGAACACCGTGCGTAAGTCACGAACGCATATTTGAATTCATATGAGAAAATTTGCATAAAATGTGCCACGCTACTTGGAATTTATGACATTACTAAAAACGTATCGTGTCGGTATTTGCACACTGACACACTGATATTCTCACTATGTACTGATTCGTCCAAACCCGGAATGTTTCCGGGCAAAGCGCGAAATGGGAAAATTAGTCATTCGAACGAAAGCTGTCCTCTTAATGTTATCGATGTAGAGAGAAAATTGAAATCTGACTGAATCTGAGCTTTGTATATAGTTATCGATCAAGCAGACCGTCATAGAAAGGTAACAATACGCATTTATATGTAAATACATGTAAGTGAAACAAGTCGGAAAAAAGCTCAACAAAACCGAAGCTTTTTCTCTCTTGTTAAAGCTGCGATTTGTAGGGGAAATTAATAAATTCAATTTATACAGGCGGTTCCGGGATCTGATAACACCGGAATTACATATGTGTTTGGGAATAACACTTTTAATTACTTAATAAAAAAACAGTGTTTTAGATCAACGTCACGCGAAGAAAATCTTAATGAGTTTTAAATGATTTTCCCTGATTTTGTAGGAATGAATTTGTAAATAACTTAAATTTGGAGCCAAAGAGTGAATTGAATAATTTTTGCCTTTGTAATGAATTATAACAAACCAGAACAACTCTTGATTTTGATCTAACAAGGTTTATCTCTACAAATGCGAACTTTGTTCAATAGAATTGTAATTAATTTGCAAAAATGTAACTGAAGCCGGCTTATTGCCAACCTTACAATTTGAAAGAGACTTGTTGCTTGGAATATCTTAACAGAGATGACACTGACAAATTGCGGCACCCTAATTTGAAATTCTAAATCTACCTGTGAAACGTAATGAGGGAATCAATTCTATTTTATCGTTGATGTCGTGATTGAAAATTTTATATGCTTCAATGACTTTAAACGATTTCATTATATGGAAGAAAAAATTAATATTTCAAATGTGAAGCCAGCTTTTTATTGATTTATCAATTGCTTCGGTTATGTATGTATGTTATTTATTACCAAAATTATTTTCTGACATAAACTGTGTTTAATACTCTACCTATCCAATTTATCATATTATCTTTATCCCAACCAATTTATCATGCATGACAAGACTTGAAGATAATAATATGTCTACGAAACATCGAGTTGGTGTATCACAACTAAACTTCTTCCAGATTTTTGCTGTTCTAATTCCGAGTGTTTTATAAATAGACCTCTTCATCTTTTTAGTTCTTAACATTTCATCGTAGATTCTAACAATGTATTGTAGTTTACAAACTAGTTTAACTTTAAATTTGACTTCAATTAGAAAACTATGGATGTGTAAAAACGTCACGTTATTTACAAGCAATTTAAAATTTTATTTTTTAAACTTAGAATTCTTTAAAATCATGCCTTTTATTGTATATTTATTCTAGTTTACAAATTATTTTAGAAGCAATTATTCACATACATATTTTTTATGCGAACTCGGCTACGTACTATACAGGGTTTGTCAGAGAAAAATTTCAAGTAAGATAAGATACCAGGAACATTAAAAAAATGTTTAAAAAATTCTATTTGTCAAAAAATTTTGATTTTTTTTTGACATTTGACATTTTTTTGTCTATTTAATGATACTGATGATCTTGTATATGTTTTTTTATAATTATTTAATAAAGGTACAAAAACGTTGTCATTAAATGCTGCAAATAACGTTAAACATAGTTACAATTCAGGATAGTTTCTTTGTTTCCTAACAAATGAACATGTAAAATTGTTTTTACAAAAGAAATAAATAGGGTCAAAGTTCAAAATTAAAACTCTTCGAAGATTTTATGGATAGATTTTTTTTAACATTTTTCTCATGTTCCTGGTATCTTATTTTACTTGGCAATTTCTTTTTTTTTTTTGGTTTATTTACAAAATACCCTGATAAAGATAAACATGCGAAAGCAATAGATAATTTTAGAAGATACTAAAATGTAACGTAAAGGTAACAACATATGCTAAAATTCATTTTTCAAATGCAGATGAATTTTCTGTTCGTTTTTAGAATCTAAAGTTACATCTGTTAAGAATTATTGTCTTTTTTTAATTGGTCACAGAAATATTAACCGGAGAACTTAAATGAAGTGTCATCCATCGAAATTCTGTATTTCAATTTAAAATCATGAGTTTTTACTCATAAATGTAAGATTGTACTACAGATTTAGTCTTTTAAAATGCCAAAATTTTTGTGAACAGAATTCTCACACGATTGAATTTGATTTTTTTTTTTAATTTCTTAACATTTTTTAAAAGGTCTTGAGTTAAGATTTACAAATTAAAAATTTAAGAGAAAACTTAAAGTTTAAAACAAATGATTTAGAATTTCTGAGGAAAAGATTAAAAAAATTAGCGAAGTAAAATTTTTGAAGAAATGGTTGTATATCTTAAGAGATAGTTTAACTATTTTGAAAGGAAAAGGTATAAAACGACTTTAAGATGGCGTGTTAATCAAGCAAGGCTTTAAAAAATGTATTAAATACTGTTTAGACACTTTTAGTTGTCTTCTTTCATAAATACAGTAAAAATTGTGACAATAGACTCGTATTTAAGCGTTATTTAAGAACTGAAAAAAATTATTTTTTTGAGAGAAAAATTTAAATAAAAAAGTTTCTAGGGATAAGGTTTGATCTTAAAACGATGTTAAAAAACAGAACTTCTTTCTTACACAATTCAAATAACTTAAGTCAGTTACTTTAACATAAATATGAAAGAATGTTTTAAACAGTTTGTTTTGTTGTATAATTTGTGTGTCAAATTCGCGTATCTCATCAAAAATGTTTTTATAGCTTTAATCCGCCTAAAGAAATTACGAGTCCAGTCTGTTTGTACATAAAGCAAGTCTGTTTTTTTGTTCTCGGGCGGCATATGGGGCGAATCTAGTTTTTATGTGATTTCCACGCTTTTGACGTTCTGTAGTTAGGTACAATAGCGACGTCCCAACTAGTAAATATTTCGTCTGGCCCGTCGAACATAATAATGCCTCATAAATTCCGAGCAAATGAATCAAAGCACAAACAAAAAGAACAGAAGAGAACATACACACACCAGCCACCATAAGCGCATCAAAGAAAATCCGAAGATAAACATTGATTTTGGAATCTGTGGTCGTCCACTGAAGCACAATAATAAATAAGAGAAGAAAAATAAGTGTGTTTTCTTTCAATCGTTTGGAGCAGGCGGCCCCGCTAACAAATCACCGACTTGAATCGGCCAACCGCAGGCCAAGATGGCTCATAACGCACACTTGTACGTGGACCACAAGACTCCTTTATCAATATACGCCGCAATAAATGGCTCACGCATGACGAACTTACTGTTTTACGTGCTGATTGTGTTCGGCGGTGATATTGCGATGCCGAAAACTTGCCAGAACGTTTCAATTTACGATCTGTTACAGCGCTTTCAGAGACGATTTCTCATACATAAAATATTTACTGGTGATAACTGACCGATTTTCACAGCACTTTACAACCGGAAACGACGACTTAAACCGCACAATAAATCCGCACGAGCGCCTCTTTTAACGACGGCCACTTTTACCGCGAGATCTGGAGACAGTAATTTATTTATTTTTCATAATTTATCCAAAAACAAAAGCAAACACATCCATTGACACTATACAACATATTCGTGTCGCATGAAAAAAGGCGATTTTTATGAATTCGATGTAGGATAAAATTCTTCAGAGTTAAGTAAATAAGTCATTTACGGTGTAATGTTTTACGGTAGTAACTACTTAATTAAATTAATTGTTATTTACAGTTTCATTTTTCTACTTACACGTGTACATTTTTTCACAGGGACACGCAACTGTTTTGATCTTATTATGTCAAGTGAGGTTTCAGTGACATGCAAGCTTAGCAAAAGTAATGTGATGTTTATTTTTTCACTATTTTAATAAATTTACATGCATATGTTAAAATTTGGTGGAGGCGCCAGGTTAAAATTTTAAGAACATTTTATATCACTTTCTTGTTAACATTTGTCGTCACTGAAAATTGAAATTTCTGTAAACTGCAATGGTTATGGCCATTGTTTGCGATAGTTTCAATATAAAATGTAAGTTTAGTTTATTCGCATTTCAGCAAGGAAAATACCTTAAGAACTATTTATGCAAACATAAATTTCTCTGCACCGAAGCGAGTAAACAATGCGAAAAGCATCATCATTGTGGAAAATATACGATTATACTTTGAACTAAAAGATAAGCCTTTGAAACCAGCGATTTTAAATTAATTAAAAACAAAGTTTTTTCACTAGACTATCGGAAATTAAAATGGATTTTGTTAATATCATCGAGCATTATTCAAAACGTGTTTGAAACACTGACCTAGACTTCGAAAATAGAAATAGCACGCGTACTGGAAGATCGATAAAAATAAACAACTATTTTGAATTTCAAAACACACCTACTTGTTAGTATAGAATAGATTATCTGAGCATTGGACTGTGTTCAATTTTACATTAAAGAGTATTTTTTTTCAATGTCGAGTTAATTAAGTTTAAATAACGTTTTGTTGTGTGAAAACAAGATAATTTCGGTCGTCACGAGGTGAGAAACGAATCGAGCTTTTAAAAAATGCGAAAAAACATCGCAATAAATCATCGTTCTTGACTGCCCCACTTCCTCTGTTTCGATATCTAAAATAAGAGCAAGTATTCCTTTTGTTTATCCTTTGTAGCTTTGATCTCTATTGTTTTGTTTTGTATAAATACTCGAAAAATTTCACTGTAACAGTGTCGACACATCTTGTTGGAAAATTAATTGGCGGCTTTGCTCTAATTTAATGGATATTTATTACTTGATACAATTAAACTTCTAAAGCCCAATGGGCCTATTTATAGGAGAAACTAGTTAAATTGTTACAAAGTTGGCACGCTGTAAAGAGATTATCTTGTGTAAATTATTTAAGAGCAGTCCTAATTAACTTTATCGGATATTTTAAAAGGATTATTTTCGCTCGGGGAAGATCATAACATTGCCGATGATAAATACTGACTAACGAAATTAACTTAAAAGCAGCTTAAGCAACGCGGCTTTACTCAAAATAATTAATCGGGAATATCCATTCACATGTAAAAATTTCGTTGAAGATTTTCATTGACATTAATAAAACGTAATTCCCCATCAGATAAATAACTCATTTATTTCTTGGGTAAATTGCGCTACTTAAACAAACAATCAATCTAGACGAGAACTGTGCACTAGCTGGAAGCACATTTCCTAGTCCTCGTGTGAAATTACAAGAATAATTGTATTATTGCAACTTCCTGGAGTAACTCGAACCAAGTAAGTAGTCGGAGAGAACGAAGATGTTTGCCGAAGGGTGGAAACGTACTCGTATAATCGAATAGCGCCCTTCCAACTATCGCAACTAATTGTTTCGATAATTTATCCATTTACAATCCGGTTTATTTACTCAGTTATAATTTAATTATCTCTCTTGTTTTCTCAAACGTATCGCTTTCATAATGTAAATCATATATACGATATTGTCTCGCCGAAATCGTTTTCCAGACACATCTGTTGACGTGCTGGCGAGCTTCAATTGCGTCATTTTCACGGCTTTAATCAATTTTATGGCCAAAATATGCTTCATTGCTCTCTCACTTCCATTACTCTGCGGTTATACAAATTTCAGCGTCTCTAGCAACATCTCACTCTCTGGCTTCTTACCGAGAGAATATAAGATTTCTACAAGCGACCATAAATTCCAACAAGAGAAACATGAAAGGGACTCGCTCATAATGCATAACCGAATCGTACACAACTGCGAGCTGGTGAAAAAATCGATGGCGAGCATAGCGAATGCGTTTATTATCGAGATTTTGAATAGCCGGTTAATAAATTGAGTAAAGATTTAACTCATTAAGTAACTAGCACAGGTTTGAACTTCTCATTTATTTTTTACGTGTGGTGGGGTTTGTATAGTAAATCATAGTTTTTTTAGTATTTTGTATATCGGTCAAATACGTTTTTTTTTATTTTAGTGTAATAAAAATGAAAGCTCACGAGACGTTCGAAGGCGATGATGTCGCCTAGTGATCCGGTGTATTAATTTAAAAGCAGCAGTGGTATCGCGGCGGACAGCAGATGGATGTGGAGACTTGAGAGTTGAATTATAGAGGAGTTTGAGGCGAGCAGCTGGTGTCACACGAGGCGACGCACTCCACGGAAATGAGTATATATATGAAGAAAGACGCGACTCGACTCTCCAAATAAATCCATCTTTAAATGCATACGACCGTTAGTTTGCTTATTTTGCGATTCGCGTTGTCAATTTTTAACTTTTCTACGTGCGCATCTATTATGCATATAGTGTTCGACGATTGTAGAAAAATTATTCGGTGTTTGTTGCAAGGATTTAAAATAGCACTGAACTATTTTGAGAAACTTCTAAAGTGCAACGGACAATCGAAACGATTCCTGCTGGCCTGCATCTCTCGAGGGATTCCTGGCTATTTTCACCCGAGATCGCTACGCTGACTTTTACATTCGAATATTATCGCAAAGCACTCGTCACTGTTCATGGATTTGCGCCATTATCGAATAAAAAGGCTGGAGGAACTTTTATTTCCCACTTGTAGCTGCCAGAAATGCCGCAGGAGTTGCACAAGTTGACAGGTTTTTACATCTTTCCGGTCAATACCCTTATTATTAATGAACAGAAACAGTTGGCCTGAAATCTCTTCTGTCTCTATTTTATGTAAAGTTTGGGACATCTTTGATTAATGATTTAATAGCCAACAATGGGAATTCATTCAATCGGATAAAAATTTGTGTTGAAAACTTTCCAAAACCGAAGAAAAACTTGCAGTCGTTTTAGGTTTTGCCGGGTTGCTCTGTATAATTCAGTAATTTCGTCCTTGTAGCGAATGGATAGAGTATTGGGTGTGTGATTTTCGAATTCAACAAGCGTTAAGGAAACGCCATAACTACAAGCGTCCTAGCGTTACGACTTCGCTTAATAGATACAAAAAGAAGAGAGGGTCTGCTTTTCGCTTAAACAAAAGGTCTAAGCAATGCATTTGAATTGTTGCTTAAACATTTACGTTTATGGTGATTATAGTGGAAGGTCCGGAAGTCGTTTATTTGTGTGTCTCTCGTGCAGATTTTTTAAAGAATTTGTGATCGATTTTCCGGGGCGGTCCTCTTGATTGTTGAACGTGTCTTTCGACGTCAGCGTGGTGGAGGGTTGATTTTACGGTCCGCGCGCCGAATGTGCTGATGCTGCTCCCAGATGGGCCGACTTCTGCCTCTACTCACAACTCGAACGACCGACGGATGTCCTTATTTATCGGCGAGTCCTTGCCGACCTTCTGATTTATGGCCGGCTGGGAGTTTTTGTATACTTTATTATAAGGATCACTGTAAATACCAAACGGGACGACCCAGACTTATCTGAGACATCGTATTCTGCAAGATTTAATGACGCTTTTTGCTGTCAAAAACAGAAAACGGACTTATTTACTGCCCGACGTATAATTGCATTTACAATTTTTAACATATTTGAAATACCAATGAAATGAGAAGGTGGTTGGTATCGAGGGAGTTGAAACGTTTTCATCGAAGAGTGTGGAGGCACTTGCTATGGTAATTGAATGCCTCTCATTACCCCTAATCCAGTCGACCTGGGGTGGGCTTCAAGTCCCTCAGCAATCAACCATCACAACATGGCCGCTGTTCACTTAGCTCATTAACAATCTAGGTGTCGATAGAATCGCATTATGAGGTGAATTAACATAATTAAAACATAAGTAAAAACCATAAATTCGTATGAGATAAAAAAAGAAGAATTGTTTAAGCAATGCATTCAGAAATCGTTAAAAAAGTTTAAAATAAAGCTTTTCGGCAGTGTTTATTAAAAAAATTAAAGTAAAAATCCGTACTTAAATAAGTATTTATCAACCAGGAGCTCTTAATGAATCAAAACACAATCTATTTCTTCTACAATAGTGTTATAACTTTTATAACAACTCGATTTACGTTTTTGCTTTGATGTTGCAATTTCTGTAGCCTGTATCTCGATGCTTACTTTGCCATATAAATAGTTTTAATAGATTAATGTGGGGACTCGTTTGTGTTGAAATTAATCAGACTATGGTATTTGTCGAAATTCTCTTGGGACTATCTCGTCAAACACAAATCTACTCGAGCGAATTTCGACGTAATTGTTGTCATCTTGGTTTAGATCGATCGAAAAAACACCCAGTGTGTAGTTTTATTGGATATTGATAGCATTTCAAGCCGGTTTTAGTCGAGGATTTAGTAATTGTCGGTTGATGCATTAGTGTTCGACATAATCTACTGAAGCACTCTCTGCGTTGAAAAACCTTCTTTTATACAACAAAGACTAATACAAGCGACCGATCACCTTTCAGCTTGCCACTGATATCAGCCTCTCTTCACTGAAAGCGTATAATTTCAAATCAAATATTAGCGGACTTGAACTCGGTTCGCTCTCTGTGTTATCCTGAAAGTAAACAGATCTTAATACCGATTCTCGTGTCAAGTCCTTCTGGCCAAGCAGCATTATCCTCTTCACTGACGTAATAGCTTTACTTAATTAATGGTTTTTTCAGACGGCGAACCTATCAAACTGCCTGAAAATCTGGAGAGTCTTCCTAGGGCCGACCATTTCCCCACGCAAAGACACCGATGGAACACCAACGAGGTGAGTTATTAATCTCATCTCGGTGCTTTTTCTATTTTAATTTATAAAAGAGTAGCCGTCGTTACGATATGTCATATAAAATTACAGTATAATAAAATAAATGACCGCCATCATCACTAAATGGCCACAACTGTACAATTTCAGCGTTTCTTTGAACCAACAACTTTACGTTATTGTTATTACATCGCTTTATTGCAAGTTTATTCCTAGTTGAATGTCTGACGTGTTTTTGGAAGACACTGTTGTGTTCAATAAACGAAACGTTAAATTTTAGGACTCGGTATACATCATAAATTATTAAAATGGGTTTTTTATTGTGATATAAATGGACCATGGCCCAAGAAATGGCTCGGTTCTGTCGATAAAATTCAATTTTGTGCTTTTTTGAATTTTCTATAAATTTTTGTCCAACAAATCAAGTAAATTTAGCTTCTTGTGCAATCCCTGTTGTAAACAGGCGAAAAAAACGGTCCTTTCAGGTTTTGTCGGGTGAAAAAGCGCTATTAAAACTTTCAACGGCAAAACGTGCCTCAAGTCATTGCGAGTTGCAAGAATGTCATAAAGTCCTCTCTACGCAAGACATTAATTCTCAATTTGGCGGCGTCTGTTTGCGTAGTTTCGGTCTTACTTCCATCTAATTTAACTTCTAGATAACGTTTTCTCGGGGCGTCTTCTAAATTCGGCCGTGGGCATTTTATTTTGTGTTTTGTACCGGAATTACTTATCTGTATTCAATGCCGACGTTCTGATACACATTGCTAAGGTTATCCCTCCAGATTCCCGAACGCAAAACACGGGAAGACTCACAATTTTATGCCTGAAATATTCGCTTTCTCCGCGAGGAATAACTTTATACGTCTTATATCCTTTTTCGCGAAAAAAATGTATATGTATTCCGGACGTTCAGCGATTTTTGCTCACGCATATAAATATCGAGCGAAATTATCGCAGAAAGCCCCGTTGTCAAGTCTTGTCTTAATTTTATGATATATGTGTACCCTTTTAAAACCCAAGAATTAGAAAATCAAATTTAATGGAAAACACCCCAACTTTCTGGGAGTTTTCAGATCGATTGTGGGCTACTTCCAGACATGAATATCTATCACTGGCTTAAATAACTGTCACCTGAATGGTCTACACGTCATTTCAACCCACGAGAGTTTACCAGACCAAATTCGAAAACATCTCAAAGGAATTCGAATGGAATAAATTCACAAAGTACGACGAGATGATAAGAACTCTAATTACTCGAGGCGAAAGCAACGCTTTTTAACACACATGTAATTTAAAATCGCAATCGATTTAATAACACATTCGTTTCGAAGAAGTGTGTTATTATTTCCTTGATTAGGAGTGGATTTTATTCAAACAAATGCGTTTTTTTTTTACATTATGAAGCGAAAATCTTGATAAGATTTGAATGGAATTATTGAGTTTTGCATAACTTGGAATGGAAGTGGATTAAAGAATTTTAAACTCATTACGGTTTTATTTTATAATTATCAGATGGGAATTAGTTTCAAAGATTTACTACTAATCCATTCAGCTGTTGGTTTTAGAAGTCCGAAAAACTCTTTATCACAATTGGCATAACTAATTTGTTTCGCAAAATAATCATTTTTTGGCTTTTTACTCCTTACCCTTTTTTATTAGAAAGTACACTGAAATAAATAAATTTCAACAGTCTAAAAGAACTAAGATTTTCTAAGGATAGCTGGCTGCTAGTGCTATAAATAAAATTTTGGTGTGACGGGTTAAATTGTGTTTTTGTTTATCATTCCTATACCAAGAGGATCCAATCAAAAGTACTTAATATGTAAGACAATAATAAGAAAAAATAAATGAAAACAAATGAAAGTATTTTTTTATTACATAAGACATAAAATAATAATTGAAATTTTGTTCGAGATATTGATTTGTGGTGCGTGATTTGTACTTTTTTAAATTTCTGACAATTCGTAACCCTTTGAAATCAAATCGAGTTCGTCCCAACTCCGGAAAAATTAAAAATTACGACACCACTCTTTCGTTCAGTATCCACTCTCTCGTCACCCTTAGTTTCAGTGCCGTTATACCTACTCCTTAAAATTTATGACGGGTGAAATTTCATTGACCATAACAATATTCAGTCATGTGATAAATTTTGAGTTTTTCCACAAATTTTCCACGTCGGTATTTTATGCCCGAATTGACGTGGGACTTTTGGCGGGAAGTTGGATAATTAAATTAAGCACAAGCAACACTCGTGGAAATATTAACGAGCTATTAGTGTTTCACCATTCTGGAGGAGAGAAGCTGTTGTGTTTCAAAACTCGAGACACTCGGAAATGATACGCAACTACCGTCATAAAACTCGTACGAGTCGTTTCATTTCCAAGAGTGCTTTCGTGTGTCTCTAACGCAACTAAAGATAACGATTATTTTTATAATTTTTAAGAAGCGGTTTTAACAAAGTCGTTCGATTTTGTTGGTGCATTAAGTACGACTTTCGTTCTGAGCGAGATCAAACACTTTTATCGTTGAATTAAATGCATCTTCGAGTGCTTTTAAGCAAATTGCAAAAACGTTTTGAATATACTCGTAGATATAGTATATAAACGGTGGTTGGTTATGTTTACTGGTCAATTACAATTAATTACGTGACGGGATTATTATCTACGCTTTAAAACTTTTAAATTTTTAGCAATTGTTTTACTACGGAAATTATAAACAGCAATTTGATCGTGTTTTTAATTAGCGTTAATATTTATGTCAATAAATTAGCTTCATCTTGGACAACAAACATGCAACGTTAAAGCGGAGTTAAAAATTATTTTTAACCAAACGTTTATGTTGACCAATCTGTTAATACAGCTGTTCTATCGAGGAATGACAGGAAATTACACATTTTTATAAAAGCGTTGACGAGTTACAGATTTTTTGTAATCAATAATCATGAATCTGAAACAGTTTTCCCTTTTCTTCAAATTTTTAAACTATTTCAAAAAAAAAAAAATTTGAACAAAGCAGCTTCGTATTTATCTCAACGTCCGAAAGCTCTGGATCAGAAAGCAATAGAGATGTGCTAAAATAGCGGCCCGGTTAGTTACTTCCGCTTTATAAATTGTCCAATTTCCTAGAAAATTCAGCGATACATAATAAAACTCGTAGTTGTGCCGTAAAATGGGATTTATTGTTGTGAAGCTCAAAAGCTTTCTATAGGAATTATGCAAAAACATAAGTTTTTGCCAAAGCTCGAATTGAATCGAAGTTTTTGAGTGACATGTAATTAAATTCGTCATGGAATAATATACAGAAACATTCAATAAAATTCATTATCCATGATAATAATTATGTATGGAAGCAGTCAATCAAAGCTTTTGCGGTCCGTTTCGATGACTGGTTCCGACATTTTGAATTACTTGAAACCGCGTCAAACGATGATTTATTTTTGTAGAAATGTAAAAATTAGCTAACGAAATAGCGTGTGTTTTCGTTTCTAGATTAGTCGATGAGAAAAGGCACCACAATCTGGGGAGAAAGCTCGTGTTTCTGGAACGACTTCCTGTTATTTAATCATGTTATTACATCATAGAAAATGCTCTCGCATTAAAATTATCGACACTCTTACCGCTAATTTCGCTATCGGGGCGAATTTTAAAATGCAGATAAAACAACAATTTATGCAAGCGGCGGTGCCGATTAAATTTTTTTGTGGATGAAATTGCATGCATAGCCTTACTAAAATTAGACTAATCACGACTAACCCAATTTTTCGACGAGATAATACCGCCTGCAGCCAGCAGTGTGCACCGATCGAGTCGATTAGTCCACATAATAGGACCGTTTCGACTTTCTGAAACGACTTCCATCAAAAAATTAACAACGCTTGATAATAACATCAATCGATCGATTCGGAAAGTTTGAGCGAACTGACACGCGAAGAGAGGGAGAAATCCGAAACTTTAAACAAGCCAAATCTGCAATCTACCATAAAATAAAAATAAATTTTCGAATTAGACCTCGACTTGCTCGATGTAAAACAGAAAAGTTAAAACATCCTGAATAAAACAACCGGCACAAACTTTGCCAAATTAGAGAAATTGCTGAACGTTCCTCAAATCACCGGAACTCGCGAGAAGTTCGCCAACGACTTTCTCGCCCATTTTACTTCTCGATTATTACAGGCCACTATTTCGTATCGCATATTAAATAGTGCTCTAACGACTCAAAATTTTTCGTCTTGTATTTTGTATACAAACTAGAAACAGAGCGTTTTGTCGGCTTTTCAAAATTCCAGTTCATGTTTAAACTCACGAAACTCCCCATTAATTATGGTCAATAAAGACGTAAGGTAACCACAAGCTGGCCCTAAGTTTTAACGACCGTTCTGTGCTCTGTGATATCCCTCTAATGATTCGTCAGAGCTCCTCTCAGGTTAATAAACGAGGCAAAAATGTCCTTCTGGTTTATGCAATTATGGTTACGCACCGTCATCATCTATACTTACCCTCCTCTAGCAGAAACTTTCAAAACAACCCTCATATATTTACATCACTGTGTAATTTGTTTTTAGGTGAAACCCAAACAAAAAAGTGTTTTTTTTTTTCTCAGCAAATGTGTTTAACAATTGATTTCACAATTTGTTTCAACTTTCAACTTTTACGTAGAAAAATATTCTCAGTAACCCTGTGCATATGTAAAAAACGATAAATAAATAACAAATAAATAATTTATTGTAAATTGAAGAACAGGTAAATGCGAAAGCACATCAAGGGATTTTAGCAGGAGCTAAGAGGATGTAGTAGATTTTGATAAATTGGAAACGAATCATTCCTTTTCTTGATACTTTTTCTTAAAAAGGCAAACAATCCGTACATCATCCTGCTTTACATTTGCTAAACGTTGTCCTAAATTTCCATATGAAACCTCTTCATCCTTTCGCGTCTCGAACTATTTCGACCGATTTTTTCCGGCCTCGAGAGTTGATGCTAGGGGTTGAACTTAATGTTATGGGATCTCCCTTTCAAGATGGCAACGGCATGAAATGGAACAAGTTTAATTGTTTATTTCAATTTAGCCTGTGTCTCTTAATAGTTGTAGGGTTGTTTGTTGTTTCAGTGCTGGTACGAAACATTTACTCCCTTACGAGAATACTTCGCCAAACTTATTGCTGACTTTAATTTAAATTATAACGTCCCGACGTCGCTTCGAATGCTACTTCGCCTTTAAAAGATTCCCGACTACAAATACCCGGAGATTTACAAAGCTTTGCTTTATAAAAGAAATCTGTTTGCCTTCTTCTTTCGGCACAGTTTTCGAGTTTGTTTTTAAAACTTGACAGAACCAATTATGGCGGAAGGTGACCGCCATTTTGCACGTGTTTGTGTTGTGGTCGAGGTGAAATATCGTACAAACACACTCTCTAACCTGTGACAACACAACCCTCGACCAGATTGGATAACACGCAAAACTGTTATTACACACAGCGTGCGACTGCCGTTCCTGCCGCTGCTCCTGCTCGATTGCGATACGGCCCAGCCCAGGACCGCTCATTATACTAAAAGGCCTATTCCGCTGCCGAGGACAATGTTCATAATGACATTTATTAAAGAAAATTAGAGCTGCGCGGCCGAAGCAAAAAACACCACAAACAAAAACGAATAAACGACAATTTCGACGCCATGAGCAAGTTTTTTCATAAACGCAGATTCTCAAATTTAGACTAAAATAGCACAGAAAAAGTATAAACATCAAACACATACTGAAAAATTAGATGACTATTACTACAAAAATTTAAAACAGATGCTTAATAATAATAGTAATATTCTTAAGTTAATTACAGCTTTAAAATTACGCACTTAATTGTCATAACTGCCCTTAGATAATGACTTTACTTTGAAATTTCTGCAACATTTTATACACTTTTCTTTGTCTCTTTGACCTCTCGGAATGCATTGGGTTAATTTTTGATTTTTTTTTCTATTTATGTCAAAATTTTGATCGATTTTCGTTTATTAGCTAATAACTCCGAAAATATTACCAATAACCCGCTTGTGTTCCGTTGAAAAGCACTTTATATTTTCGGTCTTTTAAAAAAAAATCATTGTTCTGCAACAAATAGTTATCGAAAAAAATGCTAGAGTTAAAATCTATATTCGACTATAACTTGGAAAATATTGAGAATTTTGCAGTTTTTTCGACGCTAATCGACATCCCAGAACATTTTACAAAGTAAACTTTAAAACATTATAAATTATGAGGTACAGTTTTGCAGCAATTTACACAAATAAAAAAACTGAGACCGTTTTTGCCTTTCAAAATTTCAAAAATTTGTGCTCTATTACTTATAACAGGCTCCTAATAGGATAAAACAACATTACAAAATTTTACTTGGTGTTGATATTTTACGATAAAAAAGCTATCATGCTTTGTTCTTATGCTTATGCGCTGTTGAATGCTTATGCTCTCTTATTTTCTCTTATGTTCTCATGCTCTCTTATTATGCTTACTACGTACATGTTTAAAAAAAAATACCTCCTGCTAATGAAATTACGATTTATAAAATCAAAAAAAATCCGTCGTTAAGGAACGAAATAATTTGTTTGTAAAGTAATCCAAAATAATCCCTAAAGTAATATTATTACGGACTGATATATTTTTTTTTTATAGATATTTCTAATAAAAAAATTAACTTTAGTATTTTATTATTAAATAATTATTAAAACCTACAAAATATACAGTCACATTAACAAAAAAACAATTCGAGATATTGTGGAGAAGTTTTCAAAAAATACAGTGAACAAATTTTGACAGATTTTGTCAGGTTTTATCATCTACTCTTTTACTGACTTTTATTCACGTAAGGTTATGTTAACATATGACACTAGTTACACCTACAAATAAATAGTGTTCTAGGATATTTTTTTATATAATTGACCAATTTAATGCAATAAGACTGATCTGGAAAAAAAATAAAAATTGAATTTTGTAAGAATTTTTACTACCTTTGTGTAACGAGTTCGAAAAAATTAATTGTCTTAAACTCTGTTATTAAAATTTAAAATAATGACATATTGTACAAACTGTATCTGTGCTCAAAAGTATCTCTTTCCGCTCTGAATACGAGGCTTTCAAAATAATTAGAATTTAAAGATTGCTTCGGAATTATTTCCGAACGTTTACTTGAAATAAAACAATTCTGAAGAGAACACGATCTCGACTAGACTCTCGATTTGATCCGATTTGTTGTCTGGGTAAAAATTCCTGTCCATCGTGTTTCGTAATCATTCACGTATTTGGTAAAAGCTCGCACACAAGCCGTTGAAGACGAGACAAACGAGGCGGTTATGTGGGGTTTGGAGGCGGCATTGTAATAGAACCGGGGGGTCAAAGAGCGACTGACCCTGATACACACACAGCAGCGAGGGGTCAGGATCATGGCGCGATCAATATCCCTCCACACATGCAGGACCGTGTCTGACGACGAAAACGACACCAAAGCTGCTGGAAATTAGCATTTTCGATCGAGCAGTGTACAAACAATTGCTTCGATGGGGGACGAATCGTGAAAGTATTATTAATAATTCATTAACGAGCGGTTGTAACCCTTTTTCGGGGTTTCGCGGGAGCGCTTTCGGCAAAAATTTACTTAAAAGGAAATGCGTCTCTTTAGACGAAATTCTGTAAATAATTCATCTTTTGACGGTTAATTCTTTGTTTACTTTTGATGAAACGCTGTAATTAAATCTTGTGGCGGTGGTAAGTATGCCGGGGAAAATTTCTTGATAAATATTTGGTTAACTTTGGGGGTTTTTTAAGGGTTGGAATGTCGTCACGAAACTGTAATAAAAAGTTGGTTTAGAAAAAGCCGAAATTGTGACTTCTTTTTATGACATCCTTAATTACACCAACTTTTCTCTATTTAAACTTCTTTTAATATTAATTTGATTTTTAACGACCTTTGAATAACTGAATTAATCTCACATTAAAGTTAAATGATTTGTAAGAAGCGCACAAACAAATTTTAGAGGATAAAGACACAGATATTTTACATCGGCTTTTCACTCGATAATTTAATTTTTATTTTTACTACATCGGAAACAAAAATGAAAAAGACGTTTAACATGTTTAGGGCCAATCGAGTAACGCGTGGACCCTTTAAAAGCTGCAATTTTGAATGTTTAAAGGTCACACGGGAGTCGTTTCGGCCGACATAAAAAAATCATCTCAACTGCCTTCACGTTCAAACCTGGGGTCGATTTTTTAAAATCTTGATTCGAATAAGACTAAACGTTGACCGGTTTGAACTTTTTAACACAAACGGTCGTTTTACGAGTCGGGGAAATCCCGAGACAATTTAAAATCCACCGGATCATCAAATATGCAAACACAATACAAAACTAATCCGACGTTAAGTTGCGCCATGTTTACCTTTTCGCTTTCTGAATTTATTTTTGTCGGTGTTGATTTATAATACGAATGTCAACTTTATGACCTAAGTTTAAGCGAGATAACAGAGCAGTAAAGAGGGAAGAGTACGTGTGGTTACTGAGTGTTTGCTCCCATGACTCGGTGTCATGTCTGAGACAGAAGGCCTTGTTTGTGTTGACTCGCTAATGGGTAATTATTATAAGGCGTTTCGTTTGCCAAACATCGGCTGACACACGTTTTAATTACAACAAACACATTAAAGGGAATATTCGGAGCGAATCATCAACTCATCAGAATTAGAACTTAACAAAAACGTAAAAATTCAAACAAAACATTGGCTTGTTTGATGACTTTGGGTTGATTAATAAAAGAGCAGAATTGTATTGAAAGCCTTTTTTCGTACAATGGCATGGAAAGGAGACTAATTTTGATTCAATGTATTCATAGTAACGACACTAATAAATTATTATTATCTGGTTTTAATAAGATTATTAGACTAGTAGACTTTAAACATTTAGATGTAATTTTTGTTATTGTTAGTAATACACATTTTGAGACTTTTATTAAGGTTTCTGAAAAATTTAAACTTTGGTTGGTATAATGTAATGACCTATAATTTGATTTCGTTTTAATAAAATAAAAAATTGATGATCCTGGGATATTTTAAAATGTTGCTTTAATTTATTTATTCAGAAGTACTCTGAACTTTAAAAAAATGCATTTTTCTAATTTTTAACCAGATTTTGACTTTTATGAGTTTTATTTATTTACTTTTTGCTCCAGTTGTGTTTTTATTCATGTAATATTTATTCTAAATAAAACCGGCAATCTTTTCTGCTTTGCTCGGCAACTAAATTAATTCATTTAATTTGGTCTAATTCAGTGCAGATTTCCAGCTGTTGCGGTTTGTTTTCCTATTAGCATCATTTTCATGAAATTACAAAAATATTTTCCATTCGTAGCGAAAAATGTTTCGTAGTAAAAAGTCCCCAACAAGCCGAGCTTGTAATTAGTAAACTGTAAAGCGTTTGATGCAGAAATTAATTTAGCTGTAGTAATTTTAAGGTAGTGCTTTAGGCCTCTTTGTAATAAGAGTTTAAATTAGCTTTTGCTCGGTAATTTTTTTCGCTTTCGTTATATTTCACCTGTGAATATAAATTTGTGAAGAAAATAGATAACACATAAATTACAGAAGACCTTCCCCGAAATCGTTGTCTTCTTATCTATGTTTTATTGTAGGCCGAGAGAGCGTTTCTATCGTCGCATCCGCCATACGATAATTGCAATTTATGTGTCGGTGGTATTGAATTAGGCGACGGGAGAGTCATCTAATACAGAACTTCTCGCACGGTTTGCTATCATCTTAAGTCCCCGGATCACCCCTCGGGAACATCACCGTCGTCAAGCTTTGACCCTTTCTTTCCCCGTGATCCTTGTTATAGTTTCCCGAGACACGACGTCCGGTCAGCGACTTTCTTTTTGTTTGTCTCTACTTATCGCATTATCCCTTATATTGTCGACACTTGGAAAACCCGGAATCCGTTACAAAATGACCCGAATTGGAATTCGGCAAGAAAAAAAGTCGACAAAAGTGTTTTTATGAGCGTTTTATGGAACGAGAAAATCAAAAATAGCCCGGATTTGATCCGGAAATGGTAGCGTCGACGTCGTACAAATAATTAGCGCTATTACTTTTACAGGCGATTAAAAGAAAAGACTTTGAGAGATCATTACACGTAATCCGGACGCAGTAAATTCTGAGCTGAGGATTCGGCGAATTAGGGCGCGATTTGCACTATCGTAAAATAGATTTTTTTATTTTATAGTGTAATAACTTTCCGGTTTTTAAGCCAATAGTTTTTGGAAATTATTTTTTTAAATCTACTTTAAATTTTTCAAAAAACAAAGAATTCCTGCGGTAATAATCGTATCTTTTTATCTGAGAAAGGTTTGAAATTCGAATTTAGTAAATTTTGTGTCTATATCTGGATTAAAAATCTATAAATTTCTACTAATTATTAAGATTTTAAAATTGTGTTTAAGAATTTTACTGAAAACAGATCCAAAAAAACTTAGCTAAACGCTTTTGTTAAGTTTTTCCAAGATCGACCTTTTTCGAATTTTTGAGCCAATATTTTTTATCGAAAAACCTCTTCTGGGTTATGCAAGTGACATATTTCTTCGTCTCAATCTCTAGGTAAGAATCTTTTCATCGTTTCGCGTAGGCGCCTTCGAACACACGATTTGCGGGATGACAAAGTGACGTGAAATTTGTAAAAGTGACGGTCTGAAATCGGAAATATGCGTATGACAAATACACGTCACAAAGGACACCCTTTAGTGGAGCTTTGTGTCGGCGTTCTGCCGCCCCCGGGACAGACGCCTGTGTTCGGGACCTTCCACCTCTCACACTGCGAGATGACATTCCAATCTGAATTTCAGAATTGGGGGCACATTCACGCAGGATTGCCACCACACACACACACTAAGTCCAACATGGGAAAACACGCAGCTGGAATAATACCGGATGAAAGCTGGATGTGGTGGTGGTAGTGCGATGCGAGCACAGATAAAAAGATGTTTTTTGTATTAGGGCTTATGGATTAATGTTTTGAATTTTTTCCGTGGATTTGAATTTTTAATAGGTGGTGCTCACTTTGTGATCAATAGAATTCTAATTCTGGTAATATAGAGAAGCCTTTACAGTAAAATTATTTGGAAATAAACGGGACAAGCAAGTTGGCTTTTTGGAAATTAGTGATTTCTGAGTTTCATTAGTTAAAACACAATATCACCAAAGGATATAGCCACAAACAGACCGAGTATTTGAATGTATTTAGCTCTATGTTACCGAGTAAATAATACAAACTATTAGAAAATGATTCTAGTATAATTCCTGCATTGAATGCTCGAATGTGATTTATTTCTTCTCATACTTTAACCCTTCTTTTAGAATTAAATAGGATCGACCCTTGTCGCCGCGTGCATGCTATTGCATAATTTATCATCTCACCTTGTATCCAAATTTATTTGGGCGTCGGGCTAGCTAGCAGCAAACAGTTCTATAAATTCGTATATTTACCGGTGGTAGTTATGTGCTTCCAGAACACGGCTTTCCGTCCTGTAAACAGGGCCAGTGTAAACTAATCTGCTGACCCTAAATAATGAATATCGTTTATTTCGTATTTATTGCACGCATAGGTACACCTCCCACATTTTCTCTTTCATACAGGGTTTCGTTGAAGCGAAAGTTGATTCAAGGAAAATGGGGACAACGGATTCAAGACCTTGTTATTTAGGGATGAATTTGGATAAATGTCATTGGCGACATGGACGATTCACGCAATTTACAAGGGGGAAAAGCTTTAGAGGTTTTTTCAGATGTGTAGTCAAGGGTGGTTTGAGGTATTTGAACCCATTTCGGAAACTGACAAACTCGTTTATTAATCGGCAATTTGGAAATACAACATATTTTGTTTTTTAACTGATTCATTCATAATGTGAACATTTCTACCGGCTTTTTTTTTGGAAAACTTTTGTTGTGGTTTTTTCCTTTTAATTCTTTGTTTGTCGTTGCACAAGTGACAATCTACAACTGAAACGGAACACCGAGCCACCACTTTAGACATTCAGAGCAAGCCTTCGTATGAATTTTAATAATGTGTTTTTATTATAGAGTTCGTTATTCAGCTCAACATGTTCATTACTCTAGGTAACGAACTAAAAAAAATTAGATTTTACTTATTTTCAATAACACCACGTACTCAGTTTTTTTTATATTGTTGAAGAGTAATGAAAAAATACTATAAACTTTTCTAGCGACACAATTATTTACAAACTCGTTTTAAAATTGTTGAAATAGATAGCTTGTTAATAATACCTCCTGCGAAACCAGATTTTTTCAGCCTTTATTTCGTGCGGAAAAATGGCATTTTTTTATTGAAAATTTACAGCCACTTTTCTTTTATTTATAAAAGTTTCCGTCTGACATAAATATTCTCCAATGGCATTATCTGTAATTTACGGTTACGCTACAGGCAATAATATAAAGAAACATGATTACTTCAACACTGTATATAATTAAAAAAGATTTATCGAATTTCGTGCGCTTGTAAATCACAGAGTTACAAAGCTGAGGATTAATTCTCAGAAGTAATCTGTCAATAAAACTGTCAACGATGACATTAGCGAATGAAGATTACATTAATTATAATTGACGTCTATCATTACTTAACTGGAGATTTATTCGTCGTAAATTGTCGTCTTGATTATGTGCGAATATTTTGCAAGGGAGGAAATGATCTCGTCTATTTTTACTATTTGTTTTTGTACTGATGTAAGATAACGAGAAAACATTTTTAATCGATGTTGTTGTATGTTATTAATTATAATTGACGTCGTATCATTGCTTAACTGGAGATTTATCCGTCGTAAATTGTCGTCTTGATTATGTGCGAATTTTTGCAAGAGAGGAAATGATCTCGTCTATTTTTACTATTTGTTTATGTAAGATAACGAGAATACATTTTTAATCGATGTTGTTTAATATGTCAATAGAAATAATTTTTCTTTGTGCGTATTTGCTTTTAATCGGAATTAAATATTGGGTTCAATCTTATCTACGTCTCGCAACAAGAAATATCAAGTTACACATTTCTTGTTTTATTCTTCCTAATTTGGCGCTTAAGACTTTAATACCCACTTGTTCGTTATTAATCTTTTGACAGATCCTGTCAGAGAATAATGAAACTCGGTTTAAACTCTCGCGAATGTATCAAAAATAGATAATAATAGATGAGTTTTGTGACGTCTAAACACCGTCCTGCTGGTCTGATTTATTTGATTTTTATCGACCTATTTCAGTAACGGTGTTAATAAGTTCCGTTCGAACGCCGTTCCGAAGGTTACATAACGTAATCAAGATCGGCCCTCAGATCGATGCTCGTGACCTTTTTGATCGGTCTTTCAATTGCTGATGCACACGTAGTGTCCGAAGTGCAGCGACTGAGTGGTCACAAAAATCTAATCTTAAGTTTTTCAATTTGTTATTTTATAACAAAAATGTTGGTATGAAAGCAATTACTAATAGAAGTACAAGTAACTTTTTAATCACAAATAATGGTAATTCTACTTCAGTTTAATGTTTTTTTGTAATCATTTGTTTTGAGAAAATAATAATAAATAATTAAAATTCGTCACTAAATTGACTTAAATAACCATTTTACGTACTATTTTATTGAGTCCGGAAAAGACTCATCTTAGGGACTGAAATGGGTTCCTAAAATAGCTATTTTCAGGAGCGTATTCAAAAAAAGAGGTTTTATAGTGGGTTGCCATTAAAAAAAAATTCGAAAAACTTTAGTTTTTTCAAAAATAAGTAGATTAAACAAGAGATGTTTGGTTCCATACTCTTTGTTTGACGGGTATAACAGAAACGTTATTTGTGAAAACAATAAGATTAGGCTAATTTTATAAAAGTTGAGATTAGCTGTTGACCGGAAAAGTCACATTTTGATGATTATACGATAATTTTGGGATTAGTTTAGAAGTTGGTAAAACACATCAGCATACATATTCATGATCCTTTCCCGGAGTTATCTGGAGGAATCGTCGTCCTTTGTGACTGAATCCGGCCAACGCTATCTTTGAAAATTAATGTTTACTTGACTACTGGAAACTATAAACCTTTAAAATGGGAAGAAAATGTTAAAATCGCCACATTTACATCACATAAGTAATCGCACACGGATAGTTTGCATTAAGTAAGCGTTCCGCAAAAACCTCGTCGAGAAAACGGTCTAATTGCTTCAGGGCGAAATTTGCATCGAGTATCCCACAAAAAACGCCAAAATCAATATTTTCGTTCAAGATGTAGAGAAGCAGTCAGCTCGAAATAAAAATGTTTATCCAGCTGTTCGAACATCAAGACGCTCTTTTTTAATCAATATCTTGTTTGTGTTAAAAAAATTGATAATGAGTCTGCGTAATTTATCACCAATTCTTATTACGAAAAAAGTGTATTTAAAACGGTCCCGGAACGAATAAAATTCGAATCATATCCCTATTAAAGCGGTATATTTTTGGTTGTTGCATTCGCCGGAGCATTCATATGGAAAGATAAATAATGATGTATTGTTTGCGAAGGCAGCCTCGAAAGAGTTTCGGGCCCTGTATTACGGATGTATCCCTCTTTATCTGGCCTCCATAAATTCCACAATAAACTATATTAAATTTCGCCTAATTTATTTGCGACGAAATTAATTCCATTCTTAAGTAATTACGACGCGAGTTATTTATTTGTTTTCGGGTCGGACCGGAGCGGTTTTGTTAATTCGAAGGACCTCTTCACGCCGACAACGTCTGAAAAACGAAAAACAAATAAATAAATAAAACGAGATACTGAGGATTCCGAAAGCTCGTTCTCTAGGGTGTCACAATCAGCAATCGGATTTTCACCGGGGACCCGGACTTGATTCACTCGCAGCTTTGTTGCAATAAAAAAGATACACGAACAACTTACTAAAAACTGAGATCAAAGCGATCTCTAATTGACACACACCGTCGTTACACATTGTCTACTCTTTTTTCGATAAATTACAACTTTATCGACCTTTATCTAATTACGCGAAACGTGTTTTTTTCTAAACAAAATTAAATACAATAGAATAGAATAGAGCTTTGTTTGGCAAATGAGTGCTTTATGAAAAAGAACCAGAAGCGGCAGAAAAGCTAGAGTGTCCCATTTATCATTATAACTAAATTAAATTTTATTTCCTGACTCACAAAATCATATTTTATTTAATATCACCTTATTAATAAATAAATTTTAAATAATTTATAAACAATAATGTCGAGAATACAAATAAATGAGTAAGAAGGTAACTAAATAAAGCAAATTGCACCTACGTTGACAAACTGAAAGCTGAAGAGTCATAGAGGACTTGCTTTTGACAGGGTTTTCCCTCTATTAATTAGGTATAGAAATCACTTTTGCAACAAAATATAAAAATTAAGCTGAGACGACGACACAATCAAAGTGACACCTGATGTTGTTATTTTTTGCATCAGTTTTATCTTAAATAATACGAGTATCTACAAAGAAATTAAAGAATTTAAAATATTGTCCCCAAGAAAATAATTAATGTCGTAGTTAAAATAGACTTAGAAGAAGTAAGACATTTCGGATATTTAACTTCAAAACTTTCCTTTCTTTGAGAATAATCCAAACTTTTTGGTTTTAAAGCTCGCGACCTTGGCAGTTACAAACTCGCTAAAAATTTTGAACTTTCGTCACACAATCATCCTGCGTAGGGATACGATTGTGGCCTTTAAATGCCATCGTTCACATATTGTTACGTATCGATGGGTGTTACGTCCTGCTCTAGTTGGGTTCGATCCCCAATGGGGCGGTCATGTCCTGACGGACGATAATCAGCTCAACAAGGGCAAACATGGAGCGGCGTGTTCGCGCGCCGATTTGCATTAGTAATGTGACCGATGTCCTTGTTTGATAAAGGGAATGTCTCGTTTATCTATTATCCCATAACAGTTACCAGTTACTGCCGTTACGGCTGTGTCAACACAACACACAATGATCCTGTACCTGCGTTTACACGCTTGTTTCGACGCAACGCTGACTGGCGGAATTCACTTTTATTTTTATACGGAATCACCTGTGCGAGCTTTTATTATTTTTCGAAACCGTGATGGGGAGGAACACTTTGTGAAATATTGATGGGCTTCGTTGGACAAACACAACGAAATTGAGATAAAATAACAAGGGAAGCAGGATCGCTAAGCATTTTTATTTTATCGAAAACATTAAATTTACAGAGACGTAATAAAAGTATTTGTATCAATTAAAATGAATAAAACATGTATTCCGTTTTATGTCAGGCACAGCTTTCATCTGTATTTGGAGGGTGCATATAATGGAACGGGATTCTACGGGAAAGCTTTTTATTTTGCATTATTTGATTTAAATATCTAACGTCATCTGTATTTGACTTTATACAAAATTTTGATTGTATGGGCAGTACTATCATAAAAATTGAGAAGTAAAGGAAGCAGTTTATTAGTTTTAAAATTAAGTAAGCTTTAAGTGTCACTTAATATACTGGTAATTCAATTTGAATTTTAAATACACTTAACTTTAAAAAAAAAATGAAAATGGTGGATGCGCCGGGCGAAATTAATCTTTCGATAGATAAACTAGCGCTTTGCTATTCGACTTCCCAAATAAACTCCACAAAACAATGTTCACTTTTTTGTCGAGTTTGTTCTCGACTTCCATTGCATAATTGTCTTTTCCGTTTCCGTCTCTGCCAAGGCGAAAAAATTGCTATGATCGCCTTGAAAGAAAAATGTTGATGATTTATGTGCGGAGTAACGTCGAGGTCGGACTGCATAAATCAAATCATTTATTCTCATTCAATTTATTTCAAGAGTAGTCCCAAACAAAATTACACGCTAAAGCAAATTTATTAGGACAAGGGCTGAACCTTTCGTTCTGGCGTAAGCCCAGTCTAAGGTTTAATATTTGCAATAATTCTATGTGATAACGGGTCAATGAATGTGGCCCGGCCGACTTGGTTTTGTTACGAAACTCTGAATACATTACACGGTTTCTCCTCGATGAAACACAGAGTTGGCTTAAGCTGATGATTAATAGTTTACAGCTGATATTTGAAATGTGTGTGGGCAGATAGGGTTTTGGTGGGCGCTTTTGATTAATTTGTGATGCTATTTTTTTAATTTTTGTTTGTGAAAGGGTGATAGAGCCGGCCCTGTCGAAAGTAGCGAAACCCCAAGGACCACTAGCGAAGCCGTAATCCTCGTTATTATCCGGAAGCCCTGTTTGAGTTTAATTGAAATTATTTTAATTATTCTTAATGAAGGGTAAAAGATGCAATGTTTTTGTAAAACCGCGCAAACGATCCGTTTTTACGACGCCATGAATGAGAAAAATGAGAAAGCTGCGAGACTATACGAGAGAAATATTCTATATTGTTTTGGCTTACGTTTCGAATTTTATTTCCAGTTTTACAACTTGCTGGAACAATTGCCAATAGAATTCAATAAATGTAAATAAAAATGTTTGTTCTTAACTCGACAGATACACTCCTCATACATATTTATACGAATTCGCTAATCCAGTATACGAATTGCTTGCTGCTTTCGAAATGTAAACAATTTGTAGCACAACTTTCCAAATTTAGTACTAGAAATGATATATGGCGCTCAAGATAGCAAACTGCCAGTCATTTGCATGCGAGCTGCCAGATTTGTATAATTGAATCATTTTCCAACATACGTTATATCGTTCGTAATTTACCTTCTTCCTCACTTAATTTTTTCGGTATACTGTTTCTCATGTCCTTGAGACGTGGTTTCATTTCCTGAAAGCTTGCAACCTTCATCTTTTCCTGAGCAATATTTTCTTTTTTGTCGTCGTATTTCCGGTTTGGAGTGGATAGTCAGGAAGCGCGGCAATCATTTAACCATAGTAGAACCTGAAATGTTACTTCTGGACCAGGATAGGATAGGATAGATTACTGAATCACTGATACACAAAAGCTTAGTATTGTATGATGGTGGATGTTGACCAAGGAAACTGGAAAAGGACTTTCAACTCATTGCAGTTGCTATAAATTTTTTATTAAAAAAAAATAACAAGTATGATAGGTATATTAAGTTTTTCTTCTAGGCGAGAAAACGAATTGAGACTATTTTCTAACATCAGAGGGGCTAAGCGGGACTGCTGAGCAGACAGTTTGAAGAAACACGAGATACAATGACTTAGTTCTGATTTTATCAGATAATTTTTTTTCATTTATTCTTCGAAATAAATAGTTGATTCCCTCACTGACGATATCGTAGATGCGAGTAGGAATGTCTGGAACAGGAGTATTACACTTTGCATGGAACACTCATTTCTGAAACTCTTTTCCCACATCTTCAATTAAGAATAATCTTCACTTTTCTAGTGGACTAAAATTTTTATTTTTGTTCTTGAAAACATGACGTTTTTCGAAGAGTTCGAGAGCTTCTCGAGCTGAGAGTTTTTTGGTTCCGTGATATTCCAGTTCTGCCCTCTCCTAAAATATTTACCAAGGAATTAGCAAATTAGTTTTAAACAGATAGAGTGTTAACAAAATGTATAAATTACTTTTTACTGTATTATCTTACCAAAGACTGTTTCAGTTTAAAATTTTCCAGTTCTAATTTATGGTTGGCATTTTTTTGTTGAATTAATGTATCCCAACATATAGATCCACAATAAACCTTATTTTTATTACTATTATCATTACTATAGACGTATCCATAGACACATAATTTTGTTCATATTACACTCCGTGGAATATAAATTCGTATTCTACTACAGTTTAGATTCCACGACTCTTCCCCGTATGGCTAGTGTTTAAACGAGATTTGACATTTTTTAATTAGATTAATACGTCAGCTTTGTCAATACCAAAAAACGAAAAGATTTCGTAGTCGTAGATAAAGCATAGCACTCTACTAGCATATAATGGCTACCAATCAATCACTCAGGTGATTCAAAAACTCGTATACGACTCGTTTTTTAAACTTCACCTTCGTGAATAATAGCCATCATTGTAGGCTCGTTGAATAACATACTATAAAAAGTTTATTTTTTTTTATGAAAAAATATTCACTTTTTTGGAGCGTTTTTCAACACAGCTCGGGAAGAATTCGTCTCAAAGCTGGTGAATATTTTTAGAGAAAAATGTTGGTTCAGCACAATTAGTGCTTAAATGTGTGGAATGAAAGAAAGGAAAGCGAAAAAAAGGGTAATAACGAGGTGATTGCCGTGCACGAGCCAGCCTGAGTAAATACGAGTTAGATTTAAAAATGGTTTGTAACGACGCCATCAATAGCGCTTACAAAATTCGCGCGAAATAAATAAAGGATAATAGAAATAGCCGTCGGGCATATAGAGGTGTTATTTAAAAAATAGCGTCGAGCTGTGTCCGGTATTTATTTATATTTAGCGTTCGGAATCTAAAGTTATGGCCGTATCCGGCGCTTAGTCCAATAAATTATCAGATTTATGTTCGGCCGCGATACCCACTTTGGAGTTCATTTTGTCTGTAATCAGATCGTTTGTTCAGTAACAGTTAACAGCCTCGTGGGTTGTTTTCTTTCCGGCTCTTTTGTGCGGAAAAGTAAGCGGCTTAGTTTCGATTTGGCTCGGCGTGAAATGAAAAAGCTTTGTTTCGGATTCCTTAATAAGCTTATCCTTTTGGGGAGTGAGGCGAAAAAATCGCGCGTGATTCGGGAGAATGTTTAAATCATGGCGCGTTTGACGGCCGAAATAAATAATTTGCCGCGAAATCTCGAAGCTATTATTTAAGTCGGAAATAAAATTACGGAATTACATTTAACGTCACGTACGAGTATTTATCAATTAAACTCGTCGAGACCCGGCCAGAATGCAATAACAGCCCGAGCACTAAATCATTTCGAATGCAATACACTTTGTTTCATTTTTCAATTATCTCAAGGTCTACGTGAGGCTCGTCGCGGAAAGAAGCGTTTTGTGTTTTAAAAAAGGGCTTTTGTTGATCATCGCTCGAGGCTTTTTCGACGAGATAATGAAAAGTACATGCTGTACAGAGGGACAAAAGCGGCCGTAATTCCTTTAGAGTAAAATAATTAAGGGCCGGACCGCCTCCATTACGTAAGGAAGCAACTTGTGGAAAAGTTGAATTGGATTTTAAATTTTAATTGACCAACAAAAACACTTTTTTTCCTCGGCTCTTTAACGAAATTCTCCAGACCGCAACACCCATCTGTTTTCATTTAAGACCGGAATTAATTATCGCAGAGGTGAAGAAACCGAACTGAGATTTAGTTTATTAATTACGTATCAGTTTTGAAAGGGCAAAGTTAGATTTGCCAAGTCTGCTTCTGAACGGCTATTATTACAGTCTGCCCCAATCAAACTCTAATTTAATTCGCATATAAACTTGATAATATCTAGACTCGATGGCCGGGGGCTGCCATAAGCAGAAGGATTTTCGACTTCTAATGTACATTTTTACATAAAAGCTTCGCTTTTTTCTATTTATGAATAAAATTGTGATTTGTTTTTGGACCTTATCACAACAGCTTTCAACAATATTGAAATTATTGAAGAGAAAATGAAAACGGACTAGCATCCAATTTACATGTCAATAAGGCCTTATTTTCCGCTGTTATGGTACGGGAGGGAATTCCGTATTTTAAACAAACAGAAGGAATGTTTATAACTCGGACGCCCCCGAAGGAAATTCAGACAAACCCCAGATAAACAGAAATTGTTTGAAATCCCGAATTTTATTACTCTTTTTAAATTTATTCTTAGTCTATTTAGAACGATTCCCGATGGCATCATTCAACGTATGCTTAACACAATCGAATTTCTTGTGTTTCTTGTCGAATCCGAATTTATTCAAGTTTATATAACCTTTATGCATTTTTGTTATTGGTTTTATAAAACTGCTATCAGCTGACCTAGTTTTACCAATTTATGGAACAAGAATCCTGTAAAACAAGACGAAATTTAATTACGACCGTATTTTTTCCTCGCAAATTAAAAAGAGGAAACGTTGTGATGACTTGAAGCAACAAGAGCAAATTAGGTTTTCTAAGCGTAAAATTGCACAAAGATTACGATTTTAGGGACAAAATCTCCATATCTAAGCAGTTATAGGCTGATTTTTACTCGTTTTTCATGAAAATATTTACAACGATTTGGACAGTTAAAATAACTTTAAAAAGATTTTTTTTCTTCAACAACTTCTTCTGTATTAGAAGGCAGCGGTTCTGTTCTAGCTTGCCAGTGAATCTTCAATATATCTCTCGGCGACCATTGAAGACTTCTTTTTGTTTTTTACACACATAAAGTCCATCAAGGATTTTTCATGATTTTCTAAAAGCTAGATATTTATTATTATACCTTTCAGTGATGACTCAACAATTTTTTTACTAATTAGTCCTTAATATTCACAAAATAGGAAAGATCTGTTACTTTAAATGGCCTTTATTTAGTACATTCGTAAATTAAGAGACCAATCAAGTGTTTTCTTTTATTTTTTAAAACGGCTTAAAGAAATAGGAATTTTGAGAATATTATTTAGATTTTTCACAGTATTTTACATAAGAAGCACTCAAATATGGGAAAATGAAACATAGGAATACAAATACATATTATCTATGATTTGGCTGTGAGCTATTATTGCAAAATTTTATGATTCTGTTATAGCTCTTTTGACTTTGGTTGTCCTACAATTTCCACGCTTTTGCATTTTTTTAAAATAAATCGCCAGAAATTTTTGGAACCGGTAAACTGGTAAAATGTAAATAAAATGCGTTGCACAATTGTGGAATTGGACTGCAGTGAGAAACTTGTTCTAATCTGGTTTAAGTAATTAACAAAATTTTTAAGTGATTTTCTCTATTGTATACATACTTAGAACAAAACTATAAGGATTTCAAAATACAGCAACAAGAGTTTCTGTTACTAAAGTCTATATTTGGTTGAATTTTATGTTGCAATAGAAGCAATTAACTTTTTGGGCCTTTAGCGATAAAGAAACCCCAACCTCTCAATTGTAAAAGTTTGTTTTTTTCGAGGTCGCTTCAACAGTCAGCTGGTCGTTTTGGTAACAATAGCTTTACGACCACTCTCATTAAATTACTCATAGACTAGTTTGGTAAGTCAAAACCATAAAATTCAAGCAAATATAGACAGACTTTACACGGTCATCAAGGTTTATAATAACACGGATAATAAATACTATATATTTTTGGCCGTTTTCCAATAGTTATTCGTGTTGTTGATCTATTATTCGCGTGTTATGTTTTTTTGTTTTGTTTGTTTTTTCTTTGTTTTTTGTTGACTTCGTTAATTATGTTTTCAATAACTGTGAATTGAAAATTTCCACCGAATAGAAATCTTCCGAGTTATACGAAAAGTTTGTATTGTAAGGCAATAAATTGAATAATTAATAAAGCAGTTTAGGAAACTTAATTCCGTTAAAAAGAATCCGGAAAATTAACCGGAAAAGGTTAAAAATTTACGAAGCCTAAAGAATCGAGTCTCGGTAATTTCAGATAACTGTTTGCATGTTTAACCTTAGTCTGTACATTGAATAAATTAATATTAAAGCAGAAATGCAACGTTTGAATAAAAATTTTATTAAAATAGACGAAACGGGGAATTTATGGCAACAGATGTGTGCGTTCGTTATTTTAATACGAAATTATTATTGAAACTGCCGCCTGGAAGTCCTCGTAAAAACAATTATTTTCAATTTAGTCGTATTGTCCTTTTGTGTGGATTTTCATCGCTCTCACTCCGAGTTAAAACCGTTTAAATTTACGCAACTCTATGGAATCTTTAATTAGCATTTTCGTGCTTTCGTGATTAATACGGCCCCATGTCGAGCTTATGCCCAATATATCTTTCAGTCTTGCCACATTTCTCGTTTTGTTTTTCTTGCAAAATTACTTTCCTTGAAACGTAATGACATACTTTTCGCCCTCTTTTTTGGAAAATAATCGAAACAATTAATTCCAAATGACAACGAGAGTCGTTCAAAGTTCAAAGCTTCGCGTCGATGAAATTTGAATTTGAAAAAGTGGTCGAGCGATTAAAACACGAAATAGGAGGAATATAATTCGAAATCGATGAAGTAATAAATCGTGTTCGATTTGAGGGGTCGCTCTCTGTGGTAATATTTATTGCGACATCGGGATCGAAGTGGATTTTTTTCGTCGGTCAAAACAAATTTAAAGATTAACGACAGGGTCAGGAGGAAGGTTAACGAGGGTGACTGGGAATAACAATAATATTTTAATCGATCTGAGGCAACGTTTCCTCATTTCTGCCACCGATGAATATGCATAGGTAGATTTATTTTACAGTTAATTACAGTTTTGCAATGCAAATTTATTGTACACTTCTATATTTAGGTTAAGATAGACGTTATTGTGTTGTGTTTCATATTTCGATAACACTAGTAACAAAGACTCGCTGCTTAATGCCTGACTTGAATTTATTACAATATGAAATTTCATAATTCATAACAACGGTAATTTACATGTACGGTGTACATACGACCGACTGTAAATAAATTATTTAATTATCACTCAACTCGTGAGCTTAATTTACGACCGGTTCTCGTGTTCATATTGTCATCGAAAAATTGCTTTCTCAATAATTCACTTTTCTTTTTAAAAACTTATCAGATTACGACTGCAACAATTATAAAAACCCATTTATAATGCGAGGAATTAAAGCACAATACAATTTTATTTTTATTATTTGCAGAAAAGTGGTGACATTTTACGATTCGAAAAGAACAATAACAAGAGATGTTAACTTTCAAACTTCATAAATTATCCCCAATATAATTAAAGCTTACGAACATTACAATCATTATTTCGCGAACGTACGCGACCAATGATATTTCTTCAATTTTAATTAAAACACCAGTTTTACCAACATGATTTATTAATGTTTTTGCTGACCCACACACGCCAACACGCAGTACTACCAACTGGTGGTAAAAATGAATTATTCTTGATATTTTTACGAGACACGCAAATGGATCTTGAAAAAACGAAGCTGGAAGTCTTCAACAGCTGATCAAAAAATGTACTAATGAAGCTCAAAGTTTTCTCCGAGGTAACACCTCACGTACAGCTGGTACGGAAAGTGATGACCACACCGATAAATTTCTTTTTTAGATGTTGTTTGCGTCTTGTTCAATTTTTCGCTTAATTTTCCTTCTCACAAACTAGATAAATTGAATTTTTCGCTCGGGTAGTTTCCATTCAGGTAAATAAATCGATCGCTTTGAAATCGGGGTGTTTGTTTGCTTTCGACACGTCGTTTCATGTCTGAATATTGCTAATTAATCCGTTTTCTCGTTTGCAGGAAATCGCAGCCATCCTTATCAGCTTCGATCGGCACGCAGAATGGCAGAGCAAGGAGGTCAAGATCAGGTACGTTTCATATTCTTTTCTAATTTCAATAACTAAAAATAGATCGGTCGAACCTCTCATCGCTTGCATACTTTAACGCCTCGATCATTATCCCGACGATTTTATATTTAGAAATCGTCGTATTTTTATCGTCGAATCGAAAGTTTTCTCGTAAAAATAGATCCCGCACACGAGTTTTATCTTCTCGAGTACAATAATTTCATGGAGGATTTTTTGCTCTGTGATTGAGTTTGATTACTGGTTGAAATGCCACCTGCTCGAAGAGAGGAAAACTCCGATTCTTTTGTCGACGAGATTGGAAAAAGTTGAGTATTTAATTCGTTCGGCACTCGGCACCACATTCACTTCTGCAACGGTCTGCACTAAAGGATTTAGAGGCAACGCTTTTCAATTTTAATTGCGATCAACTTGTAATTACGATTTAAATACAATGTAAGTTTGTTCTTTATGGATTGTTCGGATTAATTAAAACAAGTTTAATTATGAGCGGTTTATTGCCCGAACTTTAATTTCTACCCGAATCGGGGTTTATAGCCTCAACCATGCCTCACAGCCTTCAGCGAAAAAGCAAATATCAGTAAAGGGAAAATAATGTAAAAGGCTATCCGATTTTTCGAAAAAAAAAAGTATTCTTCTCTTCGGGGATCAAATTTAGTGTTAGTTGTACGAAAACATCGCGGTATTGGTAGATATTTCTTCGTATTTTGTTTATTTGGAAGCTTTAAATTTAAATAAAAAATAAGCTTTGCTGTCGTCGGGCGGAAATCTGCGATTTTCCGCCGGAGTTAATAAGGCGGAAGCTCGCCGTCAAGTGAGACGATCACAGTCTGGAAAAAGTGTCTAGCTCGCGAATTTCCAACTTAAAATCGACTTTTAACAATTTCTGTTCTATTTGTATTGTGTTGACGCGAATTCCGTCAAGTGTGAAATAAAATCGCATTTATTATTTAAATGTGCCTTCGACTCGGTACAGTGATTACATGGTCCGGTTGTGTACTGCATATTTTTGCAACTTTTCTCGTATTTGTCTTAGAAAATTGCAAAGGAAAAACTATTTGTTTTGCAGACCGAAAAGTGGTTCGATGTTGCTCTACAGCAGGAAGAAAGTGAGATATCGCCGCGACGGTTACTGCTGGAAGAAACGGAAAGATGGAAAGACAACGAGAGAGGATCACATGAAACTGAAAGTACAAGGAACGGAGGTGAGATTTTAACATTGCAATCATCGATGCGCGAGTAAAATTGGACCGAAATCGCTGATGAAAAGCTCGAATTTCTCTGCATGGGAGCTTTAAAAAGCGTCAGATTCGTCATTAATTAGACCGCCGATAATCTTGAACAAAAGCCCACTCCCGAGAATGTCTGAATTGAAAGCTAGGGAGCTTTTCGCTCATTCGAATTAAATCAAATTAAAGGGTGTACACGATTTTTTTCTTGTAAAGGTGAACATACCGAATTTTTTCGGTGTTGAGAGAGCATCCATAATCTAATAATAACGTATCGATTTTATAAATTAATCTCGTCCATTTTGCATTTCACCAGTAGTTCAATCGGAAGCCGACGTTTCAGCTTTAGGGAAACACACGACCCGTATATATCTCTGTTTAAAATTCTATCGGAAAGCCGAAATTATGTACATATTTGAAAGTAACGTTGAATAAACATGGAACCATCAATAATTGATGTTTCTGAAAATAACTCCATGAAGGTCCAAACGTACGATAGTCGCATCCGAGTCTAATTTTCGGCAATTATGCAAGAAGCTATTTCGAGGCGATTGCCTAAATTTATCGACGACCCGAATTTGTGTTTACTTGATGTTAGCATTTAAAAATTTCTTAAATGTTAGCAATTTGAATGAGAATAAATGCATGTGATAGTAGGCAATAAATTCTCAAAATAAATAGCTACATGTTTGTGTTTGTAAACACAACTGAACAAATAGTACGATTTAAAATATTAAATTAAATTGATTCAATTTTTGTATTGACATTTCGAAAACATAAATTGGAAAGTTGCCAATAATCATCCACATGCTTCATACTTTTCATACAAAATAACATTTGACATATATATTTTAAGCATCCTTTAGGAGAATAAAATCATGTAAATGCTGGAAACAATAATTAGTAAAGCATTTTTCTAGTTTAGATTTTTTGAGTGCTGTCACAAATCATTTTAAATTCAAATTGTGAAGAGTTTATTTTTCTTCTTGTCATTTCTAGAGTTTTTGAGACTAATTTAACAGTTCTCTCGCACTGAGATATATTAAAACTACTAAAATATTAATGCACGGTTTTTCTGCAGTTTTAGACAGTTATTTCTAGATTTCTCGAAACAGCCTTTATGTTTAGGGGCGTGTTTTGCGATGAATAAGACACAAACTGCTCTTTTATTTTTAAATCGATTGTTGTTTACATTGGAAGACCCATTCCGCCCCTCCACAACCCCAAATTTGTCTTTCGTTTGCATCCCGCCTTCTACACGCATCGAAAAGCCCACTAACTTTGAGGTCACTTTATTTGAATAAACTCAGCGTCGGCGAAAAAATTAATCCGCCATTAAATTATAAAGATTTCGGCGCGGTTTGCGGCCGTAATTAAGAGGAGTAAAAAGTAGTAGAAAACAGAAGGAGCTCATCTCAGAAGCGTAAAAATGTTTATGGTTTTTTAACCCGCGTTTAATGGCCGCGAATGAATTAACCAGGTGCAATACATCTCTTTAAGGCCTCTCTCTCACGATTCCAACATAGAAACACTTATGCATTTTACATGAGCGTAGCCGACGCAAGATTTACACGTGAAAAATGCATACTTCAATTAAAACTCTTTAATATTTTATCATAAAATTGGACGGCTGCCTTTATTATGTGACAATGGCGCCATCATCGTTCACCTTCTTATCTATTGCAAAATTACAACCTTTTTTTTTTTTCGAATTCATAATAATTCAGATTTCGACATCCAAAAATTGGTGTCAATTAGAAGATGTGATGCTGTTTAATGGAAAGTAAAAGTATACCTTTTGTTAGTGTAGTGTTGCAAAATTTTATAATAATAAATAAATCACCAATTTTATTAGTTTTTGTTGAAAAAGAGAAATGTTTGTTGCCACAATTCAGGGATTCAGAATCGTGGAGTTTGATTCTTTCTTGGTACAAATGTCTCAAAATGTTAATTTCACTCATTGCACGTCTTACTCGCTTCATCCCTGTTTCACAACAATGAAATCAAATCTTGCACATATGGAGTTTGGTAATAAGGCAGTTTAAATTCATACAGCCCCCGAGTCGGCCGACTTTGATTAAATCACACTGTCATGTCACGCGCTAAACACAAAAAAAGCCATCGGCTTTTTACGAATCGCCCGATTTAATCTGGAATTGTATCGCTGTAATAAGCGAAAGCTTTCCGTTTATTAATTGGAAGCGCGTGTCAAACATGACGCAGTTATTACCAAAAGGGTTACGAAAAATCTTCGCGATTAATTAATCAATGAAACGGCGACAACGTGTGTATATTCATACGAGGATTTTTAATATCGCAACGACGCATGATGAATGACTTCCATTAGAAAGGTTTGTTATTGCTATCGTCGCGAGACGTCTGTTAACTATTTCATTTATCATTTATAAATGTATCAAGCCTAAGTTTATAACGTGCCGTTAACGGCTTAATGATTTTTTTCCGGAAGATCGTGTCGTTTAATTGCGGCAATTACCATAAGCCGACACTTTTTTCTTTAATGGGCGAAACGAGCCACACGTTTTGTACAGCGAAAACAGATGTTCTGAGAGCAATTTGCACCCCACCACTTCAAAAAGATTACAAAAACAAACGCCAGAAAAATGCCTTATTTAGATCAATATTTTCGCCAAGTTTTAATATTTCTAAATCATAATTTAAAAAAGCTCGGACACCTTGTATTTTTTAAGTCGTTTAATTAGTTATTTTTGTTACAAGTACCTAAAACACAGTTTTTGCGGACAAATCGTTGCTAGGATAACAGATGAGTCCGTAAAAATGTTTTAGGTCCATACGTGTTACAAACAACATTTTTTGTTAAAGCTCCCAAAAATTCAATTTCAAATCTCTTATTAATTAAAAAATTTCGCTACCATAGTAACCAAATTGACTTTTGCGTCCAGAAAAGACTTATTTCAGAGACTCAACTGAATCCGTAAACAGCTATTTTCGGCAGCGTATTCCAAAAACGTATTTATTGTTTCTACTTAATTCGAATAAGAAAATGTAACTTTTGTTTTTGTAATTTGTTTTTAGTGCTTTTTGATTTGAAGTTATTTCGAGAGCTCTTGAAACGTCAAAGAAGTTAAAAAAAAGTTTAGAACATTTGAGAATTTATTTTAAAAAATACATTTTATAAAAATGACCATTCATTTTTCTAATACGAAGTGATCCAAAAAGACTGAGTCTGTTGGTAGCAAATTTGAAAGTATTTTTGTTAACAATTTGCAACACTGCCACCGGATACGGTTTTGTTTGATAAATCAATTGTTGAATTGTTGTTAATCAGAAGCGTACTCCAATGGTATCCTTTAAAAATTAGAGTCAGGATTGCCAACACATTGATTCATTCTGCATAACTTTGTAGAATGATTTTTTATCATTTTGCTCCTTGAGGAAGTGCCATTTTTGGTAAGTAATTTTCCAAATAATTTTTATCGTCGACGCTAAAAATTAATATTCTCCGTCATTTTAAAAATTTGCTATAATATCTTAGTAAAACTTCGGAAAGAGTATGGCCGTAAAAGCGCAATTTTGCTTTACACTGTATGCTAGAGGTAAAAGTACATCTCCGTAATTATTTTTAAAGCTATTTGCAGAAAGAGCACATAAAAAGTAAATGTTCTAGTCAGAATGAAATCCCATAATAACTATAAGTTTCTGGTAAGACATTTTCAACTTTGCCTTCTCCTCGAAGCTCATTCTCAAATAATAGTTTTATAAGTCGAAGATTAGACGGTAGAAAAATTTGTTCGAATTAAAATCAAGAGTTTCTATTTATTTTCAGTGCATATACGGCTGCTACGTCCATTCAGCGATCTTGCCGACGTTTCATCGACGCTGCTATTGGCTACTTCAGGTCAGTCTCTAGCACTAGTACTCGATTAAAATAATTCCATGGTTTTTGCAGAACCCTGATATAGTTCTAGTCCATTATTTGAACGTCCCGTACCCGGACGACAACAAACTAGCCGTGATAACCCCAAGTTTGGCCTTATGGGCCGACAAGAAAGAATGGACGAAAGACGAACTCGTCTCCCAATTAAAACCAATGTTTTTCAGCGAAGACGAACCCGACCTGAACAACGAATTAGAAATATCGGTAATTGCACCCTCGAAATCAGTGTAATATTTTAGTAGAATTTCAAATTGCAGACTGCTGAGACAGTGGAAGCCATTGTTAGTCAATTAATGGAAAAACAACGTGTCGCCAGACAAGCAGCTCTAGTCAAACAGTTAGAATGCGGTTGTCCCGACTCAACTTGCGCCGATGGCAAAAGTTGTTCGCACCCTATGCGACGCATAACTTCAGCTAAAGACGTTTCGTCGCCTCTTCCGAGTTCTAGTTCGAATTCCAGGCCTCCAAGCAGTGCCGACAACAACAATCAAGTTTCTTCGACTACTGGTTCAGGATCGATGCTTTTGAACAACAATTCGCCTCGCGTTTATTCGCGCGAATCGCGCAACCAAAACTGTTCGAGTTCGGGCAATACGCCACCATTGGTGCTAAGTTTGAGTCAGATTCAAGGAGGGGGAGGGTTACTGATCCTTAATAGTAATTCCACGAGTCCAAATAACACGAATCAGAATCTTGTGACTCCGGTCAGTGTTGCGAATTTCGTTCGCGGAAAAAATGAGCAGCGGAATGGTCATTTGGTTTTGAAACAGGAGGTTATGGATACGAATCCGTCTTCGTGTTGCCACCCTTCTTCCAAAGATAAGATGAATCAAAAGATGGAAGTGAATGAAAGACAGGTCTTTGAAGGGATTTCGTATGGGAGGCACCATCAGACGGAGGTGGTCATGTCGAGTGCTCCTTCGACTCCTTCCAAACACATGGATACGAGTCATGAGGAGGTTATCGAGGATTACAAACATCACAATTTTGGGGATACGGTTGTCCTTTTGGGGACTGACTCGAGTGGATCTTTGGTCAGTAAAAGTGACGGTTCTTCCATAATTAACGGAGGTTTCTTCAATGAGACTCTCGACTTGTCCCAAGAAGACATCCAAAGGACTCTTTCGGCCAACATGCCATTGTGTTCAAGTGAATTAAACGGACATCAGCGCCACAACTCGGAACCCAATCCTCCCAACCGCCCTGCCAAGCAAAACGAACCCCAAAACATGACCCAGGAAATCAATCCGATGGACTTTATCGACAGTTGTGACGTGGTGGTGTCGCCGACTCACGTCGTCGACGACGACGTTTTTGTCAATTTGGACGCTTTCGACATGTTGGGCGAATTCCCAGATTTGGAAGGCTTAGATTCAGGTCAAGCCGCACTTTTAGATGTTCATCCGTCCGAAAACAGACACGAGAAGAACCATGCAGAGCACACGTCGAATAATTCAATGGAGGGTTCGGCGAAAATCACCGATTATTCGCCCGAATGGGCGTACCCAGAGGGCGGTGTCAAAGTTCTAGTCACGGGACCATGGCATTCGTCAGGTCCCTACACGGTACTCTTCGATACATTCCCCGTACCCACGACTTTAGTACAAAGTGGGGTGTTGCGTTGCTATTGTCCAGGTGGGTGTAAATTTTTTTGAAAGGTTTTCTTTTTATTATGATTATAGCTCATGAGGCTGGATTGGCGACGTTACAAGTAGCGTGTGATGGTTATGTGATTTCCAATTCTGTGATATTCGAATACAAGTTACCACCCAGGGAAGAGCAAGTTGCTGCTCCGGAACCGAAAATCGAAAGATCGAATGATAATTTACTCAAGTTTACGCTTTTACAAAGGTTAGAAGCGATGGATGACAGACTGCAGATTAAACAAGAACCGACCGATGGCTCCGATTGCGTAAGAGTTCTTCTTATTGACGCACTTTTTCCATTTGTTGTACAATTAATTTTTAACCACAGAGTAAACATACAAGAGTACATCCCAGAAATTTTGGTTTTATCTTTTTTATTTGCTACTCTATTTTTTATTTATCTCCAATTGAGATTTTCGCTATTGTTATTTGTTTTTTTAACGTATGTACAAAAAGAGAAACAACAGAAAATTAAATGATGTGCAAAACGAGCCAAAATAATTACCACTTACAAAAGTTTAAATTATATCAAAGCTTTTTTATCTATTTATCACCAGTTTGATTAGCTTTAAAATTATTTGACACAAACATGAGTGAGTTTTGTAGTTTCATGTCTAATTATTATTAGAAACTGAATTAAAAGAGGATGCAAAAAGCTCAAAGTGTAGTCGACAGTTATTTTTTATTAACAAAAAATTCAGTTGATTTGTTTCGTGAATGGATTGGTATTTTCATTCTAAAAAACCAAGGAAAAGAAAAGACGGTGAACTGGAATTATTTTTTTGTTTGTAAGCATACTAACTACTTTCTAAGTTACTTTGCTATTTTACTTTTAAAAGCGAAATTTCTCGTTGTTGTAACCGGATCCCGACCTCATGTTTGGCGAAATAGGAAGTCTGACTACTCTCTTAATTTACTCGAATTAACACAAAACAAAAGATTTAGTGAATTTTCATAAACACTTTGGTGGCGTCGTGCCAGTCCGACTTTGAAAGAAACAAAACCACAAGACACCTCTTAAATGCATTCCGCTTCATTTATTTATTAAACGTTTGCGTCTATAAATTGTAAATTGTAGGTTGAAGACACGGCTCTGTTCTGTCAACCCAACTTTGAGGACCGCCTTGTCGGTTTTTGTCAATATATGACGTCGCGAATGTGGAGTCAAGGCGAAGAATTGAGTGTCTCGTGGTTCGCCAGCCATCGAGGCATGACTTTATTACATCTAGCGGCGTCTTTGGGATACTCGCGATTGGTGTGCGCTTTGCTCCATTGGCGGGCGGAAAACTCTTCGTTATTACTTGAGACGGAAGTTGATGCTTTAAGCCAGGACGAAGACGGTTATACCCCTCTGGTAAGTAGTTTTTATCAATCTAGGGCTCGAAATTGACTAAGAAATGACTGTAGATGTGGGCCTGCGCTCGTGGCCACACCGAAACGGCCATAATGCTCTACAAGTGGAACCATACGGCCCTCAACATGAAGAATACGTCCAATCAAACCGCTCTCGAGTGCGCAAAAAGCAACAATCATAACGAATTAGTTAAAGAATTGGAAAAATTGGAATTGAGACGTGATAAAGCAAACATGATGTTGCATAATAGTTTTTCGACGGAATCGCCGACGGTTATTTCGCCGGCGAGTTCGGTGGCGTCGCTTAATTCAAGTAAATCGCACGATGGGGTTTTTCTAAGACCGGGAGCTGTCACGAGGAGCGAATCTCAAAAGTACAAAATGTTAAATATCGATCTCGACTCGGATAATATCATCGGAAGCAAGCCAAGTCCTTTGCTATCAGATTCATCGGCGAGTACGAGAGGAAGCAACGGACAAAAATTGATAAAGAGGCCGTCGATTGATAGCGGCATTCATATGAGTTGTGCGAGTTCGGAAAGTACAAAGTCGAAAAACTCCAGGCTCTTTAGCTCAAGACTGTCTAAGTAATAATGGTTTCTTGGGTGTAGAGTATTCTCATAGAGGCTTTCGAAATTTTACCAAAATGTTTTATTTATCTAATTTTGAAAAATCCAAAAAAATCTGGCATATTTATACCATTATGATCCTCCAGAAGGCTGTCACTGTTTCCTTTTATGTAATTTATTTTGAATTATTTCCAACCACAAACGAGTTTTCTTTATTCCAATACCATATTTTTTTTTCAAACAACTAAGTTCTTATTTTAAATCTTTTTTTTTTGTTTTTAGTCATTTTTAGTCAACATTCTTTGTTAATAAAGTACCCTAGACACAGATCTCGGATTATGTGATACACCTGATGTCATTTTCAGGCATATTTTGGCAAAATTTCGATGTTTCTTTATGGGAACACCCTGTATGTGGCAGATCGATAAATGGCTACGATTTTAGGTTCGATCGCAGCATGTCGTTGCCCCTGTCGACCCGCGAGAACTCTTTCGATAGCGAGCCCCCCGAGTCCTGTCGCCGAATGGATTTCGCGTTATGTAAGTCGCTGGATGATTCGTTTGCATTGTTTTCTTTAAAGTTTTGCGCTTTGATTTTTCGGCCAAGGTAAGTGCTTAGTGTGAAAAGGAAAAATCAAATTTTGTGCATGCCCTCCATCTTGGTTTTATCGACATACCAAGTTTTTGATTTTTGCTTTTGGAACGCTTTTGATGTTGTATTAAAAAAATTTCGAAATTAAATAAGAAACGAATTGAAAAGCAACGAACTGAGACTGGTGTAAAATATATCTCGTGCACTGACTTATGATTTTGATAGGCGAGATAGGGAGTGGACCGAGAAGCAGTAGTCCCCTGATTGATGTGGAAGCGGTCTCTGATGACGAAAGTGACATCCACAACAGTACTGTAGGTCAGTGCAATGATGGTCTTTGTTGTCTATCGGTGTTGTTTCACTGTTTAATGTTTCTTGTTCTTAATAGTTGTCCGTATAATGACGTTTTAGCTAGTATTTCTGCACTAACTGTCCTAAAACTTAACGTCAAAAAATGGTCTCTAATTCAATACAAGTTAAGTTGAAAACTACTCGAAATCAAATTAAATATCAATTAAACGCTTTGCCGCTTGCTTGCTGTGTTTGCATGTACGTTTTCTTTTCTTTGATAAATTTTTAATCATTAAAATAACATGTTTCTCACCTTAACTCTAACCTGTAACGTATAATCTTGATAATTCAATTACTACATTTTTTCCACACAACTTTGTAACGTTTAATGAGAATTGATTTCATTACAATCCAACACCTACGCTTTCTAGTCCGATTGTTTTATCGTCATGCTACATTAGAATTAATTTGAATTGTACAGAAAATAATTTTTTTCACTGACTCATTTCTAATTCAAGAGTAATTCTAGTTGTTCTACAAAAATTAAAGTTTCCTTCTTCAGTAATAAATTTTTATGAAGGTCTTCCTACAGCTATATTAAAATTATCCAGGTTATACTTACGTCAATGTTTTACCGTGTGATAAAATATTTTTTTATAGTAGATTACAAAACTTTTAATACTATGCAGCTGTCGCGCTTAATTTTTTTTCTTACAGTTTTCATAAAAAATGTTAAATTATTTATTGAATTTTCAACAAGCAACTGAATAAGTCATTAAAAAAGAATATAAAACAAAACTTGGTTCAAAACGCTAAAGGCTGCTTAACTTAAAAGTTTTGTACGAATTTGTCGCTTTGCATTTTTCACTAGAAACCAGCTAACTAGAAGCGAAAAATTTTTTTTTTTTTCGTCTTAAAAATTTAGTTTTGATTTGAACGCTTATATTTCTACCACAGGGGAGCAAGACGCTCGCGTTTTGACACTCGCCGAGCAAATCATCGCCGCAATGCCCGATAGAATCAAGGTAGAATCTTTTAAAAAAAATGAATATTTTTATAACATAAATAATTTCAGAACGAAAGCGAAGACATGCTCCTAGATACAAGTCCCGGCCCTCCCGAACCCAACGACACTTTATCTGACGTTTTCATGGAACCTTTACTGGACCAATCGTCGTCGAGTTTCGAATCAAACGAATTCAACTTTGAGTTTTCGGACCACAACTATCGGTAAGACAATTCCAATGCTGAAACCGTCCGATTTACGTAAATTTCCTAGATATTATGACGTGGGGACGCCCTGTTCGAGCTTAAGTCCGGCCTCTTCGAGTTGTTTACAATCTCCGTGTTCCTTCACGCTTGACTCGCCGTCCCCACCGCCAACCACTGCCGACTTTTGCGAGTTTTTCCAAGCGTCGGGGAGCGTCTTCGAAAAGGATTTCTCGAATTTAACGCTTTCAGGTCCGTATTTCAATTTTTTAGGTATTAAATTTTGATTTGTTTGGTTCAGATCGCGAGCAGAGGGAGTTATACGAGGCAGCGAAAATCATCCAGAAGGCGTATAGATCGTACAAGGGACGTTTACAACAAGAACAGGATAAAGAGAGGACAGCCGCCATCGTCATCCAAAATTACTACAGACGCTACAAACAATACGCGTATTATAAACAAATGACGCACGCCGCAATGGTGATACAGAACGGGTATCGGTCTTACTGCGAACATAAACGGTTCAAGAAGAGCCAGGAAGCCGCCGTGTGCATCCAGAACTATTACCGTAACTACAAGGAGCAGGGGGGAAGGGGAAGCCGAGAGGGAACACCCGCTTCCGGGTTAAAGTAAGTTTTAAACAGGGATCCCGGGGGATTCGTTTGCTAGTCTTGGTGTAAGGCTTTCTGTGGTATATTACCTTTACCTCTAACCCGTGTGTATGTGTGTGTTCTATGTTTGGTAGTTTGTTTACTGAATACGGATTTTTGAAACCATACTATAACGAAAAGTTTATTTTCAGTTACCAGGTTTATCTGAATTTTTAACTAAGCGATTTAAAATTTTTCAAACAAAATTTACCACTGTTTCAATTCTATAGCTCTCGCAACGGCCTTTTTTGACATTGGTTCTTGGTATGCGAAAAGCGACTTTATCTCTTCGTATACTCGTTTACCTCGAGTCTTAACATGTCTTTGCATTCCTTGTTACTTAAATACACTGGCCGTCAAAATTAACCAGACAATTAAAATTTTGCTATTTTTCACATTGCAATATTTTAGTTATTCTTTGTCGGATTTCGATTAATTTTTGTTCGGTTTAAAGAACGAACATTGTAATTTAATTCAATAACATTTCTAGTTTTGTCTTGTATGTTGTTTTTACTTTTTTATACTGAAGTATAGTGTGCAACAGAGACAAAATTAAGTTTTACTTATTTCAGATTATTGCCCGTTCTTTTCTGAATGAGGACCAATTTATTTCAAAGTTTTATCTTCTGGTACCCCAGAGATATAAAGCATTGAAAAAGACGTTGCTTTTCTAATGTTACTAAATATTCGTTCAAAAAGTAGGCTACATAAAAAGGTAGTTAAACCGAAAATTACACAGGTCAACAAAGGTTCGGTAACATTGATGACAATTTGGTCAATAGTAGTTTTTTACTTCCTAAATAACAAAATGCATTTAGTTTTTTGATAACACGTACCGTTTATTTGTTGAATTTTTTACCACAAATTTAATTCATACATTTTCTGCACTCCCACTTGGATTTTTTTCCAATAAATTTGGGGGCTGTCAGCGACGAACAAGGGTAGAGGTTTCACCAAGACATCAGAAAAATGAAAGAACGCTATCAAGGCCGTTAGAACCCTTCCATGAGGGGCGATTACTGTTAGCCTTTTTAAAACGCCACAGTAACGTACCTAACAAAAGAAAATGTTGAGACTTCACTCTTTTATTGTAATATATGACTTTTTTAATGTTTCTAAAATTAGTTTATTAAAATATTGTATGCTCATAATAAAATAAATTAAATACATAGTTGAATTATTTTCAGTACTCTTTTGCTTTAACATGGGTGTCAGAACGAAGTTGGTAACATACGAATGATACGTGATGGGACATTTTTGTGCAAATTTTCGAAATCAGAGTGAAGAATTATAAACGCTGAAGGTAGTTTAATCAATGTTACCGAAAATTTGTTCAAATTAGTTGATCAGTGTTATTGCTTATCTCACGAAAAGAGCACAATTATGTCTTTGAACACAAAAAATCTGAAAAACTTGAAACTTCAACGGATTACAACAAATAAAACGGTTAATTATTGGAAGCTTCCATGCGCCTATTTTGATGTTTTGGCACATTTGGTCTACTTAATACGAACATTCATTGAAATCGGAAATATAATGCTTTTTTGAAGATTTATATCTCTCATGTCTGAAGAATTAAAATTATGGAAAATGTGGTACATAATTCAGAAAAGAATGGGCAATAATCTGAAATCAGTAAAAACTTAAATTTGTCTCTGTCGCTCACCACACCTCAGTATAAAAATAAGTAAAAAAACAGTGCTCTGGTCTTTTAGGCATAACATTTACAAGATTAGAAGTGTTATTGAATTAAATTACAATGTTCTGCAAAGTTCATTCTTTAATCCAAACAGAAATTCGTTGAAATCCGACAAAGAATACCAAAAATATTGCAATGTGAAAAATCGCAAAATTTTAGTTGTCCGATTATTTTTGGCGGCCAGTGTAACTATTTTGTTACAATAAACAAAAAACAAAACAAAGATATCTCGAGAATTTTTTTATTCTCATATTGATTTAGAATTCTTATTTGATCGTGTACCAGTTAAAAATGGTAAATTATAGTAAAAAAATTGACTTAGTTGGCTTCTCTTATCAATTTACGAAAGGTCTAATTTTAAGTCGGACGTCAGTCAAAAATGTCACTTTATATGCCAAAAATTGGAAGAAAATGTTTAATTAGATTTGAAAGAAGAAATTTTGGAAATTTTTGTTTTCGTAAAGCTTCGATGAGCTTTAATATAACAGTGGCAATTGTATGTACAGTAGAAAAGTCAGTAAACAAGTTTGCTTTCTCACAACCCCACTAAAACCCTTCGGTAAGTTTAACAACCACCATCCCCATTCGAACAAACATTCCACATTTTTATTTCGACCAGCGAACTCTCTTACATGGTACAAGATTAGCAAACTTATCTACATACCACTCTCTGAAAACACTGCCCTGCCTGCTTCGATGTAGTTGCTGCTCCATGTGGACGTTGTGTGGTAGTTCTTGATGTCATAACAGTATAATGTCTTCCTGTTGCACTAACGGACTTAAAATCATTCTAAACCCTTTAGTTCATTTTTGGAAATCAATTTTTAGACGAACTTATTCGCAAAGACGCCAACATCAAGCCGCCAGGAAGATCCAACAGTTCATGCGCCAATCGAAAAACAAGTAAGTAGTTAAATTTTTTGCAATTATTTCAATTGGGTTATATTTAAACGAATGCCTTTTCAATGCTTACATAGTCTCTGGGATGAAACTATGGGAAGTGTGGTGAGTTGACGGCATTCGAGCGATTTAAAGACCAAGTTTTATGCGAGAGGGGTATTTAAAACATTGCTTTTTCAGGTTACAGAGAGAACGAGCAGAAAGAGAGAGGCAGGGGGGCCCGTTAGCGGATGCCCATCAAAGGTCACTGTCTCAAGGGGACTCCTGCACTTGCATAGGCCCAAATAACAGGTCTGTATTAACAAATTTTCGATAATTGTGCTAATGATTATTACAGATCAGGTAATACCAACTTTTTAGAAGACCAAAGAAATATCAGTGAGAAGAAATGAAGACCGGCTTTGAGTACTTAGCTTAAAACCAAATTAACGCATCTAACAGTTAGTCGTGAGTCTTGATAATCAATCTCTTGAAAGAATTAATTTGTAAATTACTGCAATGTAGCATTATCCTATAATTATAACTCTGATATGTACTTATATCTTTACAATGTCTATTTTTGGCTGTTATTTGGTAATTTTCATGCATTTAAAACGAATGCAAGGATCGACAACAAAAGTGAGATGATTTTAGACGTTGTACGAAAAAAAATTATTAATTCTGATTATGGATTCAAAGCTGTGATTGTAGTTTGGTTACACATTTTTCAAGGTAAAACATTCAATCCACCACGTTTATGCAGAACAATTACTCGTTTCTGTTTCTTACCTTGAAAAACTGTTTTGCCGAAAATAGAATTTCTAGTCCTAGTGTAGTATAGTCTTATTTATATCACCTTAAAAAATTGAAACGTTTTTTCCTTTGTTATACAATGAATGTTTTTGTACTTAACTGACTTTTGACTAATTTCTTGAAATGTTTTCACTGCCACTGTAGCGTAGTTTCTTAGTTGCAGTTCTAAAAATTGAAGCAATACACAAACTATGATTTTATTCCACTAGTACTATAGTGTATGACCTAATAATTTCTGTAAAGCTCATACATATCATTCTAGTGTTTAATACGTAATTGTAAATGACCTGCTGTACAATGAAGGATTTTCTAGAGACGCTCTGTATATAAATGGTTTCGTTTGTGTATTGCGTACGAAATAATACATTGGTGCTCAAATATGTGTAAGCACAATTAATTTCAATTAGTTTTTCGTTAAGTCAATTAACGGCGGGGGAGAAGTTAATTTAATTCACGATTCAAGTACCTGCAGGCAGGATTAAGTTGTAAGAGAATCCCTCCTCTGTAAATAACTGTTATTTGTTTTACGAGATTTTATCGGTTCAAAGCTGAAATATATTTCTTCTATATAACGGTACATAAGTATTATGTAAATTTTAAATGTTGATATTTATACATAAAAGAGAGGCTTACGATTTTTAATCTTATTGCATCTTTAGATGAAATTATATAAATGTAGTTTTGCAATTATTAGGGGATATTTTAGATGATATATCAGATTTTTGAAGAAGAAAAAAAAACAAAAATATTTTTTATTCAAATATCTTGTCCAGAATGGTTGGTTTTCGAGTGGACGCGTGAATGCCATTCAATTGCTTTCGCTTCGAAATAGTTTGGTTTGAAGGTTTTGCAGGCCTAATTCTTTTTTTCGACGATACAATCAAAAGTCTAAACAATCTTTAGTGGTAATAGTGGTGTGGGTGGTAGAATTGAAAGGCTGATACTTGTACATATTTTTAATGGATGGTCATTCGCTGGTTTAAATTTTGTAAAAGATAAAAATACATAACAACACCAAAAAATATCGAAAAATTGTATAAATTTGTATTTTAAATCAGTATCTATATAGGGATAAAGTTTTATTGACTATTCAAATTAAATTTTATATCTATGAGACATTACATTACCTAAAAGTGTATTTAAAGATATACTGTAGAGTGAGTTTATTTTAGCCAAATCCTATGTTAAGTTCTATTTATTGGATATTTAAGCTTTAAACCTCCTACTTAAATACAGTTTAAAGAAATCTGTAGTATTTATTAAGTAGATCATTTTTGACTATTATTCTTAGGCAGAGTACCGATTATTTTCACTGATATTATATAGAGAAATTCAAGGAGAATAACCGGTATTTCGGATAGTGTAGCTGCACAGTACCTATATCTATATTTACTTGTTCATAATCCATTTAGGAATTTCAAATTGTTATATACACACTTCAATACACATGTATATTACTAATATACATGTCTCACTGTATTTTACAATGGTTACTGCACTCAAATCGTTCTACGTTGTCCTATTTCTATTTTTAACTAGGTTTAAGGTTGTTACTTTATTGGCTCTTGTCATTCCATTAAATCTTGTTCAAATTTCGTATTTTGATACTATGTATTTTATAATCTTGTTTCAAATTTTACTATCTTCATAGTTTAATTGTTACTTCTTTTTTTTGTTTTCAAACTTCTAGTAGAGTGCAGTTGTTCAACTATTGTTACATATTATTGTGACTAATAAACACTTTTCTGAAGCAGATTTTCTCATTCAATACGATCCTAGCCTAAAATTTATTATTTAACATATGTATTTAGTATTCAAAGATTAAAACTTTAGGTAATTTGGTGAACAACGGGTGGGCATCTTATTTGAAAACACTTAACAGACAAATTTTAGACTATGACCAAAAACGATTTTTGTGACTATCAGCATATTTTGTTGTATTTTTGTTACTAGATATTTTCAGAACTCCTTTTCGCAAATTTACTGTTTAAAAGCCCAATGTAAAAATGGTAGCTTAATGTTTACAGGTAATTGTAATTTTGTATTTAAGAAGCTTACACAAAGATGGCACTCGTTTTACTACTGAAAACTGTAGCACCACGACTCAAACATTCCATTTCTATTTAAAAGTTATTCAATTCATTCTGGGAAAATTCAAAAAAACCGCGGTTATGTCGCTGATTTTATTGCGAATATGATTTTTACTTTACAATCTTTCTAAACAAGATGACTCTATTTTTCGTAATAAAAATCGAGACATCTTAGCAATATTATTCAAAATCCTTATACCTAAGCATAAGTAAAAACAAACATGCTATAATAGTTTTTTATAGTAATTTACAAATTAAGAATTTGCAACAACGGCAGACGCGAGACTAAAATATAACTAAGAATGAACTGAACTGAGAAGAGCTCGCAAAAAAGTGGAATTTTTTAGGTTTGCCTGAACACTGGGCCCACCCCTAGTTACGTCCCTATTAGACAAATATAAATAGCTCGATAAATTCCTCTATCTCAAAACCTTTCAACTTTACAATGTTATCAAGAGATAAAAGTTTATCAACGAGCAAAAGTCAGAGTTCTTGTAAACGCGCCACATTAACCTTAATATAATTTATCAAAAATGCGTGATTTGTATTTTTAGAATATTATGAAACATTCAGTCGTGCAATATCTCATGTAGTGATAAATATACTCAATTTTTGTGAAATACAGTTCAACCACTTTAATCCGAACTTTTTGTAGTCCAAACAGTGAGTGCATCGAGCTATAATACAAACATACTTAGTAGATTATAGAGGTTCTACTGTAAAACAAATCCTTTACTGTATTAAAATTAGCGAAAAACTTGATTATTTACAAATTTTTAACAAATTTTCATCATCTGCTTACAAAACAATTTACAACCTTTTTATTTCAAAATGTTGCATTTAGTGTAACTCGGTATATTTTCACTTCAACCAAACACAAATCAAAAATACCCTTTGAAGCCTCTGACAAATTTAAAAAAATATGGAGAAAAATAACGAGCGTTGCTTGTTGTCTACATTTTAGTGTGTCGGCAAAACACCAACAAAACTTATTTATCATACCGGAAGTGTATAAATAGTTGCTATTTTTATTATTAACACTGGTTGGACATAATTTTCACCGTTCGTAATATATTTCAATTCAGGAATTTCGTATTTTCGTAACGTTAAAAAATAGATTAGACGACACATTAAATAAAAATACTTTCATCGACCGTTTGAATAAATTTAAGTGACATTAACCCATTTAGAATCTAGACGTATCCAGCTTTTGTGCAACGAAGCGTTTGAAATTTATTATTTTAATAAATAGAGTGCACAATAAGACACATGAAGGCGTACAAACGGCCTTGATTTCGATTTTTCCACATTTCCATGGCCCGCCTAAATAATAAATCATATGCGTTTTAATTAACTTTAATTAAAAACTGTTTAATGAATAAACAGTTTTAAGTCACGAATGTTTCAACAATCAACATTTATGATAACCTGTCAGCAGTGAGAATGACAACGCGAGGGAATAAGTCATGTTATAATAGAAAAAATAAACAGTGGCATCCGAGAGAGTTGTATAGGAAGTCTAATTAATTCACTCGACTATCTCTCGAATGTATCAAAATCGTAATAATTATTTTCACGTCGCGTCTATTCATTTGTGTTATCACTTTGATAAATACGTTTGTATTGTGTTTGTAAATCAAGTATTTTTTAAAGCATCAATAGTATTATCTGATCACGAATGAGTTGTTGCAAATGTAAGAAATAAGCGTGCTACACGCACCCTTGGAATAATTCTTTTATGAAAAAAGCGTCAAAAAGTAAACTCGTCGAAAAGGGTCGAAAAGGAGTCGAAAAAGGAGAGCCACTTTTAAAAAGCTGAATGTTTTTTGGAGGAAATAATTTTTTAATTAGAATTCTTGTTTATATATTTATTTTAAATTGTACTTTAGTAAATTTTGTTGTATTGTATTTTTTATATTACTGGGGTGGTCGCCAACCTTATTAATGTCACAAATAAAATTTAATAAAATAAAGAAGTGGCTCCTTTTTCGTTTTCACTAGTTAATTTATTTATGAATTTTGCGGAATCAGCAACCATGGAAATAAATTAAACGATTTTAGAAAAAAAAACTGCTGAATGAGTGATTCATTTGTAAACAATGTACAAATTGAATTTGAAAATAGCACGAATTTGTAATATTTAATAGACGAAACTTCATGTAATTATCCAATTATTAAATGAAATTAAATTACAAAAGCGAAAAATGAAACATTTTTCAGAGTTTATCTGAAATCAGGTTTGCCAAGCAGACCATTAAAGAGACAACAAATTTATTACCAACGTAATCATTGTATTGGTTAAATTTAATTGAAGTTAATTAACTCTAATTTATTAATTAATTAGATGCCTCATTTTTATTTATTTTCGTTCAAAAATTTAGGTGTCATTTGTTTATTTTTCAAGAATTTTATTCTTGATTGGTGTTTCACTAGTGTTAAAATTTTAGGTTTCTCGTTTTATCAGTCTCGTTATGAAAAGTGTTGTCGTTACACAAAATTGGTTGCGTAAATAGTTATTATCTGCTTAGTTGGAACCTGATCGTATTTATACAGTGCGATCAAAAAATCTTTCGATCAAGTAGGCGTACTAATTGAAGACGTATGTCGCTTGGAAGTTTGTATGTCAGCTAGATATCAAAAAATTATTTTATAAAAATTAAAATATCGATCTAAACAAATTGAATTACTGTATGAAACGTCTTAAAACACCCTAAAATGAGATATAGTTGGAGTTTATTCATAAAAATCGTTCACCACGATTTACAAAAAAAATATTTTGACATTTCTTATTTACCATTGTGACATTTTATCTTCTGCACACACACGTTTTAAATTCCTAGGCTTGCTTGATAGATAATCTTTTTGATCGCACTGTACTTGGATTTAATTATTTTTCCCATTTAAAATTCTCTGAAATACCTATGGTTAAAATTGTTTTATTTCACCACCAGAGCATTGAATGCATTAATTATGATAACTTGTTGAAAATCAGCGAATTACCCACACTTTGCGTCCCCGTTAACGTCGAAAACAATTTTATTTTCGCAAAGCCGCACCCTAACGAGGCGTTACCACATCGATCTGCAGGGTGTGGTGGAACAACCCTCGAAACACCCCTGACTCTATTTAGAATAATCATGTCGTGTTAACAAATAGCACATCCACACGACGACACAAAAGGGTGTCTTCCTCCACAATTACGAAAATAATTATTCTAATCGAGATTTATTCATATCCTGATGAGAACAACCCAAGTATGAACTTTGCAAACCGCAATATACATCAACAGGTGCAGGGAAATATCCCACATAAGATAAATATAATAAAATGAGACATTTGAAAGTTGTGAGTTGAGTTCATGTCTAAATATTGAGTGTAGCACTTTTTAAAAAAATGTTTTACGAGCGATCCAATAAATTCCGCATAAATAATGAAAGTATAACAGTCAGTTATAAATAATACTTTTAATAAATTGCAATATGAAATAATGAAATAGAGTGTTAGAACTATAAATTTGTCACTTCTCGCATTCGCAGCTGCCTTACATTACACTGAAAAAATCGCCAATACTCCGAATCGAGTGTTTAATATGTTAAAAAAGCGTTTGCGTGTCGATTGATCGTCGGTGAGGGGCAATAAATAGGGTACGTAATAGAAATTTTTCCGACAGGTGTTACATGGATCTAAATTTTTCGATCCAGAAAGTGCTTAACGGAGCTTTTGATGGGTGTGTCGCCCCCGTGATGGTCGCACTCCACCTGACCTTCAGCGACCTTCCTTGGAGTCAGTGAACTCGCACGCAGACATACAACTGCTAATTCTGAATATTAAACAAGCCACATGGGCATGGATAAAACATTACTGGGACAACATTGTCACGATTACTGCGATCGCTGGAGACCAAAAGAGCATTTTCGACAATTTCGGAGCTTAAATGAATGAGAAAAGATTACGGAATTGGAGGAAGAGCTATCAGCTGGATTCTGAGAGGAGATTAGAGTTTTAAAAAACAACCGATTGGTTAATTAGGTTGAAATTCGATGGGAGAGAAGTGTATTTTAAGTCGATCGAGAAAAGGAATTATTTTAAGTGTCACTACCGCGAAATCTCTTAAGAATCGTAATCACATTGCTTTAAAATGAGATTCATTAGTTAGTAGCACATATTCTCAAATCCCATATTTACTACAACATACACACTTATTAGTATCTTTTAATTTAACAGACTTATTAGCGTTTTTGTTAAAATATACTTTTACTAATTTTTTTCCTTAATTACTTTTAATATAATTTCAGATTCTTTCTTTCTTTCAAATGTTAAAAAAAATATCTTCACATTTACTTTTATTATTTAAGGATAATGCCCAAAAAATGAAAATTATATCTTCATGCGATTACATAATACGAAAATATGACTTTATTACGAATTTTGAATTTCATTGAAAAACATTTTACAGGGTGTTTACAGTCTTGAGGTTGAAATTTAAATAAGATGATATTCACGGTAGAAGAAAACTAATTCGCTATATAAAATAAAAATTTGCACTATAAAAGGAAATAATTCATTTTATGTTATCTGTTTGAAACCTGCTGCTTTGGCTGCAACGATGGTCATTAGTTTCATTAACTTCTGTTTCACCGTAAATCATAATCACGACAACCAATTTATTATTTTAATATTTGCGATCCATGTCCATAAATTTGGAAAAAAAATCAAGAAAAACGAATCAAACCTCCATTTTGCTTGAAAAGATTAAACAGAAGATCTTCGAATTTTGATAAAAACTAATAAAACAGAAGCAAATCAAATGATGACAGTGTCAAAACTATGAAATTACTTTTTTCTTTCATTGCCATGGATACGATTGTCTTATTTGTTGCAACAATACAATTTTATTTTAACAAGGAAAAAATTCCAGTGAGCCTCAAACCGTGTACAATATTTTGGAGTTAAATAAAATTCTTAATAATAACACTTGTGTGAGTTTTTTTCTCGCTAAACAAGAAGACCATAAAGAAGAATATTCTTCTTTCTTTAAAAAAGCGTATTTCTGCAGGTAATTAAAACATACTCGTAGTTAAAAAGTCACCGAAAAAGCCTCAAAAAAATTTGGTAGAAAACTCAATATCCTTATATAAATTTCCTGGCCCTGGTCTTGTGAGAGATGATGATAGGTCCAAATAATATTAATAAATAATAGAAGCCTGGTTGCATGTGATTACTTTACAGCCTTCATGGCTACAAAAAAAGAGCTCTCTTTAGTGAAAAGAAAAAGAAATTAAAAAAATTAAACCAAAAGAAAACATTTGGAAATATAAAGATTAAAAATAAATGAGCGCATGTAAAATATCACAAAAGATGTATTAAATGATTAAAATATGTATAACTTTGTACGGCAAAAATGTATTATATATATTTTTTGGAGGACTTTAGGGCGGTTTTAGGAAAAACTATCAAATGCGTCTTTGAGATAAAGGATCAAACTAAGGATTGACGACATTCCTGATTTTCAATTTTAAGGGGCCTGAACACTGTCGCCTTGAAGAAATGGTATCTTTGGGGGACTAATAGATACCGATTTAGGATGGTTTTTGAAAAAACAATCAGATGCGTCTTTGAAGTAAACGAGCAAACTAGAGTTTGACGATATTCCTGATTTTCAATGTTATCGTTTTGGCCAGAAAATTAAAAAATTGTAAGCAGTTTTTTGGAAGTTTCATGTCCACAAAAAAGTCCCGGTTTATACACATCCTTATTTGAAACTTATTATTAAATTTTGTACATTTCTTACGCGGTTGTGTCAATCTTCCGAAGATGTGTTGAAAAATAAACTTTTTCGATCGAGACAGTGAAACTGTTACATCAAGGTGGACTTTATGAAGTGGATTGAATTCATATATTATTTCGAATTTTCCACTATCTAATTTGAGAAATCTTCGAAATTATGCCAACAATCTGTCCGATACGTATCAACTCGTTAATTACGCATGTAACGCGAAAAGACTCCGCCAACAAATTTTTGAACATTTGCGTAGGTCGATAAACATAATAATGGGCTAGAAGCGCCAACGTTTTGCAATTAAAGGGACAATAAAAGTTATTGTTGAGTCGAAGAGAGTCATTAGCCTTTTAATCCACCATCGCATATAAAAATCCCAAATTTATAGTTCGATTCAAATTCCGATTCCGACTTTTGACCTCGTCATAAAACAGCGACTAGGAAAAGCATTTTCGGTGAACGGAAAAATTAATTCTCTTTCTTTTTGTAGTTTAAATTAGCTGTTAAATTTATTCGTTTTCCTGAAAGACTCCCAAGTAAAATAAGCGCTTTATGGTTCAGTTATAAAAAGGAACAAAATCTGAGACAAGTTGCAGTAAGTGCGTTTACATGGTAGTCTACCAGTTTATTCTTCAGCACACTCTACTTATCGGGTAATCATCGTAATTTCAAAAGCCGCTTGCCAACGGAAGTCTTGTATTTTTATGATTAGCCATCGGCGAAAAGTTTTAAGTAATTCCAGCGAGAAAATTGCTTGCAAATTTACAACAAACCCTCCGGTTAACTTTAAACGATCTTAAACTTTGTAACAATCGTGACTTATAAATTTTGGAAATTCATTTCAAATGCTAATTTAATGTTTTCAATCAAGCTCTCCTGCTGGTTCGATATTTTAATAAATTCGTCCCTTGTATGCAAGAATAAGACATTATTTTAATGAATTATTGGCGCTTGCCTCAAATTATGTAAAAATCTCATTTAAATAAAGAGAAAATTTCCCGTTATGGTGCGGTTTAAAACACCGCCAATAACATAAAGTATAAGGAAACGAAACTAATAAGAAGATTCAATAATGAGACAGTGTGACTTTCTTAATTATAAAACCAAGCCGGACTGGTTTTCAGTTCACCATATAACGAACCTGTTCGCTGAAAAACCAGCATCGAAGATGTATGTCATTCATAATTAATTCAAAACATTGCATATGTCGAATTGTTTTGACAAAAACTCGATTCTTTCCAAAATTTTCTAACCGAATTCACTCCACTGCCATCACAGGACATAAAATACAAATGGCATTCCTCTTTACTTACATTACTTAATTATAGAGACAGCGAGCTCATAATTAATGCAAATCGTACAATCTCACAATCATTGACTTTGATTTAATTAGACGAACTTGATGATTAGGAGCACTCGATTACACACAATCATTAATTGAAATAATGGATGAGGTTTTTTGCTCGAAAGACGTCAGATAAGGCACTGACATAATAAATGACTCGGAATTTCGCCTTTTCTGAATTTATAAAACTCACATACTGAACAAATAAAATAAATATTGCATAAGCCAAACTCAGATTTACGACCAAATTAACTCTTCTCGAATTACACACATAAAAAGCGAGAAATTGCATTCGCTTCAGAACATTAGACAAGTTGCTTGTGATACGAAGAAGCACATAAAATGTTTTTTGTCAAGAATAATTTAATTTTGTTTTTAGCATAATTAAAAAATATCTTTTTCGAAATTGATTAATAAATGTACATTTAGTGTTTCATTTACAAAGTTCTTTATAACACAGTAATCTAAATTATGATTAAATTGGCTGCATCGAGTTAAATGTAACTGCCGTTTAAATAGCGTTAAGTGAGAGTTATGTTAATTAGTGGAAGAAGCTTAGATTACCGATTTAAACGGTGATTAAGTTGACAGGTACAACAAATTTTGATAAATTGTAACTTTCCAATTTTTAAACAATTTGGTATTTACATACCTAATGCGGCCTACGGAGAAATTAAACAAACTATTCTAAATAATTAATAAACTACGAAAAAACCATTATAAATCAACATCAAGTACTTCTTTCACTAAATATAAAACTTATATTTTTGCAAAATTATCAGTCAATGTTTTGTAATTTTATTACACAAAAACTAAAAACAGTAAACACATAAGTAAAATTTTTACCACTTTGGAAAAGAAAGTAATAAATTTAGAAGTATAACATTTTTAGCGTATTAAAAACTAAGTAGTTTGTTAAAACTACTTTTAGACGTTTTATTTTTTGTTGTTGAATCTAAACTGTTTACAATTGCCCACTAAAAAAGAAATTCAACTCTAAATATGAAAAATTAAGTATTGTTTTGGCCAAAAGTGGAATTTTTTGCTTATAATAACCATTTCTAATAGTTATTTATTCAACGAGTTTGAATGTAAATCGGACGCTTTATTTCACGAGTGGATTTTTAAACTACGAGTGTTAACGAGGTTTATCATACACGAGGTAAAAATTGAACCGATTTACCGATTTAATTATCTGTTTAATTCTCCTCTAGATGATCTTTTAAGAATTTGTAACATGTACAGTGTCAAGTTGGACTTTTTTAATTTTAAATCCTTTAATAGCTTCAAGCGTTTTCTAAAAGTTTCGTTGAGTTAGTCATTTAGTATTCTTTAATTATGTTTATATGTGATTTGTTTTTCTATTATAATTTTATTATTACTTATTAATGTAAAGGATATTACCGTTAAATAAAGTTATTATTATTATTAACCAAATTTATGGCAACCTATTCACGAATATCCCTAAATCCTAGGTAGTAATTTCTCATTGATATGATAATATGTGAAAATACAAGTAAACCATTCTTATAAAGAACAAAGTAAAATAAAATCATGTAAAGTCTGTCCAAAGATGTACTATTTTTACGACCACGTTTCACTCTGGTCAGGGCCGTATTCAGAATATTCTGTTATTTGAGACATTCTAGTAGCAAACGTGCAGTTTTCTCTAGACTTTCTTATATAAAATCGAGGGTGAATATGGCTTTTTCATATAAAAATGACAGTGAAAAAATCATTGGTGAAACCTAAATATAAATCTGTTTGGATTTATTTATTGGGGACTGAAAATTGTGTTCTGTGGCTGAGCCATCATAAAAATTAGTGAAAGTTAAATATGAGAGTCGTAAAAACGATATTTCTTTGGGCAGACTTTAGCTAGAGCTATCGATTTAGCCATTTTAACTCTCCGTTAAACTCTCGTTTAAAAATAGAGAAAAAAATCGCTTCAAAAATTACAGGTTTGGTTGTCGACTTCCCTCTTTTTCACTTCCATGCAAATTCTAATGCACTTTTGATGCGTTCTTGGCAATAATTTTCTCCAGGAGCCCTCATCAGCGCCCGATTAACTTAATTCAAACAACTAATCTAAAAGCATTTACTTGCTACTTAAAACGTAATAAAACCTAACGACACTTTTCCTAAATATTCGTTCGTATTTTGCAATTACAACCACGTAATCTGTCAAGTAACAGGTCGACTTTCCGCTACACTGCTTTTCGATTATTTGCAATTTTCTAAAATAGATTAACCATAATTGCAATGCAGACTTAAAACGGATACGAGTCGATGATGCGTGGGCCGCCGTCGAGGACTTCATCGCGACACATGATGCGGGCAAGAGCAAGCGGAAAAAAGAAACTTCGCCTAATTGAAAATGATGTATTGGAAAAAGTTTGATTTTTGTGACGCAGCACCAATGGTGCAATGACATTTTTCGATTGGCCATTATTTGTGATTGTCGTTTGTCTCTGTCTGGCGTACCGCAGGTGAACTTTCATAACTGGTGTCTTCATGCAGACTTCGTCCTTCCTACTGCAACGTCTAAATATAGCAACAGCGATTTGCATCACGGCTGACAATCTGAGAAAATACGCTCGTTAAAGATGTGGACGGAATTTATTGTCCGCGCCGAGCAGGAATCTATTAAATTTAAAAGCTTTTTCCAAAAAATAAACTTTTGAGTAAGTATGTTGGAAAAAATTGTCTTTTCCAAATGACATTTTTAAAAATATTGAGCTTTTGGAACGCTTTATTTTGTAAGCACTTCGGAAATTTTATATAACAACTAGCGGAATTATCATTGGGCGCAGCCTTCCAAGAATGATACTTTTTAACCCAAATAATGAACCAACCATTGTCACTCAATAAATATCAAAACAGGCAATAAACAACGTTTACTTTATTCATCGGTATAACTTCTAAACTACCTGGAATTTCCCACTTTTCAGAATGGCAATTATTGTAAACAATAAACAATAGTTTACATTTGTTATGTTTGTTTTACAATATTTAACCAAAATGTCAAATCTCACATAATCACTTACTATTGAAAATTCCGGTTATTTTTACATAAACCTGCAAATATTTGAGAGTGAAACCGAGATTTTGATAAGAAATATTTGAGTTTATAATCTCTTACCGAAGTTCCCAAACTTTTTCGATTTGCGGCGACGCACCCTAAGTCAAAGATAACAAAAAATAATTATGAAAACTTTTGGGCACACTTTGGGAACCACTGTTCTATCACATTAAAATGTAGATATGTTTAAATTTATTATAGATAACTCTTGCGATAAAATTGTTTGATGACATGACATGCACGATAATGTTTCTTTGATATTTGAACAGATTCTTTAAAAATATATCAAAAATATCTACACTTGAAAGGGTAAAACCTGCAATTTTAAATTTATCAAAAAACAAATATTTGTGGAAAGAGAACAAAAATACTTTAATAAAAATCAAGAGAAAGGCGAAATGGAAAATTATTTTATTTAAAAACAATATTTGAATTCACACAGGTGTCCTCGTGATTTTTTACTTCTATAAAACCATACCTTTGTGGCATATTTACCTCAAAAAATGCAGTTGCGATGTTGCCGTTTTACAGATAGATTTGTCACCAGATGTAGCTTCTATTTTAAAATAAACATAAAAACAAAGAAAGGATATGTATCCTGAAATCACAAAATTCTATACTGTTGCAAAATTAAAAAGGGTTACAACAAGCTAAACGAAAAATTCTCTATTCAAGAAGTGTCTAACGATAATATGTTTTTTATTTACTGACCAGTAAGTTTTAAACGAAGAATCAAACATCTTTTCAAATACAGATGGAGGGTGATACAAAAAAGTCGAATTCAGTTTTTTGTTTCAAGCTTTTTTTCTGAAAAAATAAAACTGTCAATTTTCATATCGTCCCCTAGATAACTTGAAATTTATAGTTTTGAGAAATTACAGTTTATAAATTTAAAAGGCAAAAAAACTATACCCCACAAGTGATCAGAAATAATTATTATTAATCACACAGGTGTGTAATAGGTATACCAAACTAAGTTTTCTTAATGTGATAGAAAATTTAGTTTTTTATTATTGAAGTAATGCAACAAATACTTGAGAAATGCCTAAAATTTAAGTTCTCTAGTTGTTGCACTATAAGGGGACGATATTATCATGTAGGCATCTTAGTTTTTTTGGCTCCGATGTTGTTAGATTTAATTTATTGTTAAATTTCCTAGTGTGTTAAATGTTTTTTACACCATAAGACACAAATTGGCGATTTTTTTCACTCTGTATGTTTGTCTATATTAAATATACCTACAAAGTATACCGACATCTTGTAGATATATCTATTTCTATTACTTCCGAATCAAAATTTAAACATTCATGTGACAATAAAACAAGCTATCCCAAATAATACATACGAGTAAACCTCCTATCATATCAGTGTATCGATTTTTAACAATTTTCCCAATGTGTACCAGAAAGAAAACAAAATGACAGACAAGGAAATAATTATTGTAATCAGGATTTTTCCAGCAAATGAAGCATTATTGGATTGTAGCAATAATAGTAATTATTAATGTCGTTAGTTAATACCAGCAGAATGCATTTATCCTTGTCATTAAGCTTCTCATTTTAAGAAGTGAAAGCATTGTTATTTGTAGATAAAATAATAACTGTTTGTATTATCAGACAAGCGATAACATCTTAATAAACAGCAATTCAGTTAAATTTAAAATTTGGAAGAGTAACTTAGATGCTAATTACCGTGATTGTAAACAAATACCCAACGTTTAACAATGAGCATTGTTACAACAAAATTTTCGTAACCACTATTCCTTTTATTTGTTTACATATCTGTATTGAAACTCCACCAGAACAAATTGTAATTGTTAACATGTCTTTGTGACATGACTACTTATTAGCCCAACTTAACTACCTGATCTCAAAGCAAAATTCTTCAATTGAGATCAACAAATGCTTCCATTCATCACAGAACAACGTAAAAGGACCGCACAATTAGTCAAACGCATACATAAGTGTGTACGAATAATTATTCACTTAAGTGCCGTGACAGGTCTATTAGACAATGTCATCTGATAAAGAATTTGTTCTCAAACGGAGTACTTTTACTTCATTAGTGCATTGCTCTGACTTTTTTTAATAATTTCTAGACAAAAATGTGTCACATTTTTACAAAGTATAATCAAGTAACGATCCATAAAACCCATACAATGCTGGTTTGATTGTCCGAGATTGCAACTATAATTATCCTCGGTAATTATTGAGTTTAAACAGTAACTGCTCTGTGAAAGCAATAAGTGACTTAATTGCTTTGGTTTGGCGCCGTGATAAATTATCATAATTACGCTATACATATTATATCCACCGGGGAGGACAATTTGAATATTTCAAATATCTGCGTTTAAGCGTAATTCAGGTAGTCACACTGTATACACTGTGAATCACTTTCTACAGAACTGGCTTACTACCATGTGATTCAAAATTCTCCAGATAAGAGTTAAACAAACTTAAAAAAAGATACAAGGTGTCTCAGCGAGTTGAAAAAGTCCTTTAGTGATCTTTAAATGGTAAAATTAAAAAAAATATATAGGACATAATCTAATCAATCGCCTAAAATTATTTTCAGCTATACAGCGTGTCTCAAAAATAAGTTACAATACAAACTTTCTTCTTAGCGTTTTTGGATGTAGATAAGACGGTTTTTAGACGAGAACATGCACTTTTAAAAAATTTATAACACAAAAACTAAGACATCTAGAAATATTTTTTTACTACCGCAAAGAAAAAGGTAAAAGCTATAAGGTTGTAATATTTTTTTAGTGTGTTGCATTTGCGAATATAAAAAAATGAAGGCGTTTGTAAAAATTCAATAACTTAAAAAGTTTAAATAGAACACCCTATTTATTGTTTGTGCATTTAAAAATTTTTAAATTGTCTTTCCAAAATTATTTACTTTTAGGTGTTTATAATCAATAACTAAAAAGATATTTAACGTTAAACATTAAAAAAAAAAATTGCTATTTCAGTAGCCAAAAAGTGCACAGTTGCACAAGAGATGGAAGAAACATCACTTAATAATCACATTTGTGTTAAACTGAATCCATTATTCTTTATTTTTACAATACAATAATTCGAATTTCAGTATTTATAACAACTTTTACAAATTTGGATAAATCAACGAATAAGTGATGGTGGAATTACTATGGTTGCTAGAATATCAACAATGCTCAGATGTTGGTAGGCATTGTTGTTACAATTAATATTAAATGTTAAATATCTTTTCATTTATTAATTCTAGACATTAAAAGTATTTTTTTTTAGGTAGACAGTTTATCAATCTATTAGATGCAAAAATTAAAAATAGAATGTTCCATTTAATTTTTTTAAATTATCTAACTTTTAACAAACTTCTTAATTTATTAATCTTTACAAATGCAAAACACTAAAAAATTGCTACAGCTATAAATTCTGTACTTTCTTCTTTGCAGAAGTAAGAAAAAATTTGTTCTAGCTGTCTTAGTTTTTGTGTAATAAATTTTTAAAAAGTGCATGTTTTCGTCAAAAAAAAACGTCTCATTTCTAAAACTAAGCGAAAAATCTCCTCATAAAAGTTTAGCGTAAAAACATTGTTTTAAAAGACTACATCCAAAAATACCAAGAAACATACCCTGTTTCATTTAAAAAAACACAAGTTTGTATTGTAACTTATTATTAGGACATGCTGTATATTGAAAATAATTTTAGGTGATGCACTAGATTAGTCAATGTCCTATACAATTTTTTAAAATTTTACCATTTAAAAGTCACTAATGGACTTTTTCAACTAGGTATAGCTTTTCGCTTTTATTAACCAAACTTTACTCAGAATATTAATTTGTCACAAGCACAGGATTTATAATTGAAAAATGTGATTCTTCACTAAAATTACAAAATATTTTAAAATCAATAAATGACTTAACTAATTTAACTCTTGATGTGACAAATTTCCGCTCAGTGGTGTTAATACATTTTTGTAGCAATTATTCACAGTTGTCACACTCTAGACTCTATGTACAGTCGCTTCAAAAAAACTGGTGGGGGCGTGGCCGGTCGTTTTTTCCGTGCACAGCTGTACATGGAACCCAGTCTAAAAAAGCTATTTTTTGATTTATCGAGGGGCCCGATATTGAATAAACGGTTCATAAATATTTTTAAATAAGATTATTGACGCTCTAATCCCGTCAAGTGACTTGTATTCAAATGTACGCCACATGTGCTCGAGGTCCGACTCAAAGGTTGTATAATAAAAGCGACTAGTTCGTCGGCGAACTTGCAACACGCGGTGTGTTTTATCGCAAATTTCCCAAACCCACGTGAAACTAATAAAATTGGGACATTACGAGTACTTGTGTCGTGTGATTAAAAATTTTTCCAAGTGCTTCGTGTAGGTAAGGCGCAAAACTGAAAGAATAAATTTGTAAAGTAGTATAATGTCTTACGGTAATGAGAAACTTGTGGCGATTTGATATCTGCGATGGTGAAATCTTTTTAGAATTTGCACGCCAATGAGGAAAACAGTATTGACTAGTGTGTAAAACATCCCTTTGAAATGCTTGGGTATCGAAAGCATATTTTTGCGCTGATTTGGCATTCCGTACATAAAATTCCACACGTAGCAAAATTCCGACTTGGAGAATCTGTCGTAAAATGCATATTTCGAGGGTTATGTTAATTTCAGTTTTAAACAACTGTAACTTGGAGTGTAACGAAGTATTTCCGGTCACATCTTCATAAATACATATGGATACATTGTCTGCCTTCGTTCTTATTTTTCTACACTTAACCTGTTTATAGTTTTATTTCATCTTCAATGGATTTTTATCAATTTTAACAAACATGAAACGTAGCATAATGCATGATGCACTTCCACGAAGTCAACAATAATTCCGTAAAAAATTACTAAACGGAAAGTCACGTCAAATAAACGTGAATTGGATAGGTGCTCTAAAAATATATCGTTAAAAAATCATACTTGTATAGTTTACAATAATAAAGCACTTAAATGTGTTGTTACTGTTGAACGGTTTACACTGTTAAATTTTGAAAAAAATATTCCCAATAGAATGCAGAATTAAGCGCAACAAATATTTAATTAATTAATAATAAAATATTATTTTTCTTTTAATAGTCAAATATTTAAATATGATGTGTGCTTTTTTAAATATTCCATTGTAAATGAAGTTAATAAATAGTTTATTTTTCTCAAATTAAAACAATAAATAAAACATTCCTACCACAGGAAACACTGTTTTTATAAGCCGCTTCGGTACTAGAGAAGTCAAACAAAAACAAACTGTTTTATGTTGCCAAAACAAGTAAAAGCGGTATGAACTGAAAAGTAGATATTTACAAATATATCATTGTATTGCACCAAAATAATCCAAACAAATTAAAAAACACTCATTTATTATTAAATAAATCAGATTATATACTCTTTTTCATATTAATATGCATCAAATAGGTTGTAGAAGTCTAAATGCATCTTTAACTTAAAGGCAGATTCACACAAAAAGTGTCATTCAGCAGAACAAATTTAATCACATCAATAATGACAAAAATCTTTATGTTTGCTACCCTATGTTAATTACGTTGTTAATTTTAATTATTATTTTCTGCCACCTGGGATACACATTTATTATAAAAAATATGTTTTGTGTAGAAGATTGAGGTTAGGATTGTTTGAATTTTTGCATGGTTACCACGTTAAAATGATTCCTTTCAGCGACTACTTCGATGCACACTAATATGAAAACGGGTATAGGTACTTTGAAAATCAAAAAAAGCGTTTCAATGTTATAAAGTTTATTTCATTTAATAAACAATTGTCAATGTTACACTACACAATACCATTGTCACTGCATCTCTGTGGTGGTTAGGGTATATGCACTATATGAACTAAAGTCTCGACTAAAGTAAACATTTTAAAATTAAAGAAAAATAAAAACATACCTTGTATAATATTTAATTACACTAGCTTGCTTTTTAAGCTTCTTATATAATTTTTATATCCATTGCCATTTTTTACAATAAAAATTTGAGAGTTGAAGGGAAAAATAAAATTAATGTTTAATCGTTTCAATAATTTTGATTTTTTATCACATAAATGTTTTGCAACAACAATATTGCTTTAAATAAATGTTTTCTAATCAATTTTGACTGCAGTCTAATTTATTCGTTCAGCGTCTTGCTTTTTGATTTATGATTTTCCTCTCATAATGTTGACAATTACAGATAAATCCAATTCATTTGATAAAAAGCCTGTTATTCAGCAATGTTCCCAAACTCATGCATATGTAAGAAAACTTCAAATTCAGATTTATTGTAAGCAATCGGCATAAGCACTACACGTACATGGCAAGATACAAAGTCAAATGAAATCTATTAGAACTTAATTGAAATGTTAGGATTGATTATAATTTATTGTTGAGTGTAATCAAAGGTCATAAATTTTCGTATTGTCACTAGTGTTGATATTTACATTGGCGTTCAGTCAAAAACAGAGTCGTTAAACTTGTGGCAGGTTAAACTAACCGTTTTCGCTATTTTTGGCCAGGTGAAACTCGTTTTAAATGCTTACATTTTTGCGCAACTCTTTAGGTATAATAAGAAACTGCCCCATCGTAATTTTCTATAGTGCATCTAAGCTAACACGAGTAAACACATTACCAATTATTATTCTTTGTGCATATTAGGTTACAGGATACACATCGAGTAACCTTTGTTTGGCGACCGTATTGGTTGTGCATAATGACACTAGCTTCGCCATACCTTGAAACGACAATTAAAACACGGAAAAAAATTCAATAACTTTTTTAATTACGTCTCGTACCGATGGTAAATACTCCATTATCACTTCTATGTACAAAAAGTGATGAAAATGTCAAACCTCGTCATGTGATTAATAACATTATAGGTATAAAGCCGTCAAAAATCAATATTTTATTTCGAGGCCGGTGCATTTGTTGTCGTTTCATGCTCGTCTAATTAAATCCGTAAATATTTAAAAATATTCAAAGTGTATATAGCATGTCATGCGTGCCTTCCAGTCTTCACTTAAATCCCGTATAAAATAAACATCCCATTTTTTAAATAGGGGGCGTGGTAATGGCGTGTCTGTTCAAGAATTGAATGAGTGCACGATTCACTGTTATGAATTAAAAAGTATCGAAGAATACGTGAATAAATAACGATGACTCCGAATTTTCGGCCGGGTTTATGGCTCGTAAACAATAAATACGTCGGGTGGAGGCATAAGCACTTTTGCAACAAGGTAATATTTTTTGAGAAAATCGAGGGAACAACGAGCAAGGTTACGACGATAAAATTCGTAATTACTGTGGTATTTTCACATATCGCTCATTCTTTTAATCATAACATTTTTTACTTTGTACTCAATTTGGACGACAGCTGGGGTTAGAATCGAACACATTCACTCCTAATGATGTGAAAATTAAAAAAAAACGTAACTGAAAGGAAATGTGGGTGGATGTGTGAAAGTAAAAATGCTTGAAACAAGGCTCTTGAATTTATTGACACATCTAATGTTCATTGTCACATTCATTGAAATGTAATTTATTTTATATTACCAAGCTTTCACGTCTTCTGATTCGTATCATTTAATATAAAACGGAATTTATTTAATAAATGTCACGGTTATTTTAAAGGAAGGGTTACTTTATAGGCAAGTGGTAATATTCTATTTCAAAACTATCCATATTTTTGTGTAAATTAGTTAAAATAAGTTATTTACATCTAATGGGCGGAAAAGTCTATTTTTGTGCATTAGGAAATAAACCGTTTGTTACCGAAGAACAACGAACAAACATCAAACAAACAACTCATAAATGACAGGATTGAGTTAACATTTTCATTAAATCCGATAACATGAAATGTAATAACATAAAAGACCTATTTATTAACACTTGGTGTAATAATTTACTTTTTTAATCTCCTAGAAAGGAAAATCTGAAATTGGGCAAAAATTGAAGATTTCTAGTCAGTCTAACAACTCTATATCATGAGCAAGGCAATAATTTATACATTTTAATGTGTTATGAAATAATTATTACACAGGTGAACCGACGATTAATTTTCTTGCAGAAAAGTAATTATGTATTCCAACACAAAGTGGTTTACAAAAACAGTTTACTAACTCAATCGGAAAATTTGGCATTTCCTAATAAGTGACTAATGAAAGGATCATTGATTGAATCACCGATTGAAAAGTTGGTATAAATGAATGTCAAAATTATTTTATTATAACTTTGACAACCTTATTTTTGTCTGAAGAAATTTCTGGTTTGTGAAATACATGATTTCGTAAAAGAAATACAGTGCAACCTCTTTAATCAGACCACAATTTAATTGGAAACTTTTAGTCCATAGTAAAAACCTGCACGCGATAATCACTCTGTATATTTCATTTAATGTTCTTTTTTAACTTATATTTCATTGTGTGTTGTTAGTCCGAAAAGTAGATAATCCTGAGAACTTCTGACAATAATTAGTTCATATTATAGAGATTCTACTGTAATCAATTCAAGCAAATAACTTTTTTTTTACAAAATCTGAATAAAAGTAAGAGCAGACCATAAAAGATTGATAAATATTATTTGGGAAATTTTAATTTTTTACAATTTTTGGCTTATTTTTAGGTCGAGGATAATGATACAATGTCTCGTTTCTCTCGAGTTCATTTATTGTTGTTATTGTTTATAATTTTTTATGCTATTGTCATAAATTGTTATAATATTCATTCTGTGGCAATAAAACACCTACGGTATTGGCAAAGTTGTCAACATGAAAAAAAACATTCCACATAAATGCTTCATTACCAGTTTCATAGTTTTACCATTTCTTTCATTACATTCCGATCTGTCACTTCCAAAACCATCCAATAAATTTATTTCGCCGACCTACTAACGAGAATTTTCTTTTCTACATTCCGTCTGGATAAAAATGCGTGTTTGAATAACAGAGTCATTTTTATGCAAAGTACTAACCTTTGTCGACAAACAATCGCAAGGATATTAAGTCCTTTCGTAAATCTATTAATCAAAATGAACAATATTATTAATGACATGACCTTACTACTAACTTAGTTCGTATTAACTAACAGAAGCGTGTCTTGTCTTATGTAATTTGTAACATTTTGCACGTCTTTTGCTTTACTACAATAAGAATGTTTATATTGAATCACGGACAACGACTTTCATTTTAAGTCAAATTATCAATTTGAGTCTATTTATTCAGCGACACCGTTAGAAATGTATTTTCAAATACACTAAACGTCAAAAACCAGATTTTCAACAAGGGTGTTTCAATTTTTGTGGCTGCTAGTATAATAATTAAGCAAACTTAACCCATTTACGCAAGTAACAACATTTTTGAATGTCTAGACAAATTGAAAAAACGTGATTGACTGTCTATTTTATTATCAATTTTACACTTAACATTTACCAAAATGTCGCCTAACGAAATTGTACATTTTTACATTATGTAATTTTATTCCCATTTAGCTTTCGTTTAATTAATTTTTATGCAAGCTCAGTGTCAACTGGGTGCCGTTAGTAAGGTTAAGTCAATACATTGTTTGACTAAAATAAAACTGAATGCATGTACAATAAAATTTACGACTTTTGCTATTTGCACTAACAATCAGACAAAACAGTTATTGGCAACAAGTGCAAAAAATCAGACAGATATCTCAATTTAATTTGATTTAAGTCGATTTTGCTTAATTAAGTCACATGACACGGTGACATGCAAGTCTAAGTGGTTACAATTCTTCGACTCAAAAACCGTTAATCTGAATTTAAATGACAAAATTATTTAAAACACTGATATTAGAACGATTATTCTTCCGAATTAATTATTATTTCTGGTTGGGCCACATTCGCCGCTTTTAAGCATGATAGATGGCGCTATACCATCTTACCACATACCGACATAATATGCTACATGTAATTCTAAAAAATGAAATTAATTAGTGTTCATTAAAATCCCGCACGATAATATTAATTCAAGCTATACCATAATTATTGCAATAATTTAATTAAGACAATTCCTTCGCATAGATGTAATTTTTGCGTTTTAATTACGAAGACAAATGTTAGGGCGCTTTGATAAAAAGCAAGTGATTGAAAAAACGCGCTCTATATGGTACTGGGCGTAATTTCTTGCAATAATTACCCAGCGATCGATCTCGTAAATCCTGTTGATGGTGTTGCAATAGAGCAAATGACAGAAAACGAATTCCACGCTGTGGAAATGGGAAAATTACAATTACTTTCGGTCAAGAAATTGATAAATTCAGACACGATTAAATATGGAATTATTCAAATGCAAGTATTTTTACATGACAAATCCTTGACTTGTCCCTGTTTTTGAGCTTAATTGCTTCGTATTACTATAATAATTGCACTTAGAGACTCATACTTGAACGGTTCGATTTGTTTGCTTAGTGGAATGTGTAGAGAATCGAGCATTTACATTTATAATTTCATAATTCTATTGAAAAGTGACTACAATAGATAAAGATGAATACATTATACTGAAATATTCGTCCTGAAAAATGTACAATGTCTCATTAAAAACACAAAAAATATTCATTACAAATCAAAAAAGCCAAAGACGACACTGTGTGGCCACTATCTGATATGTGGGCTTGAATTAGACGAACAAGAAATAAACAGCAAGATACTCGGACTTTATCTTAAAATTTCGTCGTAAAAATGATTTGTGTCACGTTTCTGGGATGAGAATCCGTTAAAAAATTCTCATAATTTATATAAAAAATGTAAACTCCAATTAGCTCACACATAATTTTGTTAAATTACATTAAGTGTTAATTTGGATAAACTTAATGTCGGTATAAATTGGTTTTAAGTCAGGGAAAAGCACCTAAAAATTGATTTGATGAGAAAAATTTGTGGTAAACGCGCATACATGGAAGGCTAATTTTACCTAATGTCGTCTAATGAATATTTGTGGTTAGTATTTTTATTACAGAAAAATTTGCTGTTTGTAATGTTTTTATAATCGGAGGAAACGCTAGTTACGAGTAAAAATCAATTTTAACTGTTATAAGTACAAGCCATTGAAAAATGTATTTACAAAGACGGAACTATTGCCCTGCGTGTGATTAATTAGTACTGATTCCTAATTACTAATTAGACCAGTAAATAAATGTCACATATTTAAAAGGGAAAGTGATATTCTACCTATGATCTCTCAGATAAAAAAATATTTTTTTTACCACTAGCTTTAGAAGACATTATTTTGAAGCTTGAGAAACCTCCACTTTAGCGAATAATAATGGATCTTTCTCCCCTATTTGGTAATAAATAATAATAAAGACAATTTTCAATATTGGCATGGTTAACATAGATATAGTACAGTATGTTCCCGGATTGAGTTTACGAGAGGAAAAAAAATTATCTTTGATTTTACGCCAAAACTGCAAAGGTAAAACATTTTTTGCTTTACCTGAAACGAGCAAATCTGTAATTACAACTTCATTATTCTAACTCAATAGAAAGAAAAGTTCATTTTTCTCCTGATTTTTTTTTCTATTTTGAGTTTAGAATAAGTCTATTCCAGCACCCAAATGGCGTCATTTGAGTGTTTTAAAAAGTCGTTGGCGTTAATTTAATTTTAGTGATGGACTTTCTTCACAATTCATTTTTAAATGTGAAAATAAGAATTATTTTTATTTTTCACAGACGCCTAAAATTATTCCACATAAATGTCGCCAACCGTCTCAAAATTCTCTCGAAAAAAATTAAAATTTTCGTCTTTTAATTTATAAAATGATATAAAGCGGCAAAATAGAAAAAATAGTATAAAGCACTTGTTGCAGAAGGTTCTTCAAGAACTAATTTTTTTCAAATTTGTGCTGGAAGAGATTCTTTCTGTAACTTGTACTTTAATATACAGAGTGGTTATAAATAATTTTCATCTAGCCAGCTTTGGAATTTTTTTGCATGTAACTTTATTTGTGCCGCTCTACTTTTTTGAAAGCTCTAGTTCTGTCATTAGTGTCACTTATTAATTAATAATAAATTGTAGTTAATTAAATTTTTATTGTTTCAACTAATTTCGAATAATAATTGATAATAATGTATACTTTGGAAGAAAACAAGTTTATAATTGAAGTTTATTTTCGAAGTGGACGCTTAGTAAACGGCGATTTTTTAATTTTGAGTTACAACAAGTAGGTACCCCTATTTTCGTAAAGCGGCATTTTTTATTTTACATGGAAAATTCACAGCTGGCTAGATGAAAATCATTTATAACCACTCTGTACTATTCTCTGCTTTTTAAGTCCTATCACATTGGCGGTTTTATTATTTTGACAGTGATGTCACTAAAAGTTTGCCTCGGGAAGACATATTTTTTTAACTCTAAAAGTTAGGTCAACTTATTTATTTTTCAAAGTAGGTAATTAATATTTTGTATGATTTTTAATTAGAACAAATTTCTTTTGAAAAACACAATTAGATTAATAAATTATCATTTTTAAGTTGTTATTGTATCAACATATATTTGTTATTATAACTGTTTTAAAAACAAAAACACTTTCGTAATAAAGAAACGCAAGCAGGAAATAGAAGAGGAATTTTCTGTACTATATTTAAATTCTCATAGTTCATTCAAGTTCCTCTATTAGAGAAAAAAAAAAAAACACTCCTAATTATTAAATAGACACCATTCCAGTGGCTACGCAATTGGTGTCTATTTGACGGTTTAATTTAAAAGATAATAAAGCAAAAACGGAGATTTTTAATTTGAAAGATTTTTCTCAAACTTTGTCCCCAGATTCAATAACCTTTCGATTCAATAAATAATAAAAACGTGCAAAAGCATTCTGGCACTTTTTTAGTTCTAAATTGTTATTATTTTGATTAGATTTACAAGTTATAAGACACTTTACGAACTATAAATATAAAATAGTTTTATCTAATCTCGTTATCACACACACTTTATTCCAAATATTTTTCGTTTTGCAAAAATAAGAACAATGGTGTTTCCCGGTTTTCGAAACCGTCCCAACAAATTTTTCTTAGTCACTCATAATTTTATTTATTGCGTTATTGTTTTCACTGTAATGGAAGTTTGTTGTAAGAAAATAACAAGCTGATAGCAACTTGTCGCAAATCAAAAACAAATAAACAATTGTGTTGTAAAATCGTCCAATTTTCGTCCGATTTGGGTTATTACAAAGAAACACCCGTCAAGCATGTAAACACACTTTGTTTGCTACAAATGGTGATTCATGGAATGCATTAATTTCATTAACTGTGTGTACAGCCGTACAATTAGGACCCAATTGGAGAAAACCGTTTCCTCAAAATTTTAACCACTCGAGATGAAAGTACCATTTCTGGTCCTTATCTCGCCCAATATTTAACTATGAAATAAGCAAGTTTGAGGGGCGATAAGTCGAAGACGTCCCTTATCTCGTCCAAATATGGAAATTTTGTTTCAAATTAAGCCCAATGTCACAATCAGCCGAATCCACAGTGCGATAAAGCGATTTTAAAAGTCAGCCTTATCGGTTTGGACGTTGTCCTCCGCGCGTTCTTACCCCACTTGGTCTGTTCGTCATATGCGCCGGCGCCAAATGCACATAGCTGGCTACCATACGCCGAAAAACGACCAGTTTAGCCACTGACTTTCGTGGGTTGAGCGTTTTCGGCCTTAGTTAAGTGACTTTCTCCATTTTGTGCTTTCACCCTATTTTTGTGACACTTTTCACCGTCTCAAACCCAAAAAAAAAGTAAGTACCGGCCCGGAATTTTCGAATTTTTTTGCAAAATCATCGCAGATGGCGCCAGCGTTGCGGTGCCAAATTTCGAAAAGAAGTAATCGTGACGAGCCGAAATTTCATTCCATTATTGTAATTGAATGTGGCATTGCTGCTTAAAATAGAAACGGGTGTCGTCGATGGCGGCTTTAGCCGCAATTAACACTTAATTTTGGGTGAAGTGAAGTTTCAGCGGAGAAGTTCCATTTATTTCGGTGTGCGAGTTGAAATTTTCGGTAAACAAATGCCTCAAACTGGAGTGGTCTAGGTCAGTTCGAGTGTCTCAAATATCGAAAAGTTGATTAACATAGATTTGGGATTGCCCAAATATTTGCATCTCATTTAGATAAACGTTTGCTGTTTAACAATGTATTTTTGAAAATCGGTGCGGACTTTAAGACCTGTCACTTGCGGGCGTTTTGACTAACGGCGGGACATTTGGCACGGGTTCATGTCGTATTCTGGGAGCATTCAGAAATGCGCTCGACGCAAAAATCGAAAATCCTCGCGAAAAATTGGATTTGAGCAGTCCACACTTAGCATTTGGAAAGGCTTCCAAATTATACAAGAATCGAATAAATATTTATAAATCCTAGAAATAATTTAGAAACGTGTTGCGCAACACGGCTAAACATCGTTGCATTTGCATATAAATTTACCAGATTTCATAATTATTTTAGTGAGAGTAACTAAACATTCGCAAGATGACCTTAAATTGCCGATTCCGAATTTCTCATCTACGATTGTTTTGTTGCAGGACGACCTTAAGGACGGATACGTGATTTGGCAATTGCGGTGAGTGTGACACGAGATTATTTTCTCGGACGATAAATTCGGTAAAACGGCACTGTAAAAGGACCGATCGGAGATCTCGGCGACGGAATATATTTACGGTTTACGTAACAAGACTGCCTACCTAACTGGTTTCCAGAGACAAATTCACCTGACGATATTTAATGACTTCCAAACTGCTCCGACTTTATTACTCACAAGCAACACTGTGGCGATTTTACAAAATTACGAGGAGTACAGTCAGGGGCACAACTAACGCGGCGCATAGCTGGTTGTATAACAAGACAAAAATTTCACGATTGGCCGATTAAATTTGTACGATCGACTTAATTTCATTATCCGATTGTTTTCCCTCTTTTAATTATTAATAAGTTAACGATAACCCAAACGGTATAGGTTAAACTAGAATGTAATTTACTTATGTAAGTCATTTCGGATCGATTTTGTTATTATTAAACTGCTTAATTCAGTCTGTCCTGGTATTTGTGTTGCAATCAACTCGAAAAAAATCATTCGATTTGTGTGTTTTCCGCCTACGAGTTCGAATCAACACGTCGCAAGTACAGCATTGAATTAACAATGTACCAGCATAAAATCACAATTTGTGAGACTTGAGGAATTTGCTTCATAATGATCTGGGAATGAGAGAAGATGCTGATATTTCCAAGAAGGTGTCTTTTCAGGAGTACTGTTAACATCTTACCGGGCAGCATTAGATTACATTTTATATTTCTAATACTGTCAGGTAAAGATGTCCTCCGGGCTCCAATCCACCACGAGAAGAGTTTGCAAAATTTTTCATTTTTTATTGTGAGTAGACATGCACACGACCTCAAGGCCTCAGGTTATAAAACACATTAATGAAGATGTTTTCTTAACTTCTGTAGCAATTTCTTAATTTGCTTATTTACAATTTTGCAAAATATATATTTGAGGTTACAAATATTTAGGATTTATTTTATTTATGCGCAGTAATCAGGTTTAAAAATAAAGTACATTATACATATTTTACATTAAAAAAAGTTTGTTCTTAGACAAAGTTACCGAAAATATAACTAAAATAAAAAAAAATAAAATTTTTTGTATCTTTTTTTAATTACGTTGATTGTAAAATGTAATATTTGCTATTTTAAATTTTTGGAACGGTTATAGAGTTTATAATTTATTTATTTCAAGGAAATAAATATTTAATTTACAAATATATCACAACCGGTGCTAGGTACAAAACGTATTAAATTTTTTATTCTTCAAAATTGTTTTGTAACTTGCGGAAAATAACAACATTTTTTAAATGCATAAAGTGCTGTCAAGGTTTATTTATTTTGTGGCATAATCAGTCATTACTAATTGAACTGAGCTGCCTTTCAGCAAATTTATTAAAAATTTAAAATTAACACTGCGATTTTGGATTACAACACTAAATAAAACTAGAAATAAAGTGTATTAATTTTGCAAATAATGAAAAAAAAAGGCCTGAAATAAAAAAAGATCATCATCAGTAACAGTAATTTCACAAAAAAAAATTAAGACAATCAAAATTCGTTGCCACATGCAACTAAGATGCTACAATTATGTACAGTTGCGGAATTAAAATTTTGGGCAGTATTGTAATTTTCATAATGTAAACTCTACAACAACCTTTACATCAATAACCTCATTTTTTACTCTTGTCATGTTTATGTCATTCTGACTTCAAAAATAGCGTCACTCAGAGAAAAGTTTAATTGTCCAATATTAGTCATGGATGACACTAAAAGGTAGTTTACAGTGAATTTATGAAGTGGGGTGATTTTAATAGAAATTTTAAGAAATGATAGTGCGAATAGCTTTGACACGTGTGTCTTGATTCTTTTCATGTGTTTTAAAACACAGTTTGTGTTAATTCCTGTTTTATTTTTTAAACCTTGTTTGTTATTATAAGCCACTCCAAACATGTCGCACTCTTGTACACGTAAGTATTTCAACAAGTGGTCTTGTGTAATTAAAATATTTTGAAAATGCAACTTAGCATAAATACATCTTTAAGTACCGGTTTTGAAAATGAAGCGTTTAAATTCGTATTAGATGAAGAGATATTTTTCATAATTACGGGTTTGGGTAACAGCCTTGTTTTAATTGATTTTTTGGGTTTGTTCACCCAATAATTTTCCGTTTGCACTTTTGTATCAATTATTTTTAGATTGGTGATAACCTTTTGCCTGTTTACCATATTTAAGTCTATATTTATGTTAAAAGGTCGTTCAAAATAAGTAATAAACTCGATAAGTTATCAGCTGGGTACTGATTTATTTAATACACATCACAAACTTAATTATTGAAGCTATTTCTGTGATAAACTCGATTTAAATGTATGTAGCAACAAACAACAAAAATAACTGATAATATGATTGGATCGTTTCGATTAGAAAAGACTTTTTCCATGTTGGATGATAATTCGTTACGGGAAACATCCATGTGGTATCTCCACCGGATACAGACACATATTTCAAAAGATATGACACGACATGTGGTTGCTAATGTGGCGATTGTCACTGCGAATTTTCAACAAACTGAACTTTAACTCTTTTCTTAGTCACAATCTTCTTCGTACTCTTTTTCCGCTTTTTCCTCAATTCCATCCTCTGTTTCATTGTTTCTTCTGCATTGGAATCAGGATTCAACTCTAAAATATCGCTCTTATCAAAACATTTCAGACACTTGGGACATGCTTTCATCTCAACATTTTTCATAACCCTTTCGGCGAAAACACACCCGCAGGACCAAAGTGCAACAAACCGGAATTTCCCCGACATTTCGAGTCCTGTCACAGGACAAATATAGGGCGAAGTTTCAATTCGCATAATTGTATCTTCACGAAATTCCGTATTCCGGGTTAGATTTAAATCGAGGACATCTTTCAAGCTTTTAATATGATTCGGCAGCGGTTCTTTATTAATAATTGCTTCGATTACGGCCGATTTGTTGTAAAGTTTGCCCAAACCACATGTAACAATAGGGCGTTGGAGGAGTTGTTGGCTTAGATTGCAATATCTCCATTGAAAAATTAAATGGGAGGTGTGATCTTTCGTCTCGGGTTTCTGTTTGACTTTTACTAATTCGTTACGGCGAGGGATTGTCCCACCGTCACAACCCATTCTTGAGTTTTAAAAAGCACCGACAAGTTGTGATTAATGTCAAAGTGACATTGACAGGAAAAATGGTTGATGACACTCATGCTTGATAATTTTGAGGTCGATCAATTCCTGTTCTTCCTGAATCGGAGTTTAGTGTTTTAAACGAGGTTTCTTGGTGGATACAAATTGCCGACCAATGGCACGCAACTTTTCACAATGCAATAAAGATTAGTTGAAAAGTATTCTTATCAACAAGATTTTTCCTGTGATAATTTTTTTTTGTGTTTTAAATTTCGCACCATTAAAATTATACAATGATTACATTCGGTGTTATCTGGACACCGTTATTGGGGAATGGCTTTTGCGACAAACGTCTCGTTATTTCATCGTAAACGTTGCGGTAATAAATGTCGAAAGTGACAGTTATCATAGCCGGCAAAAACGGAAGTTGATAACAATGTTTGGCAGGAGAACCTGACGGTTTCACTGTCGTAAACACTGCAATAAATGGCACTTTATTGAAATACAGAGTAAACGAATTTAAACAAAATTGTTGTCTGACAAAAATGATAGAAGTTTTATAAAGTTTAATTTTTTACACAGTTTTCAAAATGAAATTATAATAATTACATAATTAAAAAAACACTAATAAATTAATTACACTCTTGACAATATTAGGATAGAAAATACAGGGTGTTTCACACAACTTTACGAGGCTTGCGCCTAATGTACGCACCCAAATATACAAAAGTCACAAAACACTGGATACAAAAAATACACTTCTAACTATTTAATTTTTGGAAACCCATGACAGTAGTTGTCAAACTAATCACTGTTTCATTAATAAACTGTAGTTTTTTAGAAACAATTATCATTTGTTCTATCAAGAGACGGCATGAATATGATTCTAGTTTATCTATCTTAATCACTAACTAAAAACGTTGTAATTTTTTAAAGGTTGAACAAACTAAAAAAGATTATTCAATTTTTCAAAATTTGTAATCGAGTTCGTATCGGAGTATTATTGATTGCATCTTACAGGCGCAGGCCTCGTAAAATTACGTGAAACACCCTGTATGTAACTTATAAATTCAATTTTTTTTATTTCTTTTGTTAATTCTTACATTTTGTCATCTTATTTTTGTGGCCATTATTATTTTATATTTATGAAAAATATTTATGCATGTGGGTCAAATTAAATAGAACTTTGAATGTAAAATATTAATTCATCTTATTTTAAGTATAGTTATCTCAATATGACATATTAAGTACATAATGTAAGTATAAAAAAAAAGATTTAAAATGAAAAAACGAAAAAACAACAAAAAATAATTATCGGATTAGCTTAAAATTGTCAGTTAACAAATTTTTCAATCCGCCTTTTGGTATTATTTTTTTTCTCACTATTTATCACAGAAATTCAAATATTTTTTTGGGTAATTCATCTGTGTGGCAGATAGTGGCGACTAAGCAGATCCCCATTAAATTAATTTATTTAAAGACCCGTTTCTAATAGTTGTATTTACTATTTCAAGCCTAATTTAACAGAAATTAATTAAAGTGACTAGCAAGTAGGAAGTATTGGAAAGTCACAGTCACGTTCTAGCGTTTATACTTAGACATTTCGAAACAATACGAACCCTGACGGTAAGTACACTATTTTTGCATTGTCGCATACATATAATGACAGTTTTTCGGTACCCTATTTTTCAACGGAAATATGACACCTACAACCTAACGTAAACCATAAATAACCATGAAAAGAAAAAACTTTTGAATATACATTATTGTACGATGTTGTATTATTTATTTGTACAAGTTGTTTTTAGTGTCAAATATACGCAGTAACAGCTCAAAAACCACGTAAATATCAAATTTCGACTATAATAAGAAAAAGATGAAGTTTTTTTATAAATGCCGTAAGTTTGCAACCTGTCTGTTCAACCGGCTACATCCACTGCCAATAAATTATATTAAAGCACAGGTGAAACGTGTCATTTAGATATAGGACGTCAGTTATACGTAATTGACATGCATATACCTAGTCGTTAGCTTTAAAAATCCAAAGATGCAATTTCAACGAGAAAAATATTTAAAAAAACATATGGAAAAACTTTTCGTTCTAATTTATTTTAGTACTTTGTTTAAAATATAGTTATTATGTCGTTTGATTAGTCCTGGAGGTAAGGTTGATGGTGCACGCGTGCATATGTGTACAAACAACACTTGCTCGGTCTCATTGACGATTAGAGGAGTGCACGTTGTATCTACTTAAAAGGAAACCGTGATTCAATGCAATTTACAATCAATTTGCAACAGATAGTTGCGTATTTATGCCACGATAGAGACAGACGGCACAGGTATTGCTATGCAGGGAGTGGGTCCTCTCTAAGTGCACAGACCGAATAATGTAACCGGTAAGCGATAACCGGTCCAGGCGGCTCAGCTCAGGTGGGTGGTGGCGGACAAACTGCAAGGAAATTCCACCATCAGAACGCCAAAAATGGACACAAAACGGACACCCTCATCTGACGTCACAACAATCTATGAAAAATCATCCAGGAACTACAAAACAAAGTACGGAAGAAAGGAGAAGTATGCACTAAGACACGAGGCTATACAGTGTGTAGGACTAGCACTGGTAGTCCAAACTAGCAGTAAAATATAGAATTAAAAAAATTACCAGTAGATACAAATTGGAAATTTTGTAGTATATTACAACAGTGATGGGAAATATTCCATTACCATAAAGCTCAAATTAGCTATCCGAAAGACTTGAAGTTATATGAAGCTCGACGGTGTCATGAAATTAGTAAAATTAATCAAATAATCAGTTGTTTCACTCTCACTATAGTAGAATATTTCCCCTCCGTTGTAATAGGTATACTGTTTTTCGTAGACGCAAAACTGCATTCAAATTTTTCTTCGTTTAACAAGAAAAAGTATGTAGAACATACTACACACATACACAGATTGTTAAAAGAGTGGCTAGTATTACCACTTTTTCTACCTAAGATTTATTTAATTTATAGGTATTTTGACTATTAGTTTTTATTAGTGGTTCCCAAACAATCTAAAAATGGGGCCGCAAATTCATCATCAAAAATAACTAAAAAGTGGAAGATAATGTCAATTCAAGAACCAATAAACTAATTATTTCTAATTAGATGTACAGGTTGTCCAGAAAAAACGTTAAAGGATTTTGAGGCGTCAATTCTTAGATTAATATGAGAAAAAAGTTCCTATGGACCTATGTTCGTAAATGCTTTCTAATTTCGAAAGAAATTCGATCATGAAAAACTCACTGCATGGATTGCTTTTCGGAATTAAAGTCAGTGCACGATTTAAGAAAATCCCGTTTTATTTCGAAAATGGTGCGTCTTCCAAAAATAAAAGAAGAGACATTTTGTAAAGAAAATTAATCAGCAAACCACGAATCTGTCGTAGGAAAAATTAACACTAGTAGATTCAGCGCTAAAAAATTATTCCGGAAGCAAATTTTTGTCAATTGACAATTGAAAAAAAAAAGATGTTTTGTTCTTCATTTGTAGAGCTCTAGCTTCCTCTTAGGAAGCATTTCCGGCCATTGGTGCATAGAAACTTTTTTTTTCATATTGACTTCAGGATTGACCCCTTAAAATCTTGACGTTTTATTCGGACAACCTGTATATTTCATAAGAGGGTCCACGACACATCATACTTTTGCCTTGGTGTTCCGCAGCATTTTAAAGGTTGAGAACCCGGAACCAATATAGGGGAGAGAGTATGCATTATACATGTTTTATAGAAATATGTATACAGTCACACCAGTAACATTAGATATTTTTTCTATACTTTCTTCAAAAATCTTTAAGAATTACAAGATAGTTATTTGAGTTTTAGGGAATTTGGAGTTGGTGTTAAAGGGATATTGACATCGTGACTTGGTAAAAAATGCAATATTTTACTGCCTGTTTGAAAAATATTATTTTTAAAGAATAATTCCAGTGCAGTAGAAATGTATTATTACCACAAGTGATTTTATGTCTTAAAAATGAAGATATTGCTGTTATTATTCCGTTTAACTGAGATAAGATCGGTCGTACAATACAATTCCGGTTAAAATCTTTTTGTTTAGATAGTGCAGGGGGTAATAAAGGGTCTCGTAAATATGTTAGTGTTAATGATTATCATCTGAAGGTCCCCCGGGGTACCATCTGGACATCTGGCGGGTCTGTAAAGATAGTTGATGGTTATTGGCAGTCACGCCTTCTTCTGAAATACAACCGACACGCCGTTTCGCAAAATCCTCTCAATCAAAGACAAATTTTGGCGAATTTCACTTAACCACTCTTCAAGCTAATAAATAACAATCCCAGATAAGCCGTTTCGAGTTCAAAGACATGTAAATAAATCCGTCACGAGCCGTTCGATCTAATCGTAACGACAATAAGCATCTAAACGAGATACTTTTTACATAATTTACTAAAGTGTATTTATTCGACTAGCCATTTAAGGAAGGCAAACAGTAGCCTTGTTTGCATTTACTTATCTTTATCAGCGTTATCAGTCAAGGAGTGTCATTGTATTGTCAGAAATACGAAACTAACCACCACAGACACAAATATGTGATAAAAAAAATCAAACGAGTTGATGGTTTTCAAGTCGAATTCTGAAGCAATCGGTTAATTGTAATGCTTTCTGTTTTTAAAACTTTCTATTCGGCATAATGATAATGTATAAAAGTCAAGTACTCTTTTTATAGATTGTCATTAGACATGCTGAAACAATTCAGTGGGCGCCGAAACGCCTAGAATTGGGTCAATTCAGCCACACGTTTTAGTAATTCACCGTTTCCGTTTTCACAATAGAATTCGCTCTTCGTCCTATAACTCAGAGACTTTACGTTCGACGACTTGTATTCGAGGGTTGATAATTAAATGGATGTATTCAATTAAAAACGACCCGCATACAAACAGTGATTATCAAAATGTTGGTGGACTCCTCTTCCACGCCCTGTATTAGGCAACCAGGCTGACCGACGTTTGAGAACGCCTGGAACACACCCCACGAAGAAGTGGCCGTTTAATGGGAACATAATGCAAGCCCCACCTTCGAATTCATCACCCTATACATACGACTGCGTTTCGTCCGGTTGTTAATTAATTAAAATTCTCGGGTGCATTAAATTAATTTGAAAAAGTAGAATTTTAGACTTCCTTGTGCGAGAATTCATCGTCGAGTGTTCGTTTTTATTTTTATCGCAACATAATTGAATATAAATCCTCCTCCCACTGAAAGAGTGCACGATGCTGAAACACATTCTTAAATTGCTACAGGCCTCCCACATTTTACTTTGTTTTTTTCACGCGTCTTGCCAAATATCTCGATCCGTTTTATTGTTTTGTTGCGTAAGAAAATTTTTCAGAAAGGTGAGGATTTTAAAAATCAGCAGACGGATGCATTATGGAAATTGCTGTAAATAATTGCCCTTTGTCATCTGATAAATCACGTCGTCGGAGAAAGCTAACCTAGAAGCTCACTATTTGTTATTTAAATCACATTTTTTCTGTGACTAGACTTTTCTAATAATAATTATTGATGTTATCGCATTCTGATTTACCTTTCAAAACACACTGAACATTTTTAAATAATTTAGTATATAATCAATGCACGATTAAATTTATTACCATTGTGTGTTATTCCGAGGAAATTACATTTCGTAAAACGAATTTATTACTTTGTTTTAAGTACTGGCCAACCCTCGTCTATCAAAAAATTATTAAGTAGTAAAATGTGTCGTCTAGGTCTACCCTCCACACATGTGTTTGTTCCGGATGAAAAATGGATCCACTATCTACTTAAGCCCGAACATATGTTTGAACAAGTGGGGATTGACTGCAAAGGGGGTGAGAACTCACCAAGCATAAAATTTCTATTTTAATGGCTCTTAAATATGGGTAACCCCAAGCGAAATTAAATTAATTACTCAGGTCAGTGATGTCTTCCCATCAACATCGAACTAAAATCGAATTTGATCATTTTTTCCTGGAAATTCGACCAGCATTAGCCTGAAAACTTTTATTTTTGTTCGTTGGATAACTGGCAACGGTTCAAAACCCGAAAGATATGTCTGGTTGCTGTTGTGCACTCATCTTATCCAGTTGATATCTCTCCCGACTCAACACGCCGCCGAGAACAAACCCATGTTACCGACTTTATCTCCTACACATATTCCGATTTTCACACTTGTTCTTTTTATTCATTTTATTGCGAGATGTTATCAAAAACAAGAAACTGACCCAATCTATCAAATACTTCTCGGAACTACATTTAACGTTGGGATGCATCGCTGGTATTTAATAACAATATTTACTGGATGGCTGACTCGAGGTTTATCTCTCTTTTATCGCGGCATCTGATTGAATTTTTTTTTCGAAAAAGTGTGTTCCACGGTATCTTATTGCTACAAACCGTTGTATTATTGTAAAAATGCGAAGACTTTGAATACAAGTCTTCGTAATACACCTCTAATCTCTTGTATCCTCTTAGAGTGCATGTGATGATTGCAAAACCATAAACAACCTACCAAGTACCAAGTGGAAGTTACAGCCTTGCAATGACCATAAAATCGCAATATTTCTTAAGGTATTTTATTATTTATAAATTTATCTTACGGCAGGTACAATCTATCATGGGGAAAATGACGTTTCGAAATAAGACGAATGTTGTATTTCAAAAACAGGAATTTAATAAAATATTTTTCTATTGATTAATTGTTTTCTTTTACCTCAAGGTAAGTAAAAACATACCATGGGAATGCCGCTTAAATTGGCCTAACTCAAACTCGGATAACTGGATGATAAAATTTTGAGTATTTTTATTTGAATTTTTTTTGTTTCTTTTACCCAAAACTTATGGTATGAATTGGACAAAATTTGACTACTTTTAATTTTTTTGCTAGATACGAAAAGGTATTTGGTATTTTTAAGAGAAGGTATTTTTTTAAGAAGTTTATGCAATTTTTAAGTCATAATGTTCTGTTCTAAATAAAACTAACAAAAAAAACACTCAAAAAATATTTTTATTTTGGTTTAAGAAAACGAGTTTCGTCTGTGTGCCAGTGCTAAGACTAACCGCTTTCTGTCATCACTCGGACAAACTTAAAACGTATGGCATCTGTTCCCTGAAAATACCATCAACTTGCGTCGATTAATATACCTCGAATTTTTCTTGACCGAAACGATAAAGTTTAATGCCACTTTCTCTAACCGCCAATGTTTCAATGTCAATGAAACGAATGCACTTGAACCTGTTAATAATCCTAATCAAATTTCGAGTAAAAATCTTCCATCATTTTTAAAACGTAAATAGATCTAGTTCTGTAAACCCCCTCCGAGAAAGTGTCCCGCAACACCTATGCGTTTTTAATAAAATGTGGACATCCTTGAACGTTTATTACTAGATTAACCATTAGTGTGTGTCTTGTATCTTGGTCTAATTAAGCTACGCTTTAGTAATTTGTTTTTAAAAATCAGTAGAGTATAAAATGTTACTACTGGACTGAAAAAATACATAAAGACTGATCAAAAAACCAACAGAAACTACCAAAAAACTGCCCAAAATCCTTCAGAAATCACGAATTTTTAAACACCTCAAAGATACCTGAATATAAAATAAACCACCAGAAAAACCGTTGAAACTCTCCCAAAATTATACAAAATTACCTTAAAAACAGGAAAAATCTTTACAAATTTCCTCATTTTTAGACACCCGAAAAATAGCTTTTCATTTCTGGACCAAGCCAACTAGCGCATGCAAAAATTGTTGTAAGTTGTAAGTGTTCTTTGTTGTATATTGTATATTACTAAATTATTTTTACGGGGTAAGTAAAATGTCTTAAAAACATTGCTTTCACGTCCAAAATATGGTAGTAAATAGTAATTAGTAGAATAATTATATTTATTATACTATTACTGTGTTGTACTTAAAAAAATTAGGTAGAGGTTAGGTAATTTTCTGAATTTTATGTTTCTGTAAAGGCTTTTTAAAAATCGTAGAGGAAATATTGGGGTTTAAAAACTATATACTCGTAAAAAATGTAAAAATTATATAATTTCGGTGTATTTGGTTGCATAAGCATAATATGGTTTTGTTTATTGATGTTGACGTCCGAACAGTAATTCACTTCGTCTTGTCCATGGGTTTTCCATGATAATTTTTACAAAAGTGGTGAAAATTTGCAAAAATAATCAGAAATGTGTTTTTTTTATTAACTTCCCGTTTCGTTTTATTGAAACAGTGACAAATCTGATTTCTTTGATTAAATTATCATAAAACAGCTCTTTACCACAATTGGATTTATGCGGACTAAAAATATTGTTTATTACGATTCTTTTGCTATAAAATATTATACTTAGTATATGGTCTTTGGTTAACTTAATTTGGGGCAATTTTTTACATTATGTCAGGTACACATTTCAACATTTATACAGTAAATATAGTACAGAATGAGAGACAGACATAATATAGAAAGAAGCCTAAATATGTGTTCAAATTGGTATAATTGGTAGAATTGATGAAAAAGTAATAGGGTATTACATTATCGAATATTTTTTTATTTTACTATTTCTCTCTTTTGTTCCCGTTTGTTCTCATTTGTTCTCGTTTTACATGCAATCTTAATTCCAACTGAATTTAGCCCCATATTGAGGAAATTTCTAGAAATACTTTGCAGATTTTCAAAATTCTGTCTTTGTTAGTTTTTTATTTACAGTCGAATTGAGAATAGCAAAATTACGATTTCTCATTTGAGTTACTTCATTGATATTTTTTGGTATATTTAGTTTTTTATCTTGAGTAAAAGATTTGTAATTATTTTTGAATTGCTGGAGTTCAGATGGTTGTCTTATTTTTAATGGTGTATAATATTCTGCTACAACTTTATTGTCTTTGTTATTCGTCATTTTTTAATGTAAAAAAATTATCTAATTGATATATATATATATACATATATATATATTTGAAAACAACTAGTTTCATTGTCATGCCAACTTGGGAACATAACATTTATATTTTTAGAAAATATGAAATGAATAATAAACAATTAAAAAAGACACAATACAATACAGGGTGTTTCACATAATTTTACGAGGCCTGCGCCTGTAAGATGCAATCAGTAATACATATTCCGATACGAACTCGATTAGAAATTTTGAAAAATTAGATAATCTTCTCCAGTTTGTTCACCCTTTCAAAAATTACAACGTTCTTAGTTAGTTAGTGATTAAGATAGATAAACTAGAATCACATTCATGCCGTCTCTTGATAGAACAAATGATAATTGTTTCTGAAAAACTGCAGTTTATGACTATTAACGAAACAGTGATTAGTTTGACAACTACTGTCATGGGTTTCCAAAAATTAAATAATTAAATGTGTATTTTTTGTATCCAGTGTTTTGTGACTTTTGTATATTTGGGTGCGTACATTAGGCTCAAGCCTCGTAAAGTTGTGTGAAACACCTTGTATGTAAGGATGTAAAAATAAAAAATCTTTTATTGAAGTTAGTCCTGGTCACCTAGTAATGGGAACATTTTGATTGGTATCTGAGCTTAATTTAAAACTGTGTTCAAGTTTGCATGGAAGTTACAGGGTTGATCCCCTGCTTTGTTTTTTATAATCTATACCAATGTAATTTTATAAACACCTTCATGATCTTTACAAAAATAATAATTACACGTCTTTTTTTAGATTATTGAATTTTAATTTTCCTTAACTTTACAAATAATGGCTGCTGTACATGGAAAATCAAGTAAGTGTGCTGGTAATATTGCACTCATCCACTATGAGAATAGCCCGCCGTCTAAACGTCCAAAGGTACGTTTTTCGCCTCTTTGCAAGTAATGCAACACCTGCTAGTTGAATTACGTTTTGTTTTATATAGAATATTCTATATTTAAACCCATCTTTTACAGATGCAAATGAATCCTGTTTTTCGACTTGATACATCACGGTTAAAGAAATTGGTAGAGTGCACTCACTTCGTAGACAAAACCCTTTTTATAAAGGCTTTTTTCGATACTAGCGGTATAATATTGGTCACTGCTCCTAGTAGAATTGGGAAATCCTCGAACATGGACATGTTGAAAACGTTTTTAGAAATAGTGGTGGACGAAAACGGAAATGCCATTAACAATACAAAGAAAAAATCTGGTCAATTTGTGGAGAAAGCTGACCATCAGCTGACAGCGAATTATAAAATATTTAAAGAAAACCACCTAAAGATTTACATAGAACAAAACGATTTTTTCAAAGAACACTGCGGACGTCACCCAGTAATTTATATGAACTTTAAAGCTGCAGTTGGCCCTACGTTCAAGATCATGTTAGCTCAGTTTAATGAAATTATTTATTATGTTTTCTCTGACCATCAGTACATTTTGCAGAGTAAACGATTGAATCAAGAAGATAAAGCATTGTTTGCTTATTTATTGAACAAACTGCGATATGGGAAATTAAAAGAAGCTCAATTGCAAGGAGCCTTAAAAAAATTGTCGCAATTTCTGTATATCCACTTTGAAAAAAAAAAAGAAGCAGTAATGTTAATCGATGAATACGACAGTCCAATTGGCCAGGCATTATTTATGGAGGAAACATCAGATGCTCAGACAATTAATTTCATTGCCACGTTAATGTCTAATTTACTGAAGGATAACAGTTTTGTGGATCGTGGTTTGATTAACGCTTGTGTACGGCTGGCCAGGGTATTATCAGGCCACGCAAACAACATCGTTCATTTGCAATATTTGGGTGACCACGAACTTTCCGAGTTTTATGGCTTCAACAAGAAGGAAGTTAAAAGTCTTCTTAAAAGTGTGGGAATGTTAGAGAGATACAGTGAGGCTAAATATTGGTGCGATGGCTATGTGGTCTTCAATAAAAATATAAAGTTATATAACGGCTGGTCTATTATAAACTTTATGCGGGAGAAAGTCGCACGAAAGTTTTGGATTGAAACAGTTGACATGGCATGTTTGCAAAATGTATTTTCACTTGAACCAATACGAGACCGAATTTTCGAAATGCTTCAGGATCATACAGTAAAGATTTAAAAAATTGAAAAAATTCAGATCACACATATACAACACTTACAGGAATTGATAAATACACCTTTATCTTCAAAAGTAACTAATAACACAGTAGATTTATTTTTACAATTTATGAGTGATTGTGGTTATTTTAACGTGAGTGACACAAACTCACAACGGTGGTTGAGCTTACCAAATAAGGAAATAGGGGAAGAACTCGCACAGAAACTATATACTCTACCATTCTTTATCAAGAATCACAAATTTATTGGGGACAGAATTTCAGCATTCACACAGGCACTCAAAAATTTACAACCAGACAATAAACATAGCTTCCGCAATTTGGCCAAATCTGTTGGTAAATTGTTTTTCGAGATTCCATATCCATCGAATGAGAGGAACTTCGTGCGCCTTTAATTTCTTTTGCAAATGATCATCCCAGCTTTGAAACTCATGCTGAGCTCTATGTTAGAAAGAACAGACATTTCAGACTTGATATTTTAATAATCAGAATTGATGGTGTTGCGATTATTTTAGAAGTAAAATGCTTCAGAGAATCAGCCATTGAAGCTCTTAGCCAAATACTAATAAACAAGTATTACCGTATATTAAGAAAACCAGAGTTCAAACAGCGAGTTGAACAAAGAATATACATTGGTTTGCATATGAATCGAAATAAAAGTGTCAGCTTGTCTTATCTAACGAACATCAAAAAAATTAATAATAGGCAAGATGTTTTTTATTCACACTCAAGATAAACTGTTGATTTCATGTACATCGTGTTTCTAGGTTATCTAAGTTAGTGTAAATTACAAATTACCATTCTTAAATCTTTCACCTATTTTTAAATGAAGGAAATGCTTTAGTCTTGTTTTAATTAAGTTGTTTGCTTCGATATAAATAAATATATTGTTCAAATAAAAACACTGTTTCATTAGCATATATTTATCTTCCCAAATTAGGTTAATAAATTGCAAGATTTTGTACAACTCTGTCAAAGTTAAATAGTGATCTGCTTTGGTCCAGAAATGAATGATAATTTGGAATGTCTATAACAAGGTTATTTTCAACGATTTTTGTGATCCCAATTTTGGTGGTCTGGAGTTCTTTGGATTATTTTTGGGGTGTTTGAAGATAAGTGAGTTTTTCAAGTACTTTTCTTTGATTTGTACACACGCCAATTGCTTTGACCCAGAAATGAAAAATTATTTTTAGCGTGTTTGAAAAAAAAGGTTTTTTAGGTTCTTTTTGGGTAACTTGCAATGACTTTTGCATGCCGCGAATTGGCTTGGTCCAGAAATGAAAAGCTATTTTGAGGTGTGTGAAAACTAGAGATTTGACAATGCTTTTAGAGCAGTTTTGCTGAGATAATTTTAATTGATTTTTGCATACGCCAGTTGGCTTGGTCTTGAAATGAAGAGCTGTTTTTGAGGTGTCTAAAAACAAGGGAATTTGTAAAGATGTTTCCTGTTTTTAAGGTAATTTTATATGATTTTGGGTGATTTTCAACAGTGTTTTCGTGTGCCCAACTTTTAGTGGGTACTTTTGGGGTGTATTCGTAATTTTTTGAAGGATTTTGGGTCTTATTTGGTCATTTCTGTTGGTTTTTCACCGATTTTTATGGATTTTCCATGTGCCAATTGGCTTGGTCCAGAAATGAAACACAATTTTTGGGGGGTCTAAAAATGAGAAAATTTGTAAAGATTTTTCCTGTTTTTAAGGTAATTTTGTATAATTTTGGGCGATTTTCAACGGTTTTTCCGTGTGCCCAATTTCTGGTGGTTTATAGATATTTAGGTATGTTTGAGGTGTTTAAAAATTCGTGATATCTGAAGGATTTTGGACAGTTTTTTGGTAGTTTCTGTTGGTTTTTTGATCAGTCTTTATGTATTTTTCCATGCGCCAATTGATCTGGTCCAGTAGTAACATTTTATACTCTACTAAAATCTGATAATTATTTTTTTAAACGAATTAGGATAAAGTCGTCACTCGAAATAATAATTAAGAACCAAAACACATTAGCCAAGAAACCTATGTAGTAATAATGTTTGTTTCTGTGCCAAAATCAATAGTGCTTTATCGATTTGTTCCATGCCATGCGAGGCACGCAATTTAAGTGTAAAAGAAGGTGTGGGAAATTCAACATACGCAAGCTAAACGAATTAAAATAATTGAATTAATTTAGGTCTTCGGTGACATTGTCAACTTATGGAAATGATAATTCATCAATAAGGGATATTTCACAACGAACTTTTGTTTCGCTCACAATCAATCATAAATAAATTAATAACCGCTAATTATACGTAATTAGTATTATGAAGTGAAACGACAGAGAAAGCGCAATTTCTGACACCTGTTACGTTTTTATACTATCAACAAATAAATCAATTTTAGTCAAACTAATACCATTCATTGATTAGTTTGAGCTTAATCCAATTCATGACGAAAACTTTGAAATCATTGCGTTATTGCTTTCACTCCTTTTATTTTTTGGGAAAATGAATTTAATTTACACTTAAGCTAATCCACGCTTGTCTGTGACATCTTCACGTTGTACCTGTAAAAGCTAACGCTTTCAAGCTTCAAAAATAACCAGAAGAATGCGGTTAGGAAATAGCATCGCCGTCCACATACTGTAAATTAGTTATTTGTGTGAGTTTTGTTTTCGTTTCTCGCACGAGAGACGCCCGAAACCGAATTTTTCGTCCGATTTTCATAAAAAGGTTAAGCTCCATTTCCTTGCATTGTATTAAAAATGTTTCCTGCACAAATGACACTTCGTGGTGACCTATGAATAAATAAATAAATAACAATATTCAGCACGCATATGTTACAAAAGTAACGGATCGAAATGTCCATCTAATTAAATTCCCGGTCAAGCGAATAATTTTAATTTTTTTCGCCTGCGAATCGTTAATCAAAAGTTTTTATATGTATTGAAATAAATCATTACTGGAACATGAAAATAAACGCATCATTTACATAAATGGATATAAACAACAAGAGCAAAATCGATGCAAATCGGCACATCTTTGATTTATATCACGAGAGAAGTTAGGCGAGTTATACGGTGACCCCCTTATATTTGCGATTTGCTTTGCTAATGTCTTTTATAACAGTCCTAATTCAAACGTCACGTTGTTTTTGTTTGTTGTTGAGGACATCATAAAGACCTGTGAATCACTTGCGCTCTTTATAAATAGATTTGTAATTGATGTTTCAACCGGGAGCGATATGTTACATTATGAGACTATCTATTTATAAACAACTAAGAGCAAAGGGAAAATCCTCTGACACTTGTCTACTCACCTAAAGATTATTTCGAGAGCTCATTCTGAACGCCTCACTTATTATTAATCTTTCAGAACTACATAATAATCACACATCGTAAAAACTAATTAATTATCAAAAAAGACTTTATTTTTCTGATGGTTCTCTTTTACCTTCTGTTTCTTCTTCGTCGGGGATATTTTCCAAACCAAAAAGTTTATAAGGATCGATGAGTCTTTTATCGCGTAAATATTGCAATGCTTCATATTTGTCTAACATGGACCTTCGGTAGTAATGACCACAAAGTAGCCAATTAAAAGGTCCTGTGAGGTAGTGAGGGGCTGCCACTGCTACTGTTATAATTAGGAAACTGGGGATTATTTCGTACCACATTTCTTTACCTACAAATAAGAACTAGAGAAGAAACAAATCGAAACATTTCAGCTTTAGCTTTACCAACAACAAGTCTTTTGAAACTTCTATCACAAGAACACCAAATATGAGTATCTAGGCTTTATTCCGGGTGTTTTTAAGGACATTAATTTAAAATAAAATACAATTTTATTGTTTGAAAGATGACTTACATCGTATTTTTTAAGAGTACTTCACCCAAAAAAGGTCATATTAAGGTGGTATGCTAATAAATAAATGAATAACTAAATATGTTTTCGGCAGACAGGTGCGAAATTCCTTTTTAAATTATTGCAAATGCACAAAAAGTATTTTACTTACTAATTAATACTAAAGGTGGTGCTGTATAGCTGGTGCTGTATAAATTCTTTGGAGAAACAATGTTCTTATATGGTGAATATGAAGTATGGAACGAAGCCGTTTTGTTTTAAATCATTTGTTTTCAGAAAATAATAATTAATATAAATTAACGTAATATAAAAAATGAGATCGTATTTTGACAACGAATTTTTTTCTTGTTTCAAAATTGCAATTTATGTGCAAATTTTTTTTGAAAAAATTAATTATGAAGTAGATATACTCTTTTTCATACTGATGTGCATCAAGTAGGTTGTAGAGTGTCATTAATGTCTTTATGTTTTGCTACCCTATGTTAATTACGTTGTCAATTTTAATTATTTTTTGCTACCTGAGGTACACAATTATTTGAAAAATATTTTTAGGGAAGATTGATGTTAGGAATGTTTGAATTTTCGCATGGTTGCCACCTTAAAGTTATCCCTTTCAACGACTACTTCGATGCACATTAATTTGAAAACGAGTATAGTTGTAATCCTTAGATCATAACCTTTATGAGAAAAATGGTTTTATAGTGGGTTGCTACTTAAAAAAATAATTTTTCTTGTAGAACTCAAAAACAAAAGAAAATTTCGAAAAAAAATTATTCTTGATAAAACACTACATCTTAAAGTACTTTATCGTTCATCAATTAGTTTTTCCAAAAAATTAATGGTTTAAGCGAAAAACGTTTGGTTCCATACTTTTTATTCACCTGGTATGTATGTATTATAATTATGTTAATGTTTATAAAATTATTAGTGACTTTTTTGAAAACTAGGGTACCTATGCCATTTGCCAAAATTACGTTAACAATAACAATTACAACAGTAAAGCTGATGTATCAAGTTAAATCTAAAAATTGACAGAATATATAACACCATCGTTATTCGTTGTTAGTTACATAGTTAGTACACAGTGAAAGATTAGAGTTTCATAAAATAAAATCACGAGACAAAGTGCAAAGATATTGAATTTTTGTTGTAATTACTAGTAGGTTCTAACGGAAAACGATGTTTTCACTAAATGTTACATAAAATCATCAGTAAAGAAAAATTGCCACTAAAGTAGTTCTTTACTCATGTCATGTGTTTTATTTGCCTCGACTATGCCTCAGCAACTAAATAGGTATGATTTCCTTCTTTTTGTTAATTTTAATGCTCTTATAGTATCAGTAGTAATTTTCAATACAGGGTATCCCACGTAAGACTTTCGCATCTAATATCTCTGTTATTTGCCAACGGATTTTTATATAATTTAAAATGTAGACAACTTAAAAGGTTAAGATTCAATTAGTCTTAATAAAATTACCTCAAGATAAAAAAATATAATTTTAACACATATTGTTCCAATTTAAAATTAAGCGAAATTACTATTATATTGTTAAGTACAGTGATGGACAGTGAATTTCGTCCACCCAATTTCCATGACAGATTAAAAGTGTAAATTAGTCTTTAGGTTTTCCTAACCTTGTTTCAGAATTTTGATTAACGTTTGTCATATTGACAGAATGCTTGATGCTTCTTGTTACTTTTTACCTTTGAGACACATCTTTGAGACATACCCTTTTGTACTAGAGAGATCATTTTTATTTTATTAAACGCACTTACTGCTGGTATGTTCGAATTTGATTAAATTTGACAATACGTATTTGAATGTCAGTTATCATGACAATAAAGCACAGACTACAGTGAATTTTTGTGAATTCACAGAAATTGGGTGGACAAAATTCCCTGTCCATCACTGTACTAAAAAATTGACCTCTACATAAAAAAATAACAAAGTCACTCGTCTCAATCAGCAGAAATACGTCGAATATGTTGTTAAAATTAAAAAAAAGTAATGCAATTCCTAAATTACGTTATTATTTTTAGAAGTTAGAGAAACAATAAACGTCAAATGTCAACGTCATTGTCGCGTGACAATCAAGTGTGATTAAATTAATTAATTAAATTAAATTAATTTTAAGTAATTTAGCAATTTTAAAAGGCATGTTAAAATACATTTAAAGGACTAGGGTTGTTTAAGAAATGCGATATTAATCTCTACGTACCAAATACTCTACATTTTAAATTTCGTTAGAATCCGTTGGCAAATAATAGACATATTTAATTCGAAAGTCTTAGGTGGGACACTCTGTACATACCTATACATATTTTGTAATTGCTTTTAAAAAGTGACAAATTTTTAATTTGCGTGAACGAGTTTTCTAACAATTTTTAATGTTAGTACATTTTTTAACCTAGAATTGAAGTTCTTGTTATACAGGGTGCGCCAGAACTCCCAGAAAAAATGTCATATAAGGTAAAATACCGGGAACATGGAAAAAATGTCAAAAAAATTAATCTATAAAAATTTCGAAGTTATGAGTTTTGCACTTTCTATTTTTGGTGGAAAAATAATTTTTCATCTTTTTTGCTACAGGCTATTAGAAGAGGAAATAAGAAAGCTGTATCCTAAATTTGTAACTCGGTTCAATGTTAATTGTGGCTTTCATTAGTAATTTTTTTATACTTTTACTAAATAATTTAAAAAAATGTACAAGATCTTCAGTATCAATAAATAGACATAAAAATGTCAAAAAATAAATTTCAAAATTTTTAATAAAAGTCACCAAAATTAACCCGTTTGTTCACCTGACCGTTATTCACTCAGTATAAAAATAAAACAACCTACACTGGCGTTCTTATGACAATATTAAAATGCAAAACAGTCAACCACATGAATTGCCTTTCTTTATTTATTTAATACAATTATTTGGTATCTATAGGTTTTTTTTGTAGTCTAACAAGAAGCTGTTAAAAATCGCTAAAGCTCCTTGTAACCTCATTAGAAGGATAGAAGGTGACATTTTTGATATTCAGGTTAAAAGAATTAATATTTAGGAAATGAAATGCAATAGCATTTTTTTGACTAAATAAATTTTATTCATTTAAAAATAAAACCAACAAAATGTGAGAGTGCAAAGATAAAATGGGATGCTGCGCAATCAGGGCGTCGATCCCTTGAACGCTATTGGTTTCATCTCTTTGATCCCGTTGGAGGAAAGCTTCGAAATGAACTTGCGCAAATCTACACACGACAGTAATAATCCTTTTATTACACCTTGTTGAAACACTGGAGGTAAGTAAATCAACGGTTCCTTGCGATTTGATTACCCTATTGCCTCGCTAGAAAATCGCTGTGTTTATAATTAATTCTATAAATAAAATAGAACCGTCTCGAAATAACAGCTATTGTCTAAATTACTGTGTGAAGTAATTCCGTATCGTGCATTCTATTTTCTAGTGGTCAGTTGTGGGGGTAGCAGAAAAATCGATCGACTAATCCGCGATACATTTGCATATCGCGGGTCAACGGCGACTAATAGCCGCCGGCATGCCACCTCACCAACACGAAACTTCTAAAAACACTAAAAACTTGCCCTTTTTATAACAATTTATAGCCTCATTGCTATGCAAATGTAATTAGTTTCATAAGTCGAGACTGGTTCTATGGCAAAAGAAGAGCGTAATTGAAGCCGTTTTGCTTTTGTAGCACCCTCTTGAACAACCACAATGCAATCGCAATTAATTCAAACAACAGGAAGTTGAGCGGATTCAAAGGAAATAGCCTCGATATTTCTAAACAGTTGTTTACGTCATTACACATGTAAAGATTTCAAAATCAAAAATCAAAGCGATAAGAAAGTGGTTTCAGACTTTGATATGAGTTTCAAAAAACGTCAATTTATTATTTTTATTATTTTATCTTGTTTATGGCCTGATTCCCGTGTCTAACCTCTGCCCTTTGGGGAAGCTGACCTTTGATTATTTTAATACACTTTAATTCCATCATCTGATTTTTATCAAACGAAAATTTCAATACAAACTGAAAATCAACGACTGCATCTACAATGATTAAGCACCAAGAAATATAACAGATAGCATCATGAAACTGTCATGACCCAGTAGTCGCAGTGCTGTGAAACAAGTTTTGTCGCCCCTCAAGATTTATCGCAAACTTTCCTTCTCTACAATCACGATTCTACCAATCTACACTGTAATATTATTTCCTAATTAACTCCTCAAGTCAATTGTAAATTATAAATTCCGGCAAAATACAAAACTGCACGTTCTCCAATTAATTACAAACGATACAATTTGCGAAATCCAATTGTGTTTTAATGTTGCAAAAAATTTTTCAATTTATGATTGGGTTCATCGCCAATGGGAGTTGTAGTTACTTCCTCGACATCGGATCAGATGAAACTCTTACCAATTATAACCACTTTTCTTGGCTTTGAACAGGTTTTGATAAAGGAAAGCGAATAAAATACTATTTCGGTTTTTGCTACTGTTGCTTCATACGTCAGTTACGTTAAAGTAATTACGTACATAGGCAAAGAATGTTTTATGCTTTCCGTTGATACGTGAGTGATTTAAGACAGTGAAAAGCTAATCGCAAAATTAAACGATTCTCAAATCAAAAATTGGAAAAAGGACATGTATTGGAATTTTCAACATTTTTTGAACTAAACTGTAGATATTTGTATTACAAGGGAGAAAAAGACACTTTCCTCCAGTGTAATACATATAATTTTTCCTACAAACCAGCAAGAAAAATTTCAAAAATAACAAGTTTTCTTGATTAACACAATTTTTCGCTATTAAATATAGCAGCGTGTTTTTTCAGTTTCCATGGGGGAGGTTACATACAGAGAGCGGCAAAATTATGGAATAATCTTATTAAAACTAAAAATATGTATTTTGTTTTGGCAAAAACGTTCGAACAGGTCAATTTTCTTTTTAAAAAATACACAATTTTAAATTTTTTTAGCAAATTCAATAATTTTTTTTAATTATCGAAATAACAACACCAAAATATTACATAAAGTTTTCGAAAAAAAATCATCCAAAAAGTGAAATAATATCAACAAAAAACAAACATGCAATTTTAAATTAAGTTGAGATATTTGGAAATTGACCAATTCGAAAATTTTAAGATTATTCCATAATTTTGCCGCTCACTGTATATTTTTAATGCAATTTTGACAGATGAGGGAGGAAAAGTTTTACTTCACTGGGAAGTAATTGGCTAATTTCCTTTCTGAAATTAGGGTGGAAAAACTTACTTTTTGTTAGGGTTGTAGGAAAAAAATATTACTTATGTAATGTAAAAAGTAAAGTTATAATTATTCGACTCGCTCGTGGAGTGAATTTTCTTGTTGTATATTTTACGAAAAATGAGACACTGATGAAGTTAAAATTTCTCCCATAAGTCGAAGGCTTTCAGACAAAATTCTAAACAAACTTGGTATTTCCTTTTATTATTATAGTTTATCGAAGTTTGGTATTAACATTCTTGTTTTATAATGAGCTATTAATACAATTCATAACATTTACTTGGGCTTAATTTTTATTAATTCACAGTTTTTTTTGACTGAAACACACTTCTCTTTCTATATTTATATGTACAATCGGCCATAAAAACCAGCACAAGTAACGTAAATGCAAAACGGAATTTTAATTTGCTAATTGCATCGATTTCGTGTTTTGCATGTTAAACACTGAAAATAATAAATGATGCAAAAACAATTTCAATTTTCTCTACAGTGAACGTTTCTACTATTAATTACAACACTTGCGTCCCTGCCAAAATAATAATTTCAAATTCTTATTAGATTGTTTATCAAATCATTTTCCGTGCGAATTAAGTATTCACATTTTTTCACATAAAAATTCGAATTTTATTGCTTTACTAAATGCAATGCAAATTATTTCGGAATTAGTAGCACCCACGTAAAGAAAGCGGCCTTAGTCTCAAGGAAGCCGTCAATCAATTATTTTTCTAACCACAGTGTATACGTTTAATGCTCATCTGATGGATGTATTATGGCCTTTTGCGGCGGCCTTGTCTATAAATAATAATATAGTTATGGTATGTCATAAAGTAATTAATTCATGACTTGTTACTAAATAGAGATTGCTAAATGAGGACCGACTGAGTTAAGCCGATGAAATTCACTTTTACCTTTAATCGAGGGCCAATGGCCGTAATAATTGGCAAATGATCTATTTATGTTTTAAACGAACAATTAATGTTTTGATTTTTATCAGAACTGAAAATTTTACAACTCAATTAGGAGAAATAACTGATGGCGTTACAAGCTCACAACAATTTGAACCGAGCTTTACGCGCGTTTTAAATATAAAATTAGTTAGTCTGGGTTAATATTGAGTCAGTTGAGTGAAAATAAATCTATTGGCATAAATTCTCCCTATTAGGTAATCGCTCCTATTAACTACTTTTCCTCCTAATTATATGAAAACCTCTATTTCGAACAGAAGCAATTTGTAATGTAAACTCCGGCAATAAATCCTGGCGATAATTTTCATTGTATAGCCATGTGTTCAATTGATAATTCCTCCCAGATGCTACATAAATCTAATCTAATACAAATTCCCTTTGGCAATTTTGATTTTCACCTGCTTGTAACGGCACTCGACGTGCCTATTATTCGAAAAACAAAGAGAGTAAAGTACGTGCCAGCGGAATGTAGGAACGAGTCATTCGAGAAGATTAGTCGTCTTCGGATTATTGTCGTTGGCGTCCGCTGACAAAGAGAGACCGAGGCGTTGGTAAATGCGACGCCACTAAGCGAGGCGTCCTGGCGCATTTCCAACCATAACACAACTCAGACAAAATATTAGAAGGAGAGACGAGGATGCTCTGTCACGAAGACGGCGTGAATTACGACGCGTCATTAACTACCTCCGTGCCAATTAGGAGGCCACCGATGAGATGGACACTGAAAAATCAGCTCTAACGACACTAAATTCGATACGGGTTTTTAAATAAGAAACATTGTCAGATTGGTAAAATGTGGCTTCGCGAAAGGAAATAGACGTAATAATAATTTACGATATGAGCGTCGTAAAATTTAATTATACGGCTGTAACACAGTCTGTAAAAAATATAATACGAGGAAACATTTTTTGGATCGGACACGGACCAAAAATCAATTTCAAATCGAACATTTTCACACAGAAAAAGTATTCACTATGGCACAGTTTTAAGTAAAAAGTCGTTTTAAAGTCAGGCAGGACAAGTTATTATAGCCACAGGAAAATGTTCTACTACACTCGTACTTTAAGCTTAAAATATTTACATTTGCGGAAACATGGATTACACACTAGTCATATAACTGCAAATTTACTGTAATTTCAACACATCCATAAGAAGAAAAAGTTAATTATAGTGTTAATACACTTAGTAAATATGATCTTTCTTAAAAATTTCTTACTACAACTCCATTGACACATGAAACGACATGAAAAAAAAAACACTATTGTAATAACTGAAGTTTTCTGGTTAGATAAAGATAAAGAGCTTCTTTCTATCTCAAAAAAAAGGTGATATAATTACTCATTAGAAAAATCTGAAAAATGCTTTATTTTTATTTAATGTTAACAAAATGTATTTTTTCGAAAATAAAAAGAAAAGATTTTTAAATAATACCAATCAGAATTTTACGTTGCTGGTACCCTTTTGTTGTATTCAACTTGAAAATTCGTTAAAATCTCTTTCGAGTTGTTTATACATAGAATAAAACGGGAGGAAATGTTGGGAAATTATAAATCTGTAAACCCATATCAACTTGTACGTAATTTGCATTTTATAATTCGACTCGTTCACGATATTAAAAAAAAAATATTCACTTCGTTCTTCGGGTTTACCGTCCTAATGTAATATTCATCGTTATTTATCGCGATAACGGCGACTCAGGTATGGATTTAAGGGTAAATAAATTCCAGTGTAAGGTATAAGGCACGAGTGAACCGTTTCAGTTGTATATTTATAAAAAAAAAATGCTTGAAAATATTCTCATGCAATTAACTACTTAACAAAATCCATTGCTGATAAGCATGAAACTCATAAAACTGAGCAAACTGATAAGGTGACCGATCTGTTTTCAGGATTTATAACACACTGTGTAAAACTGTTGAGGTCAGAGGTTAACATTCTATTTTCAAGCCGGTGACTTTTTGTCCACTGGAAAACTATGAATCTTTCGATGATTGATGGGAAATGTTGGTATAATTTATTGTTATAAGGCTGGGCGATAAGATATCGAGGGAATATAACGAATAACGACAATATCGTGCTCGCGTCGGCTCAGAACCTTATCACAACAGTATTTTCCAAAGATGTGACTCCTCATTTATCGATCGTATCCATTTTGTAACTAAAAAAATAAAAAAAAAATTGTGACTATAAATATGTTAAGGATACGATACAATCTCCCTCGAGAACCTTTCAGTTCACTATTCTTATTATAGTCTCATTTCATGCCTCGAATAGGTTCTTAAAAGGCTCTATTATGAGAGACAAGTGAAACAATTAACGTGGTTTTCCGCTTTCGTTTATCAAATTAATCATTTATTATGCCATTTAAAAGCTATGCTATCAAAAACTCTTGACCCAATTACAATTTATTTTATACTAGAAAATTCTCAAGATTTATTCTTCGAAATTCACACAATTTAATTGTCCTATTTTTATCACAATTCTGCAAATTGTTATCTGCCTCGTAAATCAGATGCAAAGAAAATAAAACGTTCGTATTTACCCTTCACATTTATCACGTTTGGCATTAGTGACAAACATTAAATTTTTTTATTGGATTTGGTCAACGATCTCATAACAATAAATGTCAAGTTAAACCAAGAATTGTTATTACCTGCATTTGTACCATAAAATGTCTAATTTTACCGATAAAAGATGATTTCAAATTTGTTTATTTTTCCACATAAAGTATCACCTAACTGTCAAATTAGAAACACAACACATTAAAAAATATTGATTGAAATAAGAGAAACGTTTAGAAGCTGTAAAAAATTTGTATACACGTCTGGTCGGAAGTTTATAGGTAATACAAATAATAGTACATCAATTCTATTTTTATAAAGTAATGTTTTAAGATATTAAGTTGGTGAGTTATTCTTGGACTCGCATTTATTTTATTGCTTAAAAAATCACTTGGACATTGCTGATACAATAACTTAAGTAAACTTCACATATACCTAACGAATCGGTAAAATGAGTCGATAAAAACAGAGATTATTTTGTTGAGTGTAATAACGATGTGTGATTATAAACTAATTAGTGTTTTTAGGTTTTATGCCCAATTTTATAGTCTCATGTCCATACACAGTAAAATACAAATTAAAATTCATTTGCGTGTTAATAAATTCTTGGAGGAAATAGAGAATTATTGAAAATTATTACGAAATATGCGAATCAATACTGTGGGTACTTTATTAACATTACCTACATTCAAAAAATTTTGACAATAATACAAGTTTTAATTATTTGCTTGTTGATGGTAAGTAGCTAATTTGTCCATTTTTATCTTTTTTTCTTACAGAGGGTATGAGTTGCCTGTTGCACAAAATCGCACATTTTTTCGTAAGAAAAATAGACATTAGGTATTTGATAATTTTCTCCAAATTAATGTTACTTTACCTAAATTCTGCAGAAGTTCGTGATAAATTGAGAAAAAAACTGTTTCAGTTTTCACAATTCAAGTAAACTCAAAATGGCACTTTTGGCATTTGACAAGTGTAAAAATTCAGAGCACACTTAAAAAAAAATGTAAACTTCCATGTCCTACACCAGGCAGTGTTGTTATAAATCAAAATAATAAAAAGTATTACGGAATTTTTACGTATTTGTTTTGAAATTAGCCACTAAACTGGTTGTTTTCTGAAATTTTTACAGAATTTGGTTAAGCGACACCATCTATTCGTCAACCTAAACACTACTCGATCCCTACATTACCGACAGTTCATTGACAACTGGACTAATGTCACCAAATGTCAAAATAATGCGAAATAACGTGAATTTTCTAAACAAAAACAATATTTAAGTTTTGTACCCCCATCAAGTTGAAAACTGACCCGAAATGACCACCAAGTGCACCATTTTCGTTTTCATTGTCTTATCCGTCACTACCACTCTAACACAAAGCAGCGACATAACCCCCTTAGTTTTTGGTACATTAACCGATGGCATGCCCGCCGCATTTGGAGATTTTAATTCCGACGAACTAACCGACGTTTTCGTCCTTCGAAATGGTGGAAAAACCGTTGAGATTTTGTTAGCACATGAGGAAGAACCGATACTGCGAGTGGCCAAGCCTAGCTTGTCTTGCACCTTTGAAAATAAACTAATCACAAGTGTGGTGCCTGGAGACTTTGATGGGGACGCCTTCATGGACGTTATGGTCACTCTTGTATACAGAGGAAAAGAAAACGAGCATTTTCCACACACTTATGCTCATATTATCTGGGGTGGGGCAAGCCATTTGAATTGCAGTAATGAAAGAAAAGCGATTCCCATGATCGGACAGCCGCTGGCGCTTGACTATAATCAGGATATGATTGTTGATTTGTTTGGGCAGGATACGGATGGAACTAGGGTGTTTTGGGTTTTTAATAACACAAGGAATCCACCTGAGAGGATCCCCATGGAGGATAATATGCGCAGGACGGAGTTGAGCAGACCCCACGCTCATGCTTTTATCGGTAATTTACTTTTTAGTAACACTGAAATCGTATTAATGTTGAATTTTAGATTTAAATGAGGACTATATGGCCGATTTGTTCATAACAACAAAAGAGGATTTTGAAATTTGGCTAGGAAGCGAACATAAGGGCAAATTTATCTACAAGAAAAGCATCCAACATCCAAAAGGGGCGAAAGTAATTGGCCAATCACTCTTCATGGATGTTGAACTCAAAGGTCAAATGGATTTAGTGACTCCAATTTGTTTCGACGACAATTGCCAAAATAGCGCACTTTTGGTCTACAGCAACGGCGAGTGGCACAACTTGCAAGTGAATTTCAAAGACGATTATGGGGCCACATGGGGCTTTGCTCTCAAACCTGGCAGTAAATACACCGATACTATCACTTTGCACAGTGGTGATTTTAACATGGACGGATATCCGGATATTTTGGCCACTTTAAGCCCCAATAATCCGGAGCATCCCCAATCATTTTTGTTAGAGAATGTCCCCTGTATGACCAGTTGTGGTAAATTTAAACGTTCATACAACGTAAGATGGAACATTTTGAATTCGTTTAAAAATGGCACTGCAATGGCTGCTTTTTTTGACTTTTACCAAGACGGTATTTTGGACGTGATTTTGGTCTCTTACCATAATAAAGAATACAAAGCTGCGGCTTTCAAAAATAGTCTAGATTACGACGCGAATTTTATCAAAGTCATGGTTTTGACCGGACTTTCGAATAAGAACAATGAAATGATTATGGGGCGAGTAGGGAAGAAAAGACGCACTTACGGTACTAATTTACCCGGTCCTTTGATTTCTTACAAGACAACAACACAGGAAGGTTATACACGACATGGTGCTTCAGCTCAGATACCTCAATCAGCCCACTTTAGTCTCAATTTGCCATACACTATTTTTGGTTTAGGGAGAACACCAAACTTTGTTGATTCTTTGACAGTAGGTTTATCAAACCATTCAAGATCGTGGAATCAAATTATACCAAATTCCCAAATGGTAGTAATACCATGGCCTGCAAATGAACCATCACGATGGAAAGCACAATTATTCGTGACTCCTAGTAAGCTAATTTTAATGTCTGTAGCGGCATTAACCGGCATTTGTGGTATCATAACTGTGATAATTGGAGTCTTGCATTGGAAAGAGAGGCAAGAGGATAAGAAAGAGCGGCTTTCCGAGTCTCATCGTTTTCATTTTGATGCTATGTAATTAATTGTTTTAATTTATTTTACTTTTTTAATTTAATAAAGTGTTAGTTGTTTAAAATTCGCGCCGCGTTTTATTTGTTGTGGTGGTATCCCCGGATTGGTTTGGGCCAATCACATCGCAGCTTCGTTTGACTGAAAAATTAATTTCCCGTCGCCATTATTGCGACGAGATCGCGAGAAGTGTTTTCGTGTTAAAATTCGTCGTTTTCGACGACAGGGAGTTTCCTGCTCCCGAAAGTTGCTCGTATAACTTTCCCTCGACCTTTTCGGCGTTTGAAAATTGGGAGAAATACTGTGTTCTATAAGTATTTTTCTTGTTTAGTGATTTTATAAAACATGGCTTTTTAAAATGTCTACTTCGAAACTGCGTGTTGCCACTCCATGTGGAGGAGCTCAACTCTCCCAAAAATCTGCAATTTTTAAGACTGGAAGACGGTATGGAGAAAAAAGGGAGTCGTTTAGTACAGCCTGCCTCCAAAGGGCTTGCTTCTGACTCCAAAAAAAGTCAAGGTTTGTATTCGTTGTGGAGGTCAAGATTGTGCCAATATGGCGGCCGGTTTGCAAATTTACGTAACAATTTTTTATTTAAATTTTATTATTGCACACGTTATGTACTTTGTTTTCTCATATCAGAAGAAAATGATAAAATGGAACGGTAGAATTGAGCCATTGAATTTTATCAGCTGATAAATGACGTAACATCTGGACGTTTCAACTTTTAAAATGAATATTTGTGGTAAATATATTTAACAATTTAACTAAAATTGAACAAATTTTAGCGTGCTACAGTGATGCTTGTCAAAACTTAAAAATCATCTCAGCTGGTCATGAATCCAAAGATTGGCAACATTCCCAAAATACTTGACAACCACTTGACATCTATAACAACGTTGCCAAATGTATTTTTTTTTACTTTGCGTTCCTTTAGTCACTGCTTTAGTTATTTTGAAACCCATTTGAGTATCGAAAGAGAGCTTATGAAACGTGGTTCCGGGTGTAAACCGTAAAAATAATTAAAAGCAAGTAACGTAACCTTACAATCGAAATTATTTTTATTTTTGACGAATCTTAAGTTATATAGGATTAATAGGGAAACAACCCCTGAATTTATTATAAACAATGGTAACGGTGGATGATCTTGATCATGCTTGATATGATACATATAAACATACAGTTATTATAGGCAAGATTCACCATTACGGATATTGCTATCAATTAATGATGTTGATGAATTGTTTAAAATGAGATTAATGTAAGAAAAATTCCCCAATCTAGCCCACTACAGATCTTCGGCCGGGCAACTAATTAATGAATTATTATTAATTAAGTTATTATTTTTTATGTTATTAAAACGAGTTTCGTTAGTGTTGGAAACATTTTCTAACAATATTACAAGTTTTTAAAAGGGCTGGTTTTTGAATCTCAATAATTAAAATTGAATTTTATTTGAAAATTTCAAGATTCACTTTTAAATTGTTCTAATGTCTATTTATAGTTTAATAAATATATACTTACTTTTGCATTTAAAAATCACGAATTCACACACTTCACTTTGCGATAAACAATAAAATTAAAAATTAAAATGGACTCTCTAACCTTATATGGCATCTTCTTCTGCTATGCTTTCAAGCAATTTACCTCTGCTTCTTAAACGGACTTACTGAAAATAAAGAAACACAAAATCAGTTCAATGTGTTATTAAATCAGTTGAAAATATTAAATAAAATTTAAATGTGATTTTTCTAAAAAAAAAAAGTATTGTTGACTAACCCTTTAATCCGGATTCCTGTAGCACGATTGCTTCCTCCATTTCCCCATTGGCACTCACTAATAAATTGAAATGTTAAAAATCGCGCACTACTAAATGATTATTAGGCGCTCGAAACTACCCAACAACCCAACCCGCACTGATAATATAGCCCCCATTTCTACACAATTTCGCACTGAACCACGAAAGAAGAATTTATTCGGACAATTATTACAATTCAAGTAACTCGTACAGGAGCAAGACTACGACTGATTCGTTCGTTACCGTATTAATTCCCTCAAAAAACGGCAAAATATACAAAAACCCATTTCGTAACAGTTTCGTTGTAAAAGGTCTTTGTTTGGGGCTGCGTTATCCCGCCATTCGCAACGTTATAAAATAATGCGAATATTATTACACTTCGACGTTGATCATTTTTTGCACTCTTTATAGTCGTGCTAGCATCTGATTGGCTACAGGATATCGTCCAAACATAAACTTTTACCGAAAATTTATTTTTGTTTAAAGGTGACAATGAAAATTAAATTCGCCGTTAATCGATTTAGAAAAGGCGAAATAAAATTGAATTCAGGCTTAAACAAATCCAAATTAAGTTGTCAGTTAATTTTTTTATTCAAACATCAAATTAATCGTGAATTAAAATTTCATTACAATTAAGAATGCTCTGCAAATACTTTTGCAAAATAAAAAAGTGAAATTGTTTAAAACAAAAATGTGTGTAAGACTACGCCAATGTTTCTCGCAACTCGAACTTAAACGTACCGAGGTTTGCCGAGTTACTCCCTCGGTAGGCGCCGGACTTCGCCAACTTATACCGCATCAACTGTATGTAGATAATTAATTAATTACTACAAATACTATATAACTAAACAAAAACACAAATCCCAGCTGATTAATTAACAAAGGAAGAGTATTAGAAAATGTTAGCCACTGGTTATTCAACAGTAATTTCAATATGATTCAGCATTGTTTAATAGCTGTTGTAATAAACTAATGACACAAATAATTATGGAAATGATTCCTCTGTTCACTTTGGTGTAAATAATATGGAAATAGTGCAGTGGAATTCGTGGAAAATTAAATTTGAAACGAGTCCAGTAATAGTCAAGTCTATTAATTGTTGATACTTTGATTCCTCCTTATTTTAAACTTACTGCGCAGCGTTAAATACAAAGAAGAGTTTTGTTCGCTTAAGATATTTTTATCGAATTTGTTTTTAATTACTTAATCTTAAATAAAGGTAATTATAATACGCGTTAAACTCCAATTACGTTAATTAAATTACTAAATAATAAATAGTTTTAATTAAGTTACATTTTTAAAAATAATTTTCCATTATTGGTTTTTAGATGTTGCTAGTGGTAAGTTGTGGCCACGTTCGGGACGCCGCAGAGAGTCCGCTGGCGGCAGTTTATCTGCCAAAAGCGAATCATCTCGCAAACCGCCCCCACAACGTTCGAAAACCTATGATATCAAAAGACCTAGGCCGCGGGGAGCCTTCAACCCTGGTCCTGCTGTGGGTCGAACGGAGACAACCCGGCTAGATGAGGAATTTGAAGCTGAATTGGGTTCAGTTTTTCTACCAGGCAGTAAAAAACAAAGCCTTAATCATTTACTAAATTTCGTTTATGCGACTCCTTCACGAGAAGGACGATATCAATGTGCTGAAAGAGGCAATAAAACATCAAATCGTTACATCACCAAGAAGCATAAATACAACAAGGAACACTTCCTGCAAGCAAAGTAATTTTTGATTTTTGTTATTTTGAGTTTTGGTTAATTGGTGTTTTAACAGTTGCCAATTTGTTGTCAATACTTCGGGTGACTATAAGCAATATATGAACAACCCTGATGCCTTAGTTGATTGGAGTCTTATAGAACAAGTGGTAAGTTAAAATGTAGTGTAGTTTTTTGAGGTGATTGGTTTTTATTTTTTAAGAATGTACAAGTATCTGATTACCCGTCATGCCCAATCTGTCTTTATCCTCCAGTTGCTGCCAAAATGACAAGATGTGGTCATATTTACTGCTGGTCTTGTATTCTGCATTACTTATCACTTTCTGATAAAACATGGCGCAAATGTCCGATTTGTTTTGAATCTATCCATAAACAAGATTTAAAGAGTGTTGTTAGTAAACATTACAAAACGTTTAATGTTGATAATGTGATTACATTTAAATTGATGAAACGACTGAAAGGATCTTTGGTTACTTATCCTGCATCGGCAGCTGTCAAAGATGAAGAAATTATTAAATTTTCTGATTCAGAAATTGATGTTTATTCTAAATTACTGATAGCGAATCAAGCCGAAATTTTGTCAATTATTGATAGAGAAAATGATGAATTAAATGTGCAACTAGTGGAAAATGGTGATTGTCCTGAGAATTGTTTTATAGAGGAAGCTTTAACATGTTTGAATCAGCGAAGAGACACAATTTTGAAAAATTGTAAAACTTCAAATGAGAATGAAAAAGTTACCCTTGAGGAAAATTTAGATAATTTGCAAATAAACGACAACAACGATGAAACTTTTGATAATAATAACATCAAGGCCGAAAATTTGGACATATCGACCAACCAGCAATCAAAATTCCATTACTTCTATCAAGGTAATTTTCAAATAAAATAAAACATTAAAAGTCCAAAGTGTTGAGTACACATTGCCACTCTCAGGCATTGTGAAATTGTAACTTTGGCAAATTATCGCAAGGTTTCCTTTAGTGCATTTATTTTGACGTGAATGTACTTCTTCGGTGCTTTGCAACAATTCAATTTTGGCCCAAAATTCGAATTTTGAAGAGTTTATTTGTAGCATCTGACGGTCAACATATCTATCTTCATGCCATCAATGCACGAATGCTTGAACATACATACGGGTCTTTGGAAAATAGTCCTGAAACATTAAGTGGAAAAATCCTTGAAAAAGAAGGAGGATCTATGACTGAAGAGTTGAGAAAACGATTGAGATATCTCCAACATTTGCCCGTGACTTGTCAGTTCGAAGTTGCAGAAATACAGTTGAAACAACCAATTGTCAGTAAAGAAACTTTGGAACATTTTAATGGTAATTCATTTATTTTTAATACATGTCGCACAAAATTGTTTTATCAAATTGTTCATTTATCGATTTGATGTAATTTTGTGCCAAATCATTGTCAGGATAATTAGCCTTGATTGGTTATTTAATACCAGCTGAGGTCAGTCCCCTGTACTACATTGAATTATTATTATTATTCTTTGGTACTATTTATATATTTTTTTTAAAGAACAAATTGAAGTACGTCGTAAGAGGCGTCAGCGTCGCGCACGTGAAGAAAAACGCCGTGAGAAAAAAATCGCCGATGAGGAAAATCGTCTCATGGGTAAATACCCCATACCTAATTTACACATTGAGTCAGAGGCGCAATTTCCTTGTTTTGATGGGAGAATAAGAACAGAATCGGAATGTACCCAACCAAGTGAAGGAAGTTCGTGTGAGATAACAATAACACCACCAAATAGTCTCACTGTTGAGAACGAACACGCTGGACCTTCTTTTGCTAAAGTATTTTAGTCGTTTTTGTGAATATTAATAATACAAATAAATGTTGTAGATGTTGGCGAGTACGAAAAAAGCTGAAACTAACAAATGGCCATCATTGAAAGCAACAACTGCCCCAACTAAATTAATTAACGTCACTGGACAAAAAATTAACTCGAGTTGTTTTAATGTGATTCGTAATCGTAGTGACAGTGAACCAGAAACGGAGGATTTTGAGCCGATTCCACCAAGCACGAGTCTAGGAGATGCCATTGTTCAAGCCTTACAAAAAGCTGAGGAAAATGATGTTTTTACCGAGTCTGGTAGGTATTTTTTTGGTTTGTGTGCAAGGGAAATGACGTTTCTGTGTAGGGTCGCAACCTGTTGGAAAAAAGAAGAAGATTAAAAACAGACAAAAAGTCCTCTTCACTACCACTCTGGCTTATACCGGGAAATAATATACGTATTAATAGATGTACATTTTTCAACATTGCTGCATAAATTCATTCTTGCTTTAATTATTCATTTATTAATTTGGTCATTATTATGATGGGTGTTAAATATTGTGGCCCTTGAATCGTGGACAATAAGATTTTTTACAAGACCGGTCTTGGGACCTTTAACAAAGTCCAGGGTTTAGCAGGGGTTTGTTGTTTTACACGTTGTTTTATTTCAGAAATAATAAATAGAAACGATCACACTTGATTTTTATTTGACACATCCTACATAACACCTATACATATAATTACGTAAGTTAATTAATTAGTTTACACTTATTTATATCCAGATTACAATATCTCAAATATAAGAGTAATAAGTGGAAAATTTAAGCCTTTTTGAAGTACCGTTTCCCTTCAGTTCCGCTTTTCTCATGTTTCAAAGTCTACAAAATAATTATAAAATCGGAAAAATGGTGAAAATTTTGTTAATTTCCTTACAAGAACGCATCCATTATCAGTAGCCTCGTACGTTCGAATAATTTTAGTATTTTCAGGACCAATTGAAACAGTTACAAGAGTCGAATCGTTTTCCATCGTAGTTGTGCTCTTAAAATTTTTATTGTTTCATTCTTAAAAACTAGAATAGTACTAACTTTCAACGTTCCTCCTGGCATGTCCTCGTCGTATTCCTCCCCCAATTTGAATTCAAGCTTTAGCGTCCTAAGCCTTGTAATTGTTGTAATAGTCCAACAATCACCGTTATTTGCAATTGTCAGTTTTGGACTCGTAAAACTCATCATCTTACGAGCAATGTACGGAACCCCTAAAAAGCGTAATTAACTCTACGAATTATAAAAAAAATTCTTACCCAAAGCTGAATAATACTGGTCTAAATTTTCACTTTTCTCGTGATCATAACTTCCAACAAGTTTCGACATTTTGTCTCTTTAGAGATCAAAGCGGTCAATCTACTGCAATGTACCATTCAACTTATCAATTTACGTGATGATAAAGCGATTATTTTATGATTAGCTTTCATTGGCGCGAAAATTTTGTAAGTGGCCGCATTTGGGATTGACCAATCACAATGCGAGTAGTCACGTGTGTCGCACTACCAACTCAAAAATTAGAAAATTATAACCTCAAAATAATGCCAAGGATTTTTAATTAAAACATGACTGAATCAGTCCAAAAAAATGAAAACGATAAACCAAAAATTGAAGACGAGTGGCTGGTAATTAATTTACTATCGAATCTTGTTTTTTCGAGGAAAAATTTTAGATCCGTCCATGCCCCGTTTATGAAGAAGAATATAAAGAATGTACGTCGTTCAGAGGCAGATTTCATCAATATTTCATTTTTGGCGAAACTCTAGACTGCATTTCTTGGAAAAGAGACTATGACAATTGTTGCCGGTGGCGTGAAAACAAAGATGTGAAATCAGCGGTAACTATCAATTTTTTGTCAATAGTTTCGAGCAAATTTTTGCAGAAAGAAGTAATAGAAAATGAAAAACGGAGACGTAAAGAACGACTCGTGCCCCATTTCTCGAACGACGTATGGTCACGACGAAAATCGCCCCCCGAAAATTGGAATTCGCCGCTCCCTGAACACATCCAAAAGGAATACGAGGCTAGTTACCTAAACATTAAATCCAAAGAAATGAGAGGGGAGATTCCGCCCCAAACTGATCTCTCCTCGTATTGTACATTAATGTAAATTATGTAATAAAGTTAGTATGGAAATTGAGCGTTATGTAAACATTGAGATTTTTTTTTGTAATGTTGGTGAACATGTCTGGAACAAAATGAAACCTATCATCGCTGATTTGTTAGTTGGGTTAGGCGAATGAGTCAGAGGTGTATGAATGGTATTAAACACCAAATAATTATAAAATAAATTTACCAGTCGACAGTATTACGTCTGCGAAACTATTCTTAATCAAAGTACAAATATACATATCAGTTAACTCTGTAAACAACGAAACTTTGTGTACATAGTGTTCAAGCAAAAAGTGCCTGTGATAAGTTTTCCTAGTGATTATGGCTAATAAAGACGATTATTTGACTTACTACCGCGAGTTTTTCGAAAGTTTTGCTCAAACGGTCAATCCCAACGATCAACTACCTGTTAAATTAGGAAGCTACAAGTTGATTAATTTAGAAGTCATCGGTGGAGTCATCGATTGGACGACCCAATATTTAACCCAAAAGTAAGTCATTAAAGAGAAAAACTTACATTTTTACGTCAAAAACACTGGCACTTGTTTGTTTTGTTTTTTCAATGTTTACTTCGACGTACGCAACGATTTAATGACAAGTGTCAAATGAAAACAAACGAGATGCACTTCCGGTCGATTATTCAAATTTGGATCTGGATTGCGAATTGGGTTAACGCGTAGGTCGCACTGTAATTGAATGATTGCAATTACGAGGGTTATTCATTAGAACATTTGAGGTTAATGAGTACATTTGCGAAGAAGCGTTAATTATTACCCCATTATGTTTACGAACTGGCAACCAATTAATCTTTTCATGGCTATGTTTACGCGGGCTGGAGTAATAAGACACACCCTCCGGAATAATCCGGAGCTGCAAAGTTAGCCGAAATTAAATTACTTTCTTGCCGAAAAAAAGCGTGACATCAACTTTTAACGACTCGTAAATGTGCAAGAATTTATGCAATCGTAAAATATTAAGTGTACAACCTTTTTGCATTATTATTTTTGTAAAATCGTTGGTAAAATCCTTGGAATTTCTTGTGAGAAAATAGTAATGTACTAAAATTATGTTTGTTGCATTTCTTATTGTATGTAGAAAATGCTGGTTAACCTTCGTTTTACAGGTCACTTGAAATAAAAATTTAACTTTTTTGCACTCTCCCAATTAATCTGTTAGTTCGGTAACTGTAATTACAACAAGACGTAAGGAATTGAATCATACAAACCCACAAGGCATTTTAGTGTCATTCATTCTTCGAAAGTTGAGTAAATTTGGGTGGGTGATCGATTATTATGTATACAAGTATTATACAAATAACGAGTTCAAGCGTTATTACAAGAGAAAAAAGTGTATCTATTTCACCCACAGATGGTAAAGAAGCTTTCCTCCAATGTAATACATATAATTTTTTCTACGATCCATAAAACTTCAAAACTAACAATTTCTCAGTTTTGCCATTAAGTCTAGCAGCTTGTTTTTCCATTTCTATGGGGGAGGTAAAATTTTTATCTCCCTGAGAGGTTACATATTTATTATTTTTATTGTAATTTTGTCAGATGGACGACGAAAATTTTATCTCTGGTAGGTAATTGGCCATTTTCCTTTCGGAAATTAAAGGGGAAAAACTCACTTTCTGCTAGAATCATAGGAAAAATTATTTTATTAATAATTAAAAGGGATGTGGTTAATATAGTATACTGCTGATAACGACGGATCTACGTAATTTACTTTTTTTAGACTGTGATAATAACGATAATACATAATGCAGTTATGGAACAAATAAATATTTTTGTTATTTGAAAATTTATCATCAAGATTAAATATTGATAAAACATCATTCCACATTGCAGAAACGAAAACAGTTTTTTTATTTATTTTGGATAATAGTCATGCTGTTAATTAGAGTGTTTAAAAGGCCAATAAAGTATTCATTGGGGTTTATTTTTGTTTACAAAGTTGGTAGCGAGGTTAATGACCAATATAACTGTCAAACATGGAAACCATCATTTTTCTTTTTGTCAAACATCTAGGTATAATTAAATATTTTTCTGTTTTTTTTTTTTTATATACCATGTTTACAAAAGTTCATTGTTGCCTACTGTATCTATTTATAAATAAGATAATTATATATACTTCCTGTTCATAAACAACATTGATAGCGTAATAGTTTTATCCAGAATCTTTGATGTATACGAGTATAAGAATTATTATGTCATCATAATATCGTTTCATTTCCTTTTCTTGAACATTTTAATACTACTCTAATTATTAAATGTAATAAAACGGCGATTTTGTACGCCATTTCATGAAACAAGAAATATTTTTAAATCACAGAAACCATTATAGGGGCGCGGGTATTCCAATAATTATCGTAAATACATATTGTTAACTGGGTAATTGTAGGTCCTTTGACTTGCCATCATTAGCAGAAGTAGATAACAATAGCTCGTTTTTGGGTATTTCTTTATTCAAATTTTACTGGTTTATTGAATAGTTTTGTTGATACGAAAACAACAGAATATGTGCCTTGATGAAAAATAGTATTTTTGAAACACCCCTCTTTCTGAAATTTGTCAAGATTTATCTCTATTAAATTATTATTAAATTATTTGTCAAGTCTTCCAGTTGGCAAGAAACAGTTTTAAAATAATTATATTTTTGAAATCTTAAAAAGAAAATTTGTGAATAAAGTTGAATATTCTGGTTGAAAGTATTATATTTAAAGAAAACGTGCGTCGAACTTTAAAATATTTCGTGTTTTTGCCAATTTTAAAATTAATCAAGAATAAAGATGTAAAAGAATGTCAACTTGAAGTACTGAATTTTGTAAATTTGATAATTTAGGTATACTTCGGGATTTCCTATTGCCACACAAAATTAGAAATAGATCATCTGTATGTAGTACATGAGAATCTTATATCTAAACTTTAATTTACAAGGAGCCAACTTGACAAAAATAAGTTATTTTATTCTAGGGTTTTAATAATTGTAAGCATTTAAGGCGCCCAGTTTCTGTCCAATTTACTTTGTCTTTGCAGTGGAGTTAACACTCACATGGAATAAATGCGAAAAAATTCTTTTAACGGTCAAGGTTGCCACAGTTTATCCATTTTATATAATTTAATTGCTGTTGTGGTATTTATATTGCATAAATATTTGTAAATAAAAACAGTATTTGTGATTTTACTCCTTAATTTCAATTCAAACTAAAATGGGAATCACACAGTCGAGACAAAATGTTACATCAAGGTCTTTCGCCTGTTTTACATTGTAGTATTACTAATTTTGGTAAATGTAAAGTGTCAATATTTTGCAAAGAAATCGATAGAAAAACAGACATTTATTGAGGTGAACTCGCAAATGCTGTCATACTTTCAATTTTCCCCTCATTAACCGAATAATTATATCATTATTTTGACATTTGTGTACTACTGTACTATGGTAACGCTTTACAGAATTCATAGCACACTGGACTGTAAAATTATTACAATTAGTTGCTAGATAACAGTGATTTAGCAGATGTTACCAACATTACAATAATCCAACGATATGTTACTAAAAATAGTGTTTATTGTTAATAAAATCATAACTAATGAAAGTAATTAAATTACGTCGTGACGTCACGGAATTGATACCGATTTACCATGATAAGATTGATGCAAGGGCGAGCATTGCGCTCTCTATCCATCTCTCTCTACATCATCCAAGGCTGTCGCGATTATCAGCTGGCAATCGGTATTTGTGAACAACCGGCTGTCAAAATCGGCATTTTTGACGGGTAAGTACGCTATTTACGTCTTGTTTTTAATTTTTTTTAACGTCAAATTCAATTAATTTCTTTACGTAAACTTGCACGATAATCGAAAAACAGCTGTTTCGTTCAGAGTGCAATACATAACCCCACTTTTCGTTTCTCTTAGGTGAACGATGGATTGGTCATTATGGAGGCCTCGAGAGGAGACTCTGGCCACAATCAAGGAATTGTTACAAGACGCTCTTATCCCCGACAGCGAAATCCAAAAGGACGTCCAAACAAAATTGAAAAATCTGGAAATCGTGGAAGATTTCACCTACTATTTGTTATACATCGTCGGTCAGACGCACTTCTCCGAGGAAATCAGATCGTTGAGTGGAATTCTACTCAAGAATAACATCGCGGCGGTGTATAATAAATTGCCACAAGACAGTATTATTAAAATAAGACAGTTGTGTTTGATGTTGTTACGTGACCCGTGTCGCGACGTTCGCGCAAGTATTTCCAACGTGATTTACACTTTGGCCAAATACAACCTCAATACGTGGCCGGAATTGATCCCATTTCTCGTGAAATCGTTTGAGACTCCGGACGAGTACAGCGAAGTTGCCTTAACGACACTTTTCAGCGTGTGTGAAGAAATGATGAATCTTGAAAAATCAGAAGAGGAGATTTGCACAATTACTAAAGAAGTCTTCCCGAAATTTGTTGATTTTCTCGTCGACGAAAAGTGTGACAAAAAACAGAATATAATCAAACTTATCAACCAATTCTTGCAAGACCACTACAAAGTTATGAAACAATCAATAGACATGACGAAATATCTGAGGAGCGTGATACAGCTTGCTGATACTGATGATTTGGACATGCAAAAGTACATTTGCCATACTTTTGTTATGTATATTGAGTACCGGGAAGAATGTCTCTTGCCACACTTGCACGACGTGATTATGTACCTAATGGTGAAGACACAACACGAAGACCTTGAGGTGGCTCTAGGGGCATGTGAGTTTTGGCTCGCGGTCACGAAATTGAGCAACTGTAAGGAAATCCTGACTCCTTATATCGACAAACTTGTTCCAATCCTACTCAAAAATATGAAATACTCGACTTTTGAGTTAATCGCTCTCAAAGACACACTGAGGGTTGAGGAGCAGAATGAGGACTCGTCGAAGGACACTTTTCCGTTCCACATGCACGACAAGAGGATCACACGCGACGATGATTCTTTCTCAAATGAGGATGGTGATTTTTTGGGTAATTGCGACGACGTGGATGACTTTTACGTAGGGTGGACTTTGAGGAAATGTAGTGCTGCGTCATTGGACGCGATCGCGGTCAAATTTGGGGAGGATATCCTTCCTCTCATTGTACCGTTTTTGAACGAGTTGCTTTACCATCAAGATTTCTTGATTAAGGAGTCTGCGATATTAGCGTTGGGGGCTATTTCTGAGGGGTGTATTAATGGGCTAAAGCCACATTTGCCGTACTTGGTCGAGTACTTGATCCATAGTATGAACGATGACCATTCCATGGTCAGGGTCATCACGTGTTGGACATTGAGTCGTTATGTCAGCTGGATTATAAACTCACAACCTTCACATTCGGTTTATTTCATTCCGGTGATGACGATTCTTTTGAAACATTTCATGGATGACAACAAACGTGTGCAAAGAGCGGCTATTTCGGCCTTTTGTGTGTTCCAAGAGGAAGCACAGATGCAGTTGATTCCTTACATTGATTTGATTTTAGAAGGGTTTCAATTAGGCTTCCAGAAATTCAATTATCGGAGTCTTTATTTGTTATATGATGCTATTAACGTGTTAGCTTTATCGGTCGGGAGTGAGTTGAGTAAACCGGAATATATCGAAAAATTGATGCCGCCACTAATGCAAAAGTTGAACGAATATAATAATTATTCCGATGATCAATTCATTGCAGTTCTCGAATGTTTAGCCAACATCATACCGTCTTTGGATGCCGGCTTTTTACCTTATAGTGAAGTGATTTATACGCAATGTATGGAAATTATCATGGATACGTTTATGGCAGATGCTAATTTTCAAGAGAATTTAAACGGGTTTGATCCACCTGATAAAGAACCAATGCATGTGGCTTTGGATGTCCTTTACAGCATGGCAGTCGGATTGAAATCGTATTTTTACAAATATGTCACCAATAGTAACTTGGTTTGTCTCTTATACACCACAATGCAAGACTGTTCGTTTTTAATAAGACAGTCGTCTATAGCTCTCTACGGCGAATTGGTCTTGATTTGTTACCCGTATTTGTCATCAAGCGTCGGCGATTACATTAAATTGATAATCAAAAACCTCGACGAGTGTTACGAAGGCGTGTGCAAAAACGCGGCTTGGGTCATTGGGAAACTCACAGCAGTTATGGGTGCGGAAATCCGCCCCTACGTTCCGGAAATCCTCACCGCTTTCATCAACATTTTAAGAAATCCAACTGTATCTCGAGCGATGCATCAGACTGTTTCAGTTTCGCTCTGTACGCTTTGTTGCGTTTGTCCCGACATTACGTTGACCGACTCCGATACAGTTTTAAAAAATTGTTGTATGTCTTTACGGAGTTTGAAGGATTCGGACGAGAAGGATTTGGCGTTCCGGGGCTTGTGTCAGGTCGTCGTCCGGCATCCGAATTTCTGTCAGAACAATTTCATGTATTTTTGTGACGCAGTGGCGTCGTGGAATTCCGTCAAACCCGATTTGAAAGACATCATCAAGAATATTCTGGTTTCATTCAAGGAACAGTGCGGGGAGATGAACTGGATGCAGTTCTACGGCCAGTTTCCCGAATTGTTGAAATTGCAATTGTTTAATCTGTATGGGGTTTGATGACAGTTGGGATTACGAGGGGATCGAATTTTTTGGGTGGGATAGCTTGAGTGCACCTGCCTTGAGTTAAATCGCGTCATATCGTCCGTTGGGAGGGATCGCGGCTATCAACAATCGAGAAAAAAATCAATATCAAAGTCAGGGGGATTCATTGATTATCGTGGAATATGATTTACACCAAATGCATTTTCTAAATACATTTTTTAATCGTTATGTGTTTTTTTCTCTTTCGTAATGACAAGCATGTTACATTTTGTATGTTCTTTTGAGTAGTTGGTTTTGCAATTGTTGCAACACTACTTTTCATGCTGTATTGTTCTTTGTGGTTATCAATAAATGCGTAAATAAGAACTGTGTCTCATTTGCCCAATGTTACTTACTACTTAAAGTTGATAAAAATAAGGATTTAATGCATATTTTTCTCAACACACTTGACTTTCTTTATTGTTATACACGTTTTATTTTCTTGATGCTGTCTAACTAATTTTTTTTTTGTTGTTGATTTTCAAAATACAAGTCATTTTAATTGAAAATTAATAAATAAGATGTTGTGTAGAAAAGATTTAAGCCACAACTGAAATTCTGTAATACATCAAGATCTATAGAAAAGGCAAAATGCATAATCAAATTAGTTAAGAAAATTGATAAGAAATAGGAAATTCACTCAATTGTTTTCGTCACTTTTTGATATTTTTATTCACACTATTTCTTTTCACCACATTTTTTTAAATTTTTTATTTCAAAATTAACGAGCTGTTATTGCAATTTGAACAACTTTGGTTTTGTCTAAATTTTGTTAGCAGAATTGTAATTTAACAAAAAATCTACAGAGTAAGTTACCAGGAACATGGAACGTATGAAAGGATCTTATTTTAAAGAACAAATCATCATATTGGTGCATTAAAAAGTTAAGACTTTATTTTAGTCCGGTCAAATTAGTCATAAAAATAGTGGTCAAATAACGAAAATTCCGACAGAGCTAAATTTTGGTGGAGATCTTGGGTACACCATTAGAAATAAAGTGTTAAAAGTCCCCATCGATCCCATGAGTGCTAAAAAAGTTATTCGGGGTCAAAGGTCAAAATTTGAGGTTTTTTAATTTTTTTTTTCGAAAACGGTAAGTTTTATTAAAAAAGTAGCCCAGACAAAAATTATAGATCTTAAAATTATCTACAAGAACGGTCTTATACTTTTTTTCCAAGAATCACCATTCCTGAGATATCGCGATTCTAAAAGTTGAAGAAGTAACGTTCTACATCATATGCAGATACAGACTGCGCCAGAGCTCGGGCCCCAAAGACAAATACCATGTAGGGTAAGGTACCAGGAACACAGAAAAAATTAAAAAAAAATCTATCTATAAAAATTTCAAAGTTATGAGAGTTTAAATTTTGCACTTAATTTTCCCAGTTTTTTTGCTAGAGGCTATTAGAAGCGGAAATAAGGAAGCTGTATCCTAAACTGTAACTCTGTTTAATGTTATTTGTGGCTTTTATTGACAAAAATTTTGTACCTTTTCTAAATGATTGTAAAAAAAACATATACAAAATCATCAGTATCATTAAATACACATAAAAAAATGTGAAATGTCAAAAATTTTTGACAAATAGAATTTTTTAAACATTTTTTCAGTACTCTGGGGACTACCCAATTACTCCCTTTCAATGAAATGCGCGATTTTGTGAACACCCTGTATGTATTACCAAATAAATTACTTTTTAATTCTAATGGAATCGAGATATTTATAAGTTTAATGAAGTAGAAGAAAAATTTCAAGTAAGATAAGCTACCAGAAACATGGAAAAAATGTTTAAAAAATTTTATCTGTCAAAAAATTTTGACACATTTTTTGACATTTGACATTTTTTTATGTGTATTTAATGATACTGATGATTTTGTATATGTTTTTTACAATTATTGAGTAAAGGTACAAAACTTTTGCCAATAAAAGCCATAAATAACATTAAACAGAGTTACAGTTTAGTATACAGCTTCCTTGTTTCCGCTTCTAATAGCCTGTAGCAAAAAAACGTGGAAAATTATTTATCCTACAGAAATAAATAAGAGTCAAAGTGCAAAATTTAAACTCTCATAACTTCGAAATTTTTATAGATAGAATTTTTTTTAATTTTTTCCATGTTTATGGTACCTTACCATTTTTCTTTGGGACGCGAGTTCTGGCGAACTCTGTATGTGCATATCATATAGAAAGTGACTCCTTCAACTTTTAGAATCGCGATATCTCAGAAATGGTGATTCTTAGAAAAAAAAGTATAAGGACCATTTTGTAGATAATTTTAAGACCTATAATTTTTCTCTGAGATACTTTTTTGATAAAACTTACCGTTTTCGAAAAAAAAAATCTAAAAAACGTCAAATTTTGACCTTTAACCCCGAATAACTTTTTTAGCACACATGGAATCGATGGGGTCTTTTGACATTTTATTCCTAATGGTGTACCCAAGATCTACACCAAAATTTAGCTTTGTCGGAATTTTAGTTATTTGAAATGTCTATTTTGACCGGACTATTTGTTCCACTTTTCCTTTACCATTACAAAAATTAAGTCAACATTACAACTTCAGTATCAGAATTGATTTTTTTTGTTTACTTTTGGAGATGTGTCAAAAATTATAAGCAAAATGAAACGACGAATTTTTCCGAATACAATATGATTAACGGTAATCAATAAAAATATTAATTTTTACTTAAGTCTTTGCTAAAAATAAATTGACTTATTCCAGTCAAACAAATACTGAACAGAGGAGATAAAACATATCAGAGCCATTGAAATCTGACACTGTGTAGGAGTCTAGACTCGACAATTCCAGCCTCGTTTTATTGTTCTTTGAAATGAAGAGTCATTTTTCTCATGACCGAATTTTGTTTTTCCAGAAAATGCCCCCAAAGTTTGATCGCCCCCTTGATCCAAATCGTCATCGACGAAACTCGCAAATCGTGCAAGAAACAGCCAACGGCATGCGGCTTCAACCCGTCTGATAATGGTAAGTATCACTAAAAATTTTCAACACTCACTCTTCCGGAAAATGTATGCATTAACTGTGCTTTATTCAAATTTATTACTCGATTTCTCCACCGGAAGGTAATAATTATTCAATTTGTACTTCCGGATCCGTTTTAAACAATACGATTTTCGCTATGCTTAATAAAATAACAAATCTGGGAAAATTGAACTGATTCTGTATATATGTCTTGTGTGTTTATATAAATCAATACACTTACTACGGTGTTGGGTGATTCACTTGAGTTCACGTTTAAAATGAAATATTGTGTCACAAAGTGAATCATCCAAATTTTGAGATAAGTGGGGAATCTGCTACTAATTTCCTAATTTTTCAGCTTACGAACCCTTGAAGCTGATGCAGACAGTAATGGCAAAAACGAACGAGATTTGTCTGAGATATTTGGATAATAGTATGCTTTGTTCCTTGCCACCCCCTGGCCAACCCCACAACATTGTAAGTGTGTGTGCAGCGAAGAATAAAAGACGACGGATGGAAGATAGACATGTTGTAGTACACGATTTAAACACCATGTTCAATTTACAGGTAAATAAATCGACAGTTGTGTAAACAAGATAAAAAAATTTAGTGTTTTAGGAAGCTAGTCCGTCCAGTTATTATGCAATATTCGACGGCCATGCTGGTCATGATGCCGCGGCCTACAGTTCAGCTCATCTGCACCAATTTCTAGCCGAAAGCAAGCATTTTGTTGCTAATCCAGAGCAAGCTTTAATCGATGCCTTTTGCAAAACCGATACTTTATTTATCGATAAATGTAACGTTGAGGTATGGCCGAGAAATTTTTCTTGAGAAATAGATAATTCTTTTGTTTTTAATAGAGATTCAATAGTGGAACCACAGCAGTTTGTGCGTTACTTCGACCGAAAGAAAAAACGTTGTATATAGCGTGGGTGGGGGATTCCCAGGCCCTTTTAGTTAATCAAGGACGGGTGTTGCAATGTGTCAATCCACATAAACCTTGCCGGAGTGTTAGTTTCGTGTCTTATTTGTAAATATTTGAAGTGAATTGGCTTATTTTTAGGATGAAAGGGAAAGGATTGAGAAGGAGGGAGGGTTCGTTTGCTACTGGGGGACTTGGAGGGTTAATGGACAGTTGGCAGTTTCCAGAGCAATAGGTAAATGTTGGTGATCCATAGGGAAAATTTACTTATCTTCTGTATGAGATAAAACAAGAAAATTTGTTTAAAATAGAGCATACAAATATTAAATGTTATTTCTGTTGTAATCTGATGCAATTTACGATTAAAGAAATTATGTTTGTCGTAAAGCCCAGTTCTGTAAAAGATAATGGTCTATCAGATTAGATTAGAATTTAAACAAAATTTAATTTTTCAAGAATGCATTGTTCACGACTTGTTCCATATACAAAATAGTTGTTAACAGCACTAACTAACTTCCCTTTTAATTCAAATCTTTTTTTTTTAATTGAAAAGAAATTGCTAGAAATAGAAGCAATTTTCTTCCGGAAGCATTTTAAGTTTCTAAATATACGAGTAGTTTTTCTCTATACCACCGCATGGATTCAAGATACTTTTGGCAAATACTCAAATAATCAATATTTCTCCTTTATCTCAAAAAATGCTATCCAGGAGCTTTTTTGTCTGATGAGGAAGTAGTTTTGGTCTTTTTAGGAAGCTGTTTCGACTTCGTCATGTCAGTACACTGTCACTATTCGTTTGCTCACTAAATTGTATAATTAATAGAACAATCGACACGAAACTTTGCTTCTGAACTCCCAATGTTTCAAGTTTTAAATAATAAATAAGTATAATTGCTTTGATTGCATATTTAAAGTAATATGTATGAAAAATGTAACACTATAGGGTAAATGTGCCTAATGTCGACCACTTCCAATAGTCGACTAATAACATTTAAATTTAAAGGAATAACAAAAATATTTAAAATATTTTTCTTTTTATTACCCAACATGTTTTCCCGCTAGATTTTAAGTTTTGGTGTTGTGTCGTAGTCAAAAACTGTGTGGTCGACCTTTGGTATTATACATATTTTTTGTATTTTCGTGTTTAGAATTTTTGATACTAATGATAAAGTAAAATAATGGTGCAAATTGCATTCTTTAAACTGTAGGACTACTGTAAATACAAACATTAAAATAATTTCACGTAAAACCAATTTTTGTTCCCGTTTTAAAGACGAAAATTAAGTTAGTAGGGTGACCACTGGCGCATTTACCCTATTTATTATTTTTTCAAATAAAAATAAATAAAAATTTTTTGGTGAAAGTCAAGAAAGTTCTGAAGTCTCGAATTAAATTTTCCAATGTGTTTCATCCATTCGATAATCTAGTATTGAAAATACTGAAAAGTCTTTCTCTCTTCCTTTCATAGTAATTAAAATTTTATTATTTTTAGATAAGAATATGTATTTACTTATCAAATGTTCCACTTATTCCACTTATTTTACGGAAAAAATGAGTATTTCTATTTACTATAGTATTGAGGTATTTATTTAACTCATTAAATCTAGAAGTTCAAGATAATCAGTTAAGATTTGAGAAATAATTACGTTTTATCTAAAATATGTACTATTAATTTGTATTCATATTTTAATACGGCACTCTTCTTTTTTAAATTTATATTAATGATCTGCCTAAATGTATAAAAGATAAAAAATGTGTACTGTTTACCACAGATTGTTTACCCAATGGTTTGTTCAAAATAAAATAAAAAACATATTGCTGCAAAGGAGTTTTTACAATAGTACTAAATTTTTAAATTATAACGACAATACATTCTGTGTTAAGTAGTCTCTATTTTTTCTGTGATATACATATTTATACAGACTGTAGTATAAAAAACACTCCAAGCCATAATTTCATTACTTTTAAAGACGTTATAATACTTTTTTGCTCAAAGGTGACAATGAAATTTTAATTTGTCATTAATTGATTTAGAAAAGGCGTTTTTGACCCAATTTAATACAAAATTCGGAGATTAGAGCTAAACTCACACAATTTCTGAATTACTTGGGGCATATTAAACTGTTCCAACATTATTTTTCACACTTTTTGTAGTTTTTCAAAAAAAATTATTTTACTATACTGAAGAAATATTTGCCAAAAATCTGTTTCATACTCATGAGTTTGTGTCAGTTATACATATTTATGTATATCTTTTTTGACTATTGCTGCAGTTTAAAGTTTCAATAATAATAATGTTTCTCCTTTGATGAAAATTTTAATCGAATTAAATGAAAATTTGCTTAATATTATGATTCATTCTTCAAATCAAACTATTTGAAAAGTTCTTGAAAAATAGATCTAGTCTCATTTTGCAATAATTTAACTATATAAAACATTTTTCATTTCAGACAATTATTATAGCAATTATAGCAATTTTTGTGCATTATACTTAATAAAATTTATTATAAAAACAGCAATTTCGCCGAGGAAATATTTGCGCTCAAACAAAGTCGACATTCACCTGAAATGTTGAAACATAATATTTTATTAATATTTTTTTTATTTATTTTATTTAAATTTGTTTTAACTTTTATTTATTTTTATCATATTTCCTTTTTTTAACACACTTTATTTTCATATTTTTTCTACTTTTTTCAGTCAAATTAATTCATGAAAATCTAAAATCGTGTTAGGTTGAAGATGTTGCGAAATACATTATAATTAGAATTTTTGAGAAATATTAAAATTTGTTTATAGTTGGTCAAAATTGAATTTAGGTTGTTACTTGCTAGTTTTTTCTCTTTTATTTTTTTTTGACAATAAGGTCTAGTTATAAAACATTTTTGAAATATGTTAGGTTTTTGTTACTCAGTTACTAAATTTTATTTATTTACTGGTTGGTTAAAGAGTACTTTACTCTTATTTTTCTTGCTTTACTACGTTTTTATTTCCTAGTGCTTTTTTTCTGATTTTTTTTGTTTATTATTTATTTAGATAGTCTCTACAATCCGATTACCTCTTATTTCACTTACGTTATTTTTTCTTTTATCTCTCTTACTTTTCAATTTCTAAAATAAATTTTTCTTACATTAAGATTGAAAATGTTATTTTTGCCACCCAACACTCGACACTTCTGTTTCTTCGAAAATAGAAATGCCACAATCTTTCATCACTTGTTTTTTTCTCTTTAGTGGTAAAACAAGGCTGGATTTAATGGAGTATTAAAAACGAAAACCAAAAACGTGGCTTTTAAAATAAAAATAGATTTTGAATTGAAGTTAGACTTAAGTATATATTTTTTTCTTTGAAGGTGATGCAGAGTACAAACCATACGTAATAGCAGTGCCTGATATCCGCGAAATACCTCTCGATGGCGGCGAAGACTTCCTAATCTTGGCCTGCGACGGTCTCTGGGACTATTTATCCGAGGACGACGCCGCAAGAACCGTATACGAAATGGTGTGTAACAATCCAGGTACGTCCTAAAATTAATCCCATCTGCGAGCATTTGTTTCTGGTGGTCTACCACTGTTGTGACATGATTCATTGCTTATACCAATTCACAGCATTCCGTTTGTTGTCTAGCAATTAAATTTAACTTTGATGTTCTAAGTACATCACTCCCTCCTCGGATTATTTTCGACTGGAGTGGCAATGACCTACAGGATTGCCCCATTACGTCATACCAACGACACGCATGATACATATTTTTCAAATGTCATCGTCTAGGGGTTGACCCTTTCTAGTTTTTTTTATTGTATCGAGTCGGAACGGTTTTCGAATCACTAATTGAATTTTGTTCGTGTCGTAATGGCCGCTAACTAGAATTAATGAAGTGTCAAACTGTGGAATGGTCACAGTTCATTTCAATTTAACTGTATTTAAATTAACGAGTAAAAAGAAATTTGAAATGTTGGGATGGCAGCTGGAGATGAGGGGCGGCTATTTATAGGAGAACAGAGTGCCTTTCTCTGTACCGAGAACTGATACACTTTTATAGAATTTGGATCGATGACAACGAAAGGCGATCCATATTTAGAGATAATTTTAATCAATAATAGATCGAAAACTAGTTTACATGAAAATTATTTCAATTAACATTGTTGATTACTGCGGCTCATCGTTCTAACATTCCTTCTTAAATTCTTTATTTCAGTTCTTAAAATAACTGATCTGATCTAGAATTTACCTGAGTCTACATTCTTGAAAAAAATATCAAGAAACAATACATATATCGTAGGCTAATTGTAAATCCAGTCGTTTTATAAAACGGCTAGTCATATTTCAGAAAACGACTGGGCAAATTGTAAATGAATGAATAAATGCAGGATTTTTACAATATGACGGAAAATTTTAGGCGTATTATAAAAAGACTAATAAGTTTTCGTCTTATTATTAAGTACGTATGGTTAATTTATAATACGACTGAAACAAACCTGCCTCACAGATTAACTTTAAAAAGTTCAGTGTAAACTACCTTTTACTGTCATCATTACTGACATTTGACAATTAAACTTTTTTTGTCGTTAAAATTGTTAATTAAACAATTTGTCTGTCTTATGTTTAATTGAACTAAGTGTAATTAAATCATCGCTTTGATCTGCTGCCTACTCGTGGCTATGTCACAAATCAATATTTTTGAAAGTAAGTAAGTCAAAATAACAGTTTTCATTATGAAAATGATAATACTGTCCCAAATTTTAATTCCGCAACTGTACGATAAAATTGTTAAGAAAATTAATTTGTTTTCTTGAAATATGTTTCTTTTTTATTAATTATCTTTATCATTAAAAACGTTTAACATTTGATTTTGTTTTTTTTATAGATTATATAGAAATTGGTACTTATCTTATAAAATAATATTTTTCAGTCTTTGACAAAACGACCAAATGTAACCAGTGATTTTCTAAATGGAGAATACTTAAAAACATTTTACAATAAGACGAAAACTTATTAGGCTTTTTATAATACACCTAAAATTTTCCGTCATACTGTAAAAACCCTGCATTTATTCATTTATTTACAATATGAAACGACTGAATTTACAATTAGCTTACGACACATACATGTTACTGATTTTGGCTTCTTATGGCTTTTATGATTAAGTGAATTATTATTAAACACTGAGCATACCTACGAAGGATTTTTTTAATAATTTTTATTTTTTATTGCAAATTATTAAATAAAGATTAATTTTTTTTATTTATATTATTTATAAGTGTATACTTACAGGTGCGCCAGAATTCGCGCTCCAAATAAAAATGCGATGTAAGGTAAAATACCAGGAACATGGAAAATATGTTAAAAATATTCTTTTTAAAAAAAATTCTAAGTTATGAGAGTTTTAATTTTGCATTTTGACTCTATTTCTGTTAAAAAAATAATTTTCTCAGTTTTTTTGCTACAGGCTATTAGACGAGGAAACAAGGAAGCTGTATCCTAAATTGTAACTCTGTTTAATGTTATTTGTGGTTTTTATTGACAATATTTTTGTACCTTTACTAATAGTTATAAAAAACATATACAAGATCATCAGTATCATTAAATAGACAAAAAAATGTCAAATGTCTAAAAATATATGTCAAATTTTATTGACAGATAAAAAAAATTCCTTGTTTCTGGTATTACTTACTTACTTGAAATTTTTTTTGGGGCGCGAGTTCTGACACCCTATATGTAGTGAAATTTCAAGTAAAAATAAAGATTTTGGCAAGATAACGCTTAAGAAGTTAATAAAAAAATATTTTTAATAAAATGAAAAACTTCAATTTTTTTTTTCAAGTTTTTTACTCACAGTTTTGAATTCTTATTAAAATCTTATGCAATCAAAAATTATATTATTATTTTTTGCAAAATAAGGATTAGGAAAGAAATTACGAATAAGATATCACGAATGAGGTAGTCTAAAGAAAAAAATAAAGATTGATTGTTAGATACTATTAGCGTGTTCTTCTTAGTTGTCAAAATTGTGTAACAAAGTCAACCATCAGAGAGCGTAAAAATCTTATCTTGAAGATCTGAGTATTTTCAGAAAAAATTTTGAAATATATTTATATTATTTTTATAAGTATTTTATATTATATTTATAACGAAATTAGGTTATTAAAAAAATAAGATCAAATCTTACACGAAATCGTGTGATTTAGAATATGAGTTCTATTTGAAAACTTTCTGTTTTGAGAATAAAAATTTAGGTATTGGGAAAGAATATTATTAAAATTTTGCGAATAATTATTTAGTGATAATTAAAGAAGGAAATACAGACTCAAATATAAACGAGTTTTTACATTATGTTTGTTGTTTCATTATTATGTAATATTTTTTTTGAATTTAGCGATTTTCATCAAACACAATTAGTGGTTGTAGAAAGGATAGAAGATGTATACAACTTTTTTTAAAACCGCATTATTTGAATAAAAATAGTTTCTGCTCGGATACTGTTTTATTTATTTTATAAAATTGCTGATTCAATGAGCAGAGTCCAATGACAGCTTCGTAAAAAAACTCCTTATTAACAGTTTCTCAACATTTCCAGCATTCAATTTTATTTTTAATAACTGTGAAAGGAACTTTTGCTGTTCATAACGACGTCTCAGATAATTTTCTTTCGAAGCTCAATAAATCGTCTTGTGTTGTAACAAGAAGATACAAAATCGTTGAAAATTACACATCAAATGCACTTTTTACTTATTCATTCCGTAATATTCACTGAACCTGCCACACGAACATCACTAAAGCAGGAAAATGGGTGTGCCTGGCAACGGAAGAAGCAATTAAACCGTATGAATTCTGCATAATTATATTCTCTTCCAGTGGTTTTACAAATTGCGAAAAGAAGCGAACTCGATTTGTTTTCGATTGCGGTGGCGTGTTGCTCTCGTTGCACCCCAAGGTTGTTAAAGTCTCCCCAGTAATAAAACAACGAGACGTCTGAGGGTAGAGAAATGCATGAAAATCAATTCGGGTGAGGCAGAGCCAAGCTTACATAAAAGTACTAGTTTTTAATGAACGTCGTGTTGGCACGAGATTCACAACGTTTCTCGAGGCTTTTATGACAGATCCGCCCTGCACGCTTTCTCGGTTTAGAGAGAAATTTATGACGGCGAGTGAGCAGTCCTCAACGGGATTTTGTGCAAAAATGATCAATCGTTTATCATCGAGATGACGTTCTATCATGTTAGTCGAGGAACTTCCTCATTCGGGGGATTCACACAATAAATAACTCCGACATGGTTGTGAAATTTATCCGATCGTGTAACACAATCAATGAGAGCTTTTACGATTTTAATGCTAGATTTAACTTGATGGTATCGTAAAACGTGAATTATTTTTCTGTGGAAAAATCGTAATTGTTTAGAAAACTGTGAAAGTTTTTACGGCGAGGCGACATTTTTGACTGAGGCGCACGTCGCAATTATCATGCGCCAGTGGTAAACCAAATTATAGACATGATACGAGAGAATAATCAGACCATCCTTTCCTTTTGAAAATCATATTTAGAGCAGCAACGATAGTATTTTCTTCATTCCATTCATAATTGTTGTTGCCAGCAACAACATGGCCAGGGTTTTTCGATTCGGAGGTTAATGTTTCATTTATATTTTATTATTTCCGGTGAAGAGGATGCATGACCATTTCAAGGACGAGCATTTTTGTAAAGGTAATTTTTGCCAAATTCGCACGGGAATGAAACACAATTACCCAAAATTAATAAGATTAAAAGATAAGATACTCTAGAAGAGTACATTTTCGTATAGCAAAAACGACAAATTTTTATCTTCTTCTACCTAAGGAATAAAGCTACTCTTTGCTTCCAAACTGTCACAAATTGTTCAAAAACATACCTAAACAGCTATGGTAAAAATAAGGGACTACTCAGCAGTCACAACGGAAATGATTGAAGAAAAGTTTTTTTTTATAGTAAAAAAGATAGTTATTTCAACAAGTGAGGAAGCGTAAAATTTTATAGCTTCGATACCTTAGAAAGCGTATCTTGATTTTTCTATATTTTCTTTATTCATTTACATTGAGGAAGATGATACATGGCTCAAAAGTTCTCGGTTTAGGAGTCACCAGTACAGAAAGTTACACTTTTTCGGAAATAATTAACTCAGGAACTCGTGTTAATAAACTGACGTTTTTATTATTTTTTTATACTTTGTGTGTTGGAGGTACTTTGTAAAAAACAAAAATTAAAATAAATATACAGCGTGCGCCAGAACTTACACCCCAGAGAAAAATGCCATGTAAGGTAAGATACCAGGAACATGGAAAAAATGTTAAAAAATCTATGAAATCTATCTATAAAAATTGAATGAGAGTTTAAATTTTGCACTTTGAGTCTATTTATTTCTGTTGGAAAAATAATTTTCCAATTTTTTTTACTACAGGCTATTAGAGGAGGAAACAAGGAAGTTGTATTCCAAATTGTAACTCTGTAAATGTTATTTGTGGCTTTTATTGGCAAAATTTTTGTACCTTTATTAAATAATTAAAAAAAACATATACAACATCATGAGTATCATTAAATAGACATAAAAGATGTCAAGTGTCAAAAATATGTGTCAAAATTTTTTAACAAATAGATTTTTTTTTTCATGTTCCTTGTATCTTGCTTGCAATTTTTCTCTGGGGTGCGAGTTCTGACACCCTGTGTTTACAAATACACCAGCGCACTTACACAGAAGCTGATTATTCAGTTCTAATTTGATTAATAAGTCGTGATAGTACCTATTTCACATTCTACCTTGGTATACTAAATGAGTGCTTTAATGTCTTTTTAAACATTACATTCACCTCGCTACCAATCTCACAAAACAAAATTGCATTGCATTAAGATTAAAATGAGTGAGTACTAAATTCAGAAGTCAAATAACTTTTTTTGTTGACTACATTTTTTTTAATTAAATACAACTTTTCAGGGATAAATTTGATAAATAATATTTTTTATTATGATAAATTACTTTTTCTAATTCGGTGTCACAATGCGCATTTTGTGTAAATGAAATCAGTTGCATAAAATTCAGTTTTGTGACACTATTTTTTGGCGACATTTTATGCAATACTCTAGCCATCATTGGCTAGACTGTCGATTTTTAAGTGAGAAATTGTTGCAGTTCAACTTATTTCACTGAAACTAATGCAATTTAAACTATTTTTGAGCAATTTAGATACCGAATAGATATGTGAAAAGTTAAAAATTGTATCTGTCAAATATAAATAATATACTCGTATTTTTAACAAAAAATTTTTTTTGTAAATTAATTCGTATTGAACTATCTATCTATAACTATCTACGGAACTGGAAAAATGAAAACAAATGCAGGAAATTACATATTTTTTAAAGTCTGTTCCAGAGTAAAAAGTGTTTATTTTGGCATTAATAATAATTATTTAAAATTTCAATTGATCACAGTAGCTTACGCTGACGGTGTAAAAATTTCTGAAATGTTTGGATTTAATTATTCATGCCTCCGAGGCTCTTATTATTTTTGTATTTGTTCATGCAAGCGATGTCTAGCCGCTGTTTGCGTCCGACATTTAATTACGAATATTTACACTGACGCAAATAAACAACATTAGAGCCTCAATTAACACACGAAGAAGCCGGTTGGTTATCTTCTCGCATTTTTCCGTCTTAAATTGAGCGTGCAATTCATACCTTCGACTTCAACGTCTCTATCGGAGGGATCCTGACCTAGACAGGATGGGTGTAACACTAGGGGTGCATATGAATAAAAACACATGCCGGACATGTTATCGATTTCTTAACACCCTAGTGGCTTCACAAAAAGCCACTTGCACCCTGTCATTACTGAAATTCGTCGAATTTTCAAAAGGGGTGACGCTTATTATAATTTATGCAAAAGTTTCAAAGTAACAGAGAGAGGGTTTGGTATATTTGTAAACTATTATTGTAACTGTCGATGGTAACGTTGCAATAAACATTTTCTTGCTGTAGGTTAGTAAAATAAGTTGGAGCGTGGGAAGCAATGAATCAAAGAAATGCATAAGCCATAATTAAGTCGCAATATAATTGCATGGTGTATAACCCACGAGCTTTTGTAGATAATATTTCAATCCTCCGCTCATAGCCCGAGGACACGCGAAAAATACGCGATAATCGAATTAAATAATCAGCGTTTTAATGTAATTAGGATGAATGTGCTTCCGCAGGAAAAATGCAAATCAGTTATTGGTGCATTTCTGGGTTGTTGACACAACAAAATCGACGGTTTTGATCCGGGGACAAAATATTTTTATTCCGGTGTAGTTCCGGACGTGGTCTCCCCTTTCGTGCGCGCTCTTGGCCGGCTTGATTCATTCGCCAACAAAGCTCGTCTCGGCCACGGCCTGCTAGATGCATTTCATTCAGCGACTCCTCGCAGGAACTCACAATCGGCATAACGCGATTTGTACTGATTATACCGACAAGATTTATCGTTCCTCGATTTATTTATTTGTGCCGTGTTAATTTTTATTTTTGAAAAGTTTCTGTGATATTTTCATTGTTTTTTTTTTTACTTTTGTGATCACTTTGGACTGCGGACAAAGAGGTGAGTCATTTTATTTTACTTAACTGTAACTCGTTCGCAATTACAAAGTTCGTTCAATTAAACTTCGAAAAGGGCGTGTTTCTAACTTTTAAATTATTGAATAAAATAAATTGGCTAATTTTGCACCAGCAAAGTAACTTAATATAGTCACATGGGAAACCATTTTGGCAGGTAGAAGGGTTGTGTGTTTCATTTCCGGCCCTAATAAGACTTCTGTGTAACCTAGATGACCGGAAATCGGATATGGAAGTAACCATAGCTCGGCATAATGGTCGAATATTTTTTTCTTTAATGGCGTTCTTAAATGTTGTGCTCCACTTGCCCGACAAATTAATCATCGAACAAATTACATAATTATTGTTAATTGAAGTCGGTTTGACCTCATTTGCAAGGAGAGAAAAAAAACAACAATCGGTCACCTTTGTTTCACAATTAAGCCGAATTAATCGAGCATATGAAATTAACTGTCATCAGTTAATTGGCCATGATAACCTGAAACGTAGAAATTTATGTATGGCGAACATAAGAAATGCATCAGTTGTTTAATTTAGTTCTTAAAAGTTGCAACCATGCATAACTTTTATGGTTCATAAAATATCAAGGACTGGTTTTATTTTCCCCCCGTTACTACGAATTTTTGTGCACTACTCCTAAAAACACCCTCGATTTTTGCGCTCTGTGAAACAACACTCCTTTTACATTCTCATCGAGTTTAATTTTAATAGTCACAGATTCACTCCGTAGCAACGCGATACCTGCCCAGTTGCCTCAAAAGAACTCAACCGTGCAAAAACATCTGAGATAATCCAACACTGAATTCAAGGCTGCGGTCCTGACTTGGCCAGGATTATCGATATTTTTTTACAAGAACAAAGCGAGGTTTGCGGTTTTTTTTCCCGTCTGGAACTTTTCAAATAGAAAGCAACGTACTTTACGGCTAATTCAGTCTCAATAGAACGGCAATAAAATAAATAATAAGTAATGTCGGGGCCTGGAGTGCCCCACTAAATCATTCGAACCCATGCAAGTGATCTAATCGGGGGATGGAATTAATAAGATTAGAAATAGCCTTAAAGGAAGACTTACACTTGGATTTGCTAATGAAACCAAGTGTTAGATTAACAGTTTTAGTATGTGGGATGCACGCGTTTCGGGCAAACATCGGCACAATGCAAGAGCTATAATAATCTAATGTTCGTATTAGGGGGTTTCATTTGACTGTCAGGGAACGACAATATCGATATTATAGCGAGTCTTGGGGTGAATCACCCTATTTCTCAATTATACGGGGAGTTTGAGTCATTTTGTTTTCCGGATTGTCATATTGATCAGAAAATGCGATGCACAATGCTAAGACAAGTGAACATCGCCAATTAATATTGCCCCACCAAGCGGAAAAATACGCATTTTTTTACTCTCGGAGGGACTCCAGATTAGCATTTGACACTTGCAAAGAGGAATGTCGTTGGTAGACCCACAGAAAGGGTCATTAAAACGATTTAATGACGTCGAGTTATTCATGAAAAATGCAGTAATTGAGCTGTCAGTCGAGATGAGGCCGACCCTAGATAAATGTCGCCCTCTAGAGCACGTTCTTTGGCCACTTTGTCCCCTATTATTTGCAAAGAGAAGGTTCTATTTCATGCATTTTAGATTTTTCTCGTCGATCGATAATCTCTATTTCAATAAATTGTTAAAAACGAGCCACTGCAGTGGAGTTGCAAAGAAAAATCTTTATATCAGATGTGTTTTTGAAATACCAAAAAAAACGGATTTTATTATTATGAAGAATATTGAAAAATTTACTGTTTTAAAGAAAAATCTTTTAAAAGTTTTTTGAAGAGTTGAATTTATTAAAAAAATACATTTATAGTTATTTATTATACAAGACGATAAAGAAATTGTTTATCTACGAGTGAAAAGGTTAAGTTTACGAGTGACGAAGTCACGAGTGGACTTTTTTCAATCACAGAGACAGGCATTTAATGGAAGATTTAAAAAAAACTGATGCCACACCACAAACCCGAATCAAAAATGGAGAGGAGCAAAAAGAGTAGATAAACAATTATCGTCTTGAATAATATTTAATTTTATTTTGTACATACTTAAGTTTACTAGTGACGAAGTGGACTTTTTTCACGGGTAGATAAACAATTTTTATCGTCCTGCATAATATTTCGTTTTATTTTGTACATACTCACCTACCAGAATTTTTTGAATATAAACAGTGAATAAAAATTACTTTATTTCACTAGACGATAAACAACTACTTTATGTACTGAAATTAGTTGATAAACGCAATCTTTAACATTGAGTACAAAATAAAGAAATTTTGTTATGTGAGAATTGTTTTTATTTTTGTTCTAACTTGTTTCTTACATTATCTAGTGACTCAATTTAACGTTTTATTTATTATGTTATAGTTTATTATATTACTAGAATAATTTAAAAAAAAATCATGAGTTGACGAAAAGTTTACTGCCTTGAAAATAATTTTAGAAATTCCACATCTTTCAAAGTGCATACTTGGAGTTTAAAAATAACAGAATTCCCCAAGTGAAGAAATCTTCAAGAAAAAATTTCCAGTGTTTGTTTGCAGTGTTTAACATACAGGGTGTTCCCAGTTTTAGAGCCGTCGCAAAAATAAATATTTGTAATTGGTTAAAAACGTCTCTTGATAGTGTAAACGATATAGGATTAGATACACTTTAATTTATGTTTTGATATTGTACAAAAGTTTTAGCGTATGGCAGTGAGACCTTAAAAATTAAATTTGGAGAAAAAAAAAACAATTAACTGGAATATTTTTTGATTTTTTTCTGTGATATTTGTGAAAATAGAATAATGTTAAAGTTGATAGGTTTTAAATAATTAACATTTTAATATTGAAAATCTGATACTTGTTTTTTCAATATAAAATGTTAATTACTCAAGATCTATCAACTTTTACTTTACAGCTACCATTAGAAAAAATCAAGGAATTTTATCATGTTGGAAAGATTCCAATTAATTACAATTCTTTTTCCAAATTTGGTTTTTAGTGTCTCACTGACATACTCTAAAAATTTGGAACAATATTAAAGCATCAAATTGAAGCCTACATAGTCCTCTATCGTTTGTACTAACAATTTTTTTTTAATCAATTAGAATATTTATTTTTGCGCCGGCCCTAAAACTTGGGACACCCTGTACACAGCCAAAATGTTTGCAAGTAGCTTCACACTGCCAAAAATTTAATATTGAAGTGGAACGTACGAATTCAATGAACAATACAATTGCTCGGAGTTAAAAAATGTGCATTTTTAGGTCCTTCGAGGCCAGAAAAATAGTTGAAACTTGTGCAGAATTTCCTTGCGAGTGTGGTGAATTCCTGCGAGATCGATGCGTCCTCGCATATTCCTTCTAATTACCCCACAATGAGGTTTCAACAGCCGAGCTGATTGAAATCTTCAGAGCGTGTACGAGGAATAATTGCATATTTTCAATCGGTGATTTAAACAGCTGTCTGTCTTTTTCCCGTGCATCGAGAAATTCCGACACGTCGCGACCGGAAGCACCTTTTTATATCTGGAAAAGTCCGGGCACTTGGCCAAAATGTTTATTTCCTGCTGGAGAGGTTCATTGGCCAAAGAGTGAAGAAGATTTTTCGTTCGTTCAATATGCAATTTGTTGTTTTTGTATGCTCTTACCTGACTCATCTCGTCGGTACACCCACGAAACCTCATGTTTATAAATATTTTTTATAGGAACCCCCACATGGCGTGTATGGATGATTCACGATTAATTTATCTGATGTAATGTCCTCATTTTTACAGACGATAAGTCTGGATTTCTTGATTTCTTCCGTATTATGGATTAAAAAAGCGGTTTCCCTTTTTTCCAATTGCGTATTTATTGGCAAACGTGCGTACAGCTGATTTCTCCCATTAACATTTCAAATTCTTGCATTTCCTGCATAAAGTACCATTTCCGTGACCGCGAGAAACGTCTGGTCGAAAATTGAATGGACGATCTCAATCTAGATACTAACCAATTCGCTAATTCACCATTGTTTCTCTGCTTTTCCTGCCATAGAACGTTACGAAATGGTGTTTATATTTTTGGTCGTTGACATTTTGATATTACCTTTCTATTTCAACCTGTTGGCCAAGATTGCAAAGCAATTTCTTAGCATGAGTCATCTCGCTGTTATTTCATTATCAATGCTCTTACAATTCGGTAAATAACCGGTAAAAAAACAACAATTACCTTTATGAGGTAAGACGGAAACGAATTTCGTACACTTGAGTAGCTCCGGATGCAAATTGCATCATTGAAATGACTCAGAAATTTGCAAAAATAAATACAAGGAAGGTTAGAATAACATTTTTCGTGAAGCTGTTTTTGCGCGAATTCTTTCGAACCAAGTGGAGCGTATCTATGGTTCAAAAACTGAGAATTTCTAAATGTAATTAGATGTTGGGATGTGTGATGATTGATGGAGGATTGTTACTCTTGGTCGTGTATTAAATCATGTTTTTTTTATTTTTTAAGAACGGGTTCAAGAACAATAATGAGAATTCTGCTCCCAAAATAAACCGAATCGTTCGTGCTGCTCCCACTACCAGTAGCGTAACAACATGTCAAGTTCTTGTAATCTAAAATTTAAAACTACATATTTTCTGCAAAAATATGGCAGTAATACTTCATTTTTATATTCTTGTAAAGTTTTCAAAATCATTTCCCAACACATAGGTACTGCTTTACCTGTTTTTAAACGTTGATTCAGTGTTTTGGTTTGGGCTACCGGTAGTTACGCCACTGTTTAATGTTCGCAATAGACGGCTTAAATGAGTGTTTATGGAGATTCACTTCCATCAAACTTGGACATATGTTTTCTACTTAGAAGCAAATAAAAATATACAGTGCAGTTTACAAGAAACATATCCGAGACATATGTTTGACAGACTGGTTCATTTTACGTCGTGTATTTCTTCCTTTTGCTGTTTTTATTGTAACAAATCTTTCACTGCATAAAAATTTAAGATAGCATCAAAGCGTAACATCCATTACCTGTGATATATCTCCGGATTAAATCGTGACATACAAGAGTGGTATGTTGATGAGGGGCCAACCAACTAATTTTTTATTTTTATCGACATATTTGAGACGTCAGTTGGTGCACTTTGAATCGCCATTTACGGCCAAGCCGTTTATTTATCTGTTGCTCTTTCGACCTGTTTTGCTACTGGAAAGATTGAGATTACGTGGATTTATAGCATTTCGTTTTTGTCGCTTCTAAATTAACTTTTTCGTCACGTTTACAAATGCGTACACGCATCTTTCCAGAACTAATAACACATAATTTTATTGTCAGCTAGCACAATGTGATTCCTGTCATTCATTTTATAATCTATAATCTTTCTCTCTATGAGTCATTTTGTGCCAAGGATATTTAAATGCAAATTGCGTCTAGAGTACCGTAATTGTTCAGGAATTTTAAATCGGTTTTATTTATTTTTTATCGGTGGAATTGGTTTTGTTTTGAGTGGTGAAATGACCACGCCTCGACGTCTGCTAACTTGTTACCGGTTTGTTGGGCAATTCGGGGTCTTATTTTGGTAACTTGTGGAAGGAAATAAGGCTAAAACCGGTAACGCTTTCACGACCGTTAATTCTGTAATTGCTCAAACATTCTTTCACTGCACCTAGGGTGGTCGACAATTTGAAAATCGCTCACTGGAGCAATGGCGGGTAATTTAGGACTCCGGGGCCGTGACGGTGGTAAAAGTACCTTTCTTCATTTTTAAAGGTTTCCAGGAGATTAAGTTGATCTAAAAATTTAAAAATAACACCACTAAACTACGACATTGCTAGTGCTAGTCATTTGTTTTAATTTTTTGTGGTAAATACCATTACCACAATGACGTATGAAAATATGGGAGCATAAATGGAGTGGGAACTTTTTTCATGAACAGTGCTATTAAATTAGACTTTTTATAAAAGATGTGAGAAAATCTATTAGTGTACAAGGCGAGTCTGCTTAGAAAGTGGTTATCCACTTCTTTAAATGCTTCTAAAAATTGAAAAGAAAAGAAATTTAGTTTTTTGTATATCACGTCAATACTCAGAATAAAAAATGATTATTTAGCTTTGTTTATTGTTAAAATGAAAGTAATATTTCAAATATTTGCTTGCCTAACTACACATTAAAAAAATTGAAATTGTTTGGAGAAAAACTCAATTCAGGAGTTTTAGCTCTTTAGTTTCACTACAAGAAGAACTAAATGTTTTTAAAATTAAAAATTGAACAATTAATTGTCTTCGGTTCCTATCTTTTTCATCTTTATTCTTTAATAAAATAATCTACTTTAAGAAAATTATAGTTATTTATTGTAAGAGTGTGTTAGATAGTGTTTTATCCATGCAAGAATGTTTAACCGCGAGAACGTCAGTTCGCGGTTAAGTGGATAAAACGCGATTAACACACGACTGCAATTTAACGTTTTATCCACAATCACAGGCCCAAATTATTCCAAACTTAATTAAAAATTACACTGAAATTTAAACGTCACTCTAAATGTGCTTTCGGTTAAACGTAGTAAGCTGTTACGCGATGTGCTGGCTACTAACAGTGGAATAAAGTAACTTTATCCACTAGTGGATAAAGTGGTACTTTATACGCATCTAAAGTGTGGATAAAGTCTCTCTCTTTATGATTGTGGATAAAATATTTTTATTCTTTTGAGAAACAATGAGTTTATAAAGTGACTTTCTCATTAGGTGCTTTACCAGCAGACAAATTAATCAAAAAATAGTGAAAAAAGAACAATTAATAAATAACCAAGCAAAAGTATTCAATGAGCGGTAAAATTATGGCATAATCTTATTAAAACTGAAAATATTTTGTTTTTGCAAAAATCCTAGAACAAGTCAAAAAAAAAAACAATTTTCAACTTGATTTAAAATTTCACACCTTTTGGTTTTTGAGTAATGACATTTTTTTAATGGAAATCCCTAATTTTTAGACCATTCGATAGATCTTTTAATTGTCGAAATGACAGCACCAAAATATTAAATATTACATAAAGTTTTCAAAAAAAAATAAGATCCAAAAAGTAAAATAATATCAACAAAAAAACATACAATTTTAAATCAAGTTGAGGATTTTGTACTTTTTAAAATTGACCTGTTCGAGCATTTTTGTCAAAACAATAGATCTTCAGTTTTAATAAATAAAATTTTGCCGCTCACTATAAATTTTCGTTCCTTTAAGACTACTTTTTTAAACTCAAAACAGGTCATTAACATCCACTTTTTATACTTTTAATTTTGAATGCTTAAACGAAAAAGATTTTCACAATTATTTATTGAAATTTGTTCTTTTACTGTTTTTTTTTTCTGAGTTTTTGAAGCTTGGTTACTCCTTTTCTGTAGCTAAATATTTAGTTTCTCCGTAAATCGACAAAGGTCTACATCGTGTTTGCTTTTTCTCATTTAGCCAGGGGAGATTCAGCGTAGTCGATTCATGGATGAAGGTACAAAATGACCACTTGCAGAACTAATAACTAGATAGCTCACCAATTGCTACCAACGAATCAAAATAACTGTTATTAACATCAAAGTTTCAACTTAATTACCTCGAAACTTTGAGAGAATGTAACGTTTCATAAAATTTGTAAATTTCCATCAAGCTTGTGTTCAAACAAGATCAGAATTTGTCAACAATTCGTGAACAATAAGGAATGTTTACTTGGGACTCGCCTTGTGACTTGGGTTTCTAAAGTGGTAAGTGAAAAAAATCGGGAGCAAACACGGTTATTTCCTTGGTGCTTTCAAGCGTTAAAATCTTTGATAACAAACTAGAAGCGCTCGATATTACCCATAATTATACCTCGTAAAGTTTTTATACCATTATTGTACGACTCTGCTTCAAACAATCAACACCCCCACCTGTTTGAAGTGCAAATCGGGGGATTAAAAATAATCCCTGGACTAATTTCCATACGCGTTGTCCGGGGATTGACACACGAAGGGCGTCCCAATCATATCATTATGACAGTTGTATTCTTTTCGCTGACCATATGGTCACAAAGTGAACGTCCAGGGCTCGAAACCGGGCCAAAACCGGCCCTGGGAGTTATGACTCAGCCAGTATATCCTCGTAGCTCGCGGCTTTCTGTATGTGAAGCGAGCTTCCAGTCGCTTTTCGACCGCGTTTGTGTCTTTGGGAATCGGTGTTGCAGTGCTTAGTGAAGCGAAACCGGAGGATCTTCCGGACCTCTCGGAAAACAGGTGAATTTTAATTCAAGCAATAAATAAGGCTTTTTTGAAAAGTAATTGACAAGTTTCTTCATTTTTCTCGATTTTTTGATACACCGTCGAGCACACGACCGGATGTCTCCATCTAATTACAAGTCTTCTAATTAATTTTTATTCTCGATGAGAAAATAAATGTCGGGACGTGCTGAAAGCGCATTTTTTCGAATCGATATTAATTTTGTAGCGGTTCGAGTGAAACTTTTATTAGAGTTATAAATGTCGGAATTGAATGCGTCCATTGAGATTAGATAAACAAAATGAAATGAAAAGGTTGATACGAATCGTGATCTCAGGTGAGTGATCGAATAAAAGTCTTTTGAAAAATAACAGCAAGTCATCGATTCGAAGATGTGGTGAAATATCGTTCTTTCGATGTTTATTTAATTATCTCGTTAAACCGTGTTAATTATATTGTCGATAACATCGAATTTCGTCACGCCAAAAATCCTCTCGAGAGCAATTAAATTTTAGGACAATTAGCTAATTAAAGTGAAACGGTGCAGAAATTTTTGCATATCCGCGTCATCGACAATATCTATTTTATTCGCTCGTAAAATTATATTTTTACACTCGGTTTGTTTTATTTGTGACTCTATTTATAGTGATATTGACGTCGTTGTGTGATTTTTTCGTTATCCTGTTCTTGTTGTAGATCATTTTCTTAATCACTCTTATTATGTAATTTTTTTCAAGTTTACTGTTTTGCTTGAGTGGTTAATAAATATTTCTAAGCACACATCAGCGCAATGAATCAACTGTTGGGTTAATTTGGGTGTTGAACATTTGCGGTTTTGATCACTCGGTATGTATGGTGATAGTAGTGTGCAAAAGAAAGATAGAAAAATGAAGTGTGGCCGTGTGGAAAATACATGTACCACAATGACTAAGTAATAAAAACAGCACGTCCGACACATCCCATGATGTCATACGCCAAAACGGTCGAAACGTTGGTATTAATAAAATGTCTAAAATTCTACACATACAGGACCGATCCAGAAGCTTTAGGGCCCAAATTGTGTTTAAACTGTTTTTTTCATAATTTTTTTTTGCAATTTACCTGTTAGGAAAAGATCAAAAAAATAACTAAACTAAAAGATTATACAAAAAAATATAATTTTCAATCTTGTTTCTGAAGCTATAGAATTCAGATTTACGACCTGGGAATTACTGTAAATTTGGAAATCGTTTCTATAAACGAAAGTAATTTTCAGATTTTTAGAATTTTTACTTTTAAAACTTACAGCAGTATCAATATCGACTTTCGAGTATAAAGGGTTTCTGGTTTTCATGGCAGAATTTGAAAATTATAAAAAAATTGTTGAGAATTCAACATCAAGTTCAGGTAAATTCTTGGCTACCTACTTAATTACATCTTAAAAAATAAAAGTCGTAACTGTTAAAACTTTTTAAAAGACAATTTATATATTGTGGATTTAATTCGGATTTTTATCTTTTGTAAAATTTTTAAGTTTTTTGTGATCAATTTCTTGTTTTTCTTAAAATTGCAATTTGTTTATCAGTTTGCCATTGCTGGCACCGTCTCGCCGAAGACAACATTTTCATTTATTGATAAGGCAAAGGTTAAAGTTTTTCAACGTTTTTATCACTTCCTATCCGAAAATAGCTTCTCAGTAATTAATTCACTGCAATCTGGATCACCACCTCGTGTCACTATCCAAGAAACGTTGTATTGGTCAGTTAATTACCCTTGCTCTTCTATTTTCAGCAAATTCCTTGGCGTTTATTAACATTTTCTTCTTTATGTTATATGGAAAAGCGTTTTTGTCGTCTCGCTATAAACGGAGAATAATAGCCGTGTAATAACACACTTCTCTCAGTTATGAGTTTTTCCACAACTTAATTAGTCGGTTGATTTAATTAATCAAATAGAGTCACGCCTGTTTGCTTGAAACCTCACCCTCGCGACACACCTATTCGCACCCTACATTCAGACTGATCTAAATTTTAAGTTCGATGACTTTTTAACTTTGTCTGGGGAAGTTTTGAGACGCGTGCTCGTTTTAATGATCATTTTATGTCGACGTACGCCAATTAAGGTGGCAGCAAGACTCAGATCTATAATCAATTCGAATCCGTCATTATGATAGAGCAGGAAGTCATTATGTAAGTAATATCGGCATATGTTAGGATTCTTTTAATCTGGACAAAACAGGATGTGGCCAATTCTGGACTTGGGTTATTACAGTAATTCGTCAGAATCACAATGTGACAGCAAATTCGGATCCTTATCTTTCCTCTGATTTCTGATCCAATATTGGGTTGCAATTTGCTTGGAAGACTGTAAATGTACTTCTTCCGTTTTAATTAACATCCCACCCCTTGATTGCATATCTGGCTTTCGCCAACATTCCAATATGTATATAAAGCGGGAACTTTGCTAAATCCCCACCGTAATTTGTAATTCGATGGCTATACAATCCTGAGCTTAATTACCAATTATCGGATTAAAATCGTTTTCATTAGCTGGCCAATACTTTTTTCATGCTTTGCCAGTTAGTTAATTAATTTCTTGACGATAAAGCACACGTTGTGTCTTAAAGTTCGTCCATTAATCACGGCAACACTTGTACAAAAGCTCCGGAATAAATTTATGACACTTTTGAAACCACAGCACCGATCTACTGTAGTAGAAATAGGAAAATGAGACGTGAAACATTCCCTTCTTCTTATTTCAGACCGATAAGTTTGCACAAGCATGTTTGACCATAAATCACCGTCTCATATCTTTTCTGTGATAGTCGTGAAGACGATGTATACGCATTCCTTGGCTCTCGCACCACTTATTTATAACACCGAGTCGAGCTTTAACTTCTTTTTTTTGCGATTTTTTGGCTTTTAATGGGGAAATATTCGCGCACGGGTCGTTTATCACACTTTAAACGAGGCAAATCTCGTGCCCAATTGTTCCATAAATGGTAATTCCGTCTTGAAGGTGGAGAAGCCATCGCCCACTTCGTTGATTTATGCTGTCGTCGTTTCATTACGACGACGTCTAGGTGTGTGGTACGTCGTCTTCTGGGCGTTTCCACGTCCAAAACAAAACTCTTCTTCGAGGCGGTGAGGTGTAAGAGTAGATTCATCGGCCGTAAAGTACATCAGTTCGTCGACCCTTGAGGCAGTCACCGTTCGGTGCAGACGTTCTGCAGGTGGCGGCGACAGCCACCATCATCGTTCAAAGGTGGTCTAGTTAGCCATGCTCAATTTTCCGATAATTTACACTTAAAACCTGCCTCGATTTGTTGTGGACACATTCAGTGGCTAGGCAACGCTAAACTAAAATGAATTGCAATTGGTTGAAGTTTTTGATATGAGTTTGGAAGGAGCTTTACCACTTTTTGCTATTGAGCTAATTGGTAGTTTGAATTTTTGAATTGCAAATTTACCAAAGTTGTGATTAAGGAATTTTGACAGCTGTTATTAGAGTTATATTGCTTTTGGCAAAAGCGATGTTTTGATATCGTAGCAATTACTTCTGACATGTATTGATTTTCGTTCGAGAAGAGTTAATTCATATGTAGTTTGTAATTATAGCAAGTTCAGTAGGATAATAACCTCGTTAAAAGCTTGTTTGGGGTGGAATGATGATGCTGCAAATCTGGACGTAACGTCAACATAAGCTTTGATTATTATCTGTGGCAAATTAAAATGATTTTTTCCACTTAAATTCTTTGAGGCACACCTCAAGTTCTACCGCGTAATCAGTGGTAACATAAATGAAATTTTACGACATGCTGTAACAACTAACTGTTCCGGGAAAGGTATGTGAGTTAACGTTACAGATCTCTGGTGATAATAATAACTGTGGGAACGTCACGAATTTTTTGCGAATTTTTGGGTGGTGAAAATTTTTCTTTAGTCGAGCATGTCAATCTCGTTATCTATCTAAACCGGACAAAATCTTATCCGTCTATGGTCCAGTTGACAAGAATGAGTCTTGTCGTGACTGGGCATGATGGGAATTGCAACGAGATGAAGCATCTTCGAGACGTGCTTCATTGCATCCTTATAATTAATCGCAAACGTGACGAAATTATTGGTACTTTTTAATATCCAGTCATGTTTGAGAATCGTTTTATTATCTTGAAAGATGACTGTTATTATTTGGTAGCGGAGCAAGAAGGCTAAATCAATAAATGTGCCATATTTCATTACAAAAATTTGATAAATATACATCATGCTATTTCAATCGCCACATTGGCAGCGTCGCAACTGTGTGACATATTGTCGTATCACCAAGAAATTACTGCCTAGGATTTAGGTATATTCGTTACTAGATTGCCATAAATTTGGTTAGGTTGGTTTCCGGTGACAAACAGATACCGTAACTATTGTCAGCATAGGGAGGAAGAAGAAGGATTATTGTCAAAAATTTAGGTTAAGTCACCTGTCAGCTTGTACTCAGTTGATAGTTGACAGAATATGTCAACCGTCAACAATAACAGCTAACCAATCTTAGGAATTCAAAATTACTTCTGAAGATTCTAGTTAAAAACATGAAAAAAGTAATTTTCCTAAAAGTTCAAATTCTAGGAGGTAATTTCTTATTGATAAATTTGTATACCTCGTCAGCCGTCATATTTTTTTTTCTATGAAATAGTGGAGTACTTGGCTCTAAATTTGTCACTAGGGTCCATTTTTTTACAGAGAAATCAAATGTTTGTGACGTAGACAGTGTGGTTGAGTTGAGACGAGGTGTACACTTGAGTGCAAAAAAACGCAAATAATTTTTTTTTATAATGTACGAGTAATTTAGTCTGTTAATGTGTCAGTTTTTTGACGTTGTCTTTGTCACAATTCACAATTTCGTAATTGTCATGCATCTTCCAAACTTCTATCAAGTTTTTCCATGTTTTTCCATTTCCACATGTTGTTTTTAACACTGACTACCTATGACACTGCACTGTCAAGACTACCAAATAAGGTATTTCTTTTGATAGTTTTCTAACCTATTTGAGAACAACCTTTTTCACACTAAATCTCTGAAAAATTTGACAATTTGCGGTTTTTTTTGCACTCCGGTGTATATCGAAAGCTATTTGTTGTATAAAATAACTGATTATATAGTCGTGTTCCTGAGACAATTTTTGGTGGTCTAGACTTAACTTGGATAATTAAATTTAGATTTAAAAAACTGAGGATTATGCTTTCAATTTACACTTAAGTGCAAAAAAAACGCAAATTGTGAAAAACAAAATTGTTAAATTTTTCAGAGATTTACATAGTGTGAAAAAGGTTATTCCCAAAAAGGTTAGAAAACTATCAAAATAAATGTCGTATTTGGTGGTGTTGCCAGTGCAGTGTCACAGTCACTATTAAAAACGAAATGGAAAAACTTGATAAAAGTTTGACAATTATAAAATTGTGAATTGTGACAAAAACAACGAAAAAAAAAACTGGCATTTATTAACAGGCCAAATTACATTATAAAAAAATCAATTTGCGTTTTTTTTTTTCACTTAATTGTACAACTGAAATTGTGTGGTAAAAAATCAGACTAATGTCTGACGATTGTTGTCAAAATCGAGTAAATTCCTGTCATTTTGACGTTCCTTTTCTTCCAGACAAGACCGATCTCATAAGCGAGCGCCTGGTCCAGCTGTCAAAAGATCGAGGATCTGCCGATAATATCTCTGTGATAGTAGTATTCCTTCGCGAACCATCAAAAATCGCGGCGGAAGCCCATTGGGCAAACCGCAACGCTTCTTCCATCACAATGGACACGAGCCTCGACAATGCCAACAACCCGTTCGCCAATTCGAACGGCGCCGATACCAACATAATGGGTCAAAAAACCGACGGTTTACTCTTAAACCTGGCCGAAAACTTTAAACACAACGGTGCCGATGTCTCACCCTCTGGCGATTTCTACCACAATTCGGAGAAATCCAACGGCAAAAGATCGGCGTCGGAATTCGACGATGATGACGATTTGGGACCTGAAACCGACGTGGACGCCGTCGACGATGTGCTATCGCCGTCGATAGCGGCGGCCAAGGCTTTAGCCGAAGGCCTTGTCAATAATAATCCAGACGGAAGCTTCAATCCGTTTGTGGAGAAACACGAAGTCGAGAAGGCAGCCCTCGAGATAGATCTCGACCTCCAGAAGCAGCAGAGTAGCGAGTTTGATGGACAGAGGTCACCCAGGGAGGAAACGCCTACTCCACCCGCAGATGCTGGTAAGTTTGTTTGTTTTTTTTAATTTTCACGCACAAGGTGTGACGTAACAATTTCACGTCATTTTTAATAGTCCCATGCCAGATGGTTCTGAATAGAAATACCGAGAAGACTTTACTCAAAAGATTGATGCGTCTTGAAAAGATATTCAACTTTGATTTTGATTGATCTCTAAATTGCGTGTGTTTCGAAACCTTGCTCGCGGACTAATCATACAGAATAGTAATTTTACAACTCGAAAAAGTATCCTAATTAAAGAACGATTTATACGGTACATTATAGACAATCACACGCTTCGATGTGATTTGATATTTTATTATGAGAATGTTTCCTGTTTTTGTTCTTCTGATTAATTGAAAACGCAGTAGTTACACTCCAGGAATTTATTGAGGATCGTTTGATAGCGTCTGTAATACTCGGAGAGTACATTCTTATTAACAGTTCTTTTAAAGACGTTAAGTTTATTGGAAATAACGTTACAAGACCGGCTTGAGCCGTGTTTGCAGTTTGCACGCTGTTTGCTACAGAAATTGTGAACTTGTCGGCTTAAACCGGGTTTTAAAAGTTTCCTTGAAGAGTTTATTTGGAAATAGGGAATTACCAATATTTAAACTAGTTAAAAATTTAAAACTTTCTTAACAGCTTTTCTTACGCTTGGAAGATTTTGTAAAGATATTGTAAAAAAAACTGCTGAAATTGTGTAACATTTGAGCTTAGTTTTTGGCTTTTACTTTAATCAAAATCCTGTTTGTATAAACAGTAACTAAAAAACCAAGATTGTTAAATTGATGTGTGAAAATGGTGACAGAGGCCATTTACCATTTGGCTATCCACACCTACCATCTGCACCGACAAAACCAGACCATGCAGAAAAATAATTATCAAACCGTTGTCGCTATGGACGTCAAATTTTTATTATGCACGACCTACAAATCTCTTAACACAAATTAGCAAAAACGTTGAACACAATAGAGAATTCTCTTTTCGACTCAGGTTACGGCTTAATTTAATTTATATAAGAAATTTTCGTAGAATAATAATAACAGAGCACTCTGTAGGACAAAAGCAGCTTTCTATCCAATTCTATTGTTACAAAGAATAAAATTAAACGTTTGATTTTTTGAAGAGGCGACATCAAAGCTCGTGTTTAGATTGGTGGAGACCGCTTTTGTTACATTTTACTAAATTCCGGTGCACATATTCGCTTGAATTTTTAACGAGTAATCGCGTCACTTGTCAAAGTTTAAAATTCGATTACAATTCACAAATGACGATTGTGTACGATAATTAGGATCTCTTGTATTCAAGTTGTGCTTTTGTACAATTAACGCGTTACCATGACGACGTTGTCCTGGTTTCAGGACCATTTGATGGGTTTTGTAGATGTGGGTGAGGATTAAACCGTGGAGAAGACCACCAACTGGGGTTCTAACGCGATCTGACACAGTTTAACGAGATTAGGAGAGAATCTCACGACCTTTGTTATTTTGTTATTTCATGTAGACATTAGAATAAATAATAAATTTTTCTTTGGAGTTGCATCAAATGAAAATCGTAATTGTTTCTGTATAGATGTTTTAACGATTCTATGAGCCGTTGCACATTTCCGTTTCTTGTTAATTATTGGCTAATTGCTTGGGAAATAATTGTTATCGTAATAATGGAATCGTCACGACTGTCAAGAAAGCAACAAATAGGAATATTTTCTGGGACGCGCCATTACGTTGCAATTTCATATGGGTGGGTTTTTTAATTGAAAAATGATAGTATCGATAATTAATTTTAGCGAAGTCGCCGATTGAATTAGTCGGTAAACATCGAATAGTACTGTTCATGCGGTAGAATAAATTGAATCGATATTTTATTGTTGATTATAGGGGTACAGGTGTTGGTAACAAAATAAAAATTGTTATCTTTGTAATAAAGAGAAAATGTAACGGTTAGTGAATTTCGTTGACGTTTTCGGAGAAATTGACTAAAATCAACTAATTAAATAAAGATAATTTTAGTGGTTTCAATTGGTGTACCAGAAACCGCTTAATTGTCAAGGCAGGAAATGATCAAAATGAGCTTTTCTTCGAAAATGAAACGAAATTAAAAATTACTTAATTGTAGCTCGGTTTCAAAGAATCACGAAAGAGGTTAAAAAATACTAGGAAAATAAATAACCTTGTGTTGACGATTGCTAAATTGTTGGTCCTAACATTAGAAATATTTCTCATTTTAATTACACAGAGTAAACGCAAGACGTAAATATTGATGTAATTCAAAATAAATGGATTAACACGTGATATAAATAGTGATACTATAATAATTTTAGTCGCAACAGAATTTGGAAACAAAGAAAAGGTCGATAAAAATCTAGTGGCCACACTTTTCCTATTAACTTATTTTCTAAAAATTACTTTTTGAAAAAGAAAATATTTTAATTTAGGTAATATTGAAAATTCCAATTATTACATTAAAATACACCTAATATGTTCAGTATGATAGAAATTGTGAAAGTTATTTACTGATTATTTTATTACTTGAATTTTTATTATTTGTTTAAATTTTCAATTGATTTTCATATTTATGGAAAGTAGATGAAATAGATACCAATTTGGTGGCATATCAATTATTCTGAGAAGTGATAACGAATCTATTTGGAGACCGATAAATTCACGGTCATTTGTTTTTTTAATTAATTATACAAAAAAATTGACGTGTGTATTTTTATACAGGCTGGATTATAAAAAACGCCCCATGTTATAATTTCACTATTTTTAAAGACATGACAATACTTCTTTGATCAAAGTTGAACAGTTTATTGTCATCACTTTACGTTAAGTGAGCATATATTCCAAAAAATAGATGACAGTAAACTGTGCATCTTTGTTCCAAGAAGTAAAAATAATAGAGTTGGGGCTTTTTTATAATCCAGTCTCTATACTGAAATTCGATTTTCTTCTATTACTAAATATTTTCTATTATTTTTATGAGTGTATTAACAAATACATACAAATACGCCAGAACTCGCGCCCCAGAGAAAAATTCATGTAAGATAAGATACCAGGAACATGGAAAAAATGTTATGATACTGATGATTTGTATATGTTTTTTTACAATTATTTAGTAAAGGTATAAAAATTTTGCCAAATAGCATTAAACAGAATTAAAATTTAGGGTACATTTCCTCTTTTAATTGCCTGTAGCAAAAAGACTTTGAAAATTATTTTTACAACAGAAATAAATAGTCAAAGAGCAAAATTTAAACTCTCATAACTTCAAAATTTTTATAGATTTTTTTTAACATCTTTATATTATATTGCATTTTTCTCTGGGCGCGAGTTCTGGCGCATCCTGTATTGTATGTATTTTACTTAGGAGTACAATATGATGTGCCAAAATTGTGAGAAGATAAATCCTATACCACTTTTAATGAATTTCGATTATGGTGCTTCTGAAATATGGCATAATAACAGTATTTTTCAAACTTTCTTGGTTTTATTTTTGAATTTATTCCGACGTGTGCATTCTTTTTCGGAAATAATGACGGAGTAAAGTGGTTATTGTGTTATTATTACGGACGATATTTTTTCAAGACACAATGAACAATTCTCTCATAAACCGATTTCTCTTGGAATCTCTTCACTCGCCGGATGGTGCCTTCAACATTATGATTATGAGCTTAACCTTTCGTCTTGGCTGATTTCTTCCATCAATAACCAATCATTCAAGTCACTTGCAATTTATACCATTAAGCATTTAATTCGATCTGCATAATATCCGTACCTAAAACGTACTCGTATTGCATATAATTATCCGTGCTAATAAGTTTCCTCCGGCTCCGTATCCTTTATAATTTTTTTTTCCGGGATTTTTTCCGACTTATCTTTACTCGGATCATCCTGGAGACACTTTATTTTCGAACCAGAGGCCTTCTTGTGTTAATGAACCCTCTCTCGGCCCAAAATAACAACTTTAAAGACACTCTCGCGTTCTCTTCGAGACGACAGATGTAGATTTCGTGTCTGTCGGTGTGTGTAGTGTTTTACCATCGCATCTGACGCAAATCTAATTACCGTTGAAAAACCGCTCGATTATAAATTTGGAAACCCGTCGACTATGGAATTTCGGGTAATTAGAGCCACTTGTAAAAAAATAATGAAATAATAACGTCTCGAATTATCTAATTTATCGTCTCGTAAAACTACCGGCGACGTAATCTTTACAACTAAGGTTAGATAAAGCTCGCGGTCCGGAGTACTCCGGATGGCAGTAAAACAGGCCCATTTGTCAGCCACCATATTAGAATTCATTGTGTCAACGTGCACGCGAAGATATCTTCATTTACATTAGATTTTCTTCGAGTGTTTCTCATTTCTTGAAAAAAATTTACGATGCATTATGTGGTGTGTGTATGTTCTTTACATTCTTGAAAAGGTTTAAATTATTACTCGCGATGATGATAGTGTGGAGATATAGAAGAGTCCATTTCTTGCAAACACTACGTGATAGTTTAATGCGGTTGATGCTTTATGTTTTGTAATTCTTGTTTTATTTCCAATGATTACGCACACTTTACATTTTTATAACTCGAATTATTTGCATATAAACTTTGTTCCGGGGAGATTAATACGTATACTCAACCACTGAATTATTTATTGGTAAACTTTCAATCAGTGGTTGATCAAGTTTACAAAATATATTAAACCATATAAATAAATTATAAAGTTTATAAGTAAAGAGAAACTCGAGCTCTGGAAAAGACTACAGAAAGTTTCACATTTATCCTAATCCCAGTTTCTTAAATATTTATATTCTCGAAACGAGTTGAGAACGTTTTGTTCGTTGTTATTTAAAAGTAATGATCATTTTCTAATTTTGATTCCGTAATTAAAAGCAGATTTTTTCCGCGTGTACAGTTCTAATGACACAGAACTGGCAGAAATAATTTTGTTATAACCGATTTACAATATATTTATCTACAATTTATCTCGTGATATCAGGAATTTGTAATTTTTAAATTAAACTATTTTAATTCCAATGTGAACAATTTGTCATATCGCACTGAAAAATGAATAAAATAAAGTTTTCTGTTATTTTAGAAAATAAATAAAGGAAGTTTACGTCTCTAGGGTGTCATTGATTGTAAATACAAAGCCTCATACTTTGACATGAAACATAAACTTATTTTCTTCAATAATTGTGTTATTATTGACATAGTTTTCCTTGAAAAAGACAACATCTTCCTATATTATTAAATTTTTCGCACAAGGTTGTAGTGAATATTTTTGGAATATATTTACTTATCTAGTCATATAGGCGGGAGATTAAATCACCTATATTTTTCAAATAAATATTAGGAAAACTGGAACGTTATTTTTTTCTGTAAGAATATTATTTTTGAACAATTGATTTTTTAGCTTCTGATTTATTACTCTTTCTTTCACAAAATTTAGCTCTTTCTAAGTGGTTGTATTATTATTAGCCATTACGCCTATGATTATCATGTTTTTAGGTATTTAAAATGATTATCAACTTGATAACATTTTCTAGGTAAATAGAGTCATTGTTTGTATCGCACTAATTAAATTTGTTGCCAATAAAAATAATATTTTCCTTAAAGCCAACTAAAGGTTTAAGTTAATGTTTTCGTAGGCCTCAAATTTCTCTATTACGTTCCTGTTCCCAATAATTCGTCGTAAATCTCACCTCAGGTTATTAGGCAACTTCGCCGACACGAAACCGAAAGCGACTCAAATCTTTTCCTTGTGTATTTTTTTCTCTCGAAATTTCGATCAATACCGTCCGACATTAATTTTCATGTCAAAGCGTCACTTGTTGCACTTAACCCGGAATGCCGATGCATAGCTCAATATCCGTTGAAATCTAACTGTATCTCGGTTGCGCAACTACTCACAATTAAAACACTTCTTACAGAGGAAACGATTCATACCCAAACGGTATTTTATAATGTTTTTCAATGATAAAATTTCAAAAAGCGCGCTCCGAGGGTCGGTATTGCAGCCACCGACTTTACTGTCACTTTCAAAATTCAAATTTCAAAGTCTGGAAAAGTGGGGTTGGAGGCGATTTTTTTGCAAATGAGACTTAGGGGTGTTTTTTATTGTGAAAATTGAGTTTTTAGCGAGAAAAACATGGAATTGTTTGTTTATTTATCGCTTTTAGGGAAGTAGGTACTCTCGTGCGCAAACGCACTGCACGACCCAACCCGAGTCAGTCTTGCACCGGCTTTATAGAAGGTTTCGCTGTTCTCCTTCGTTCCAAGTGCCTAAAATTAATTTTAAGTGTATTTACTGTTGATTCTGTGATATTTTTCATGTTTTGTAGCGTCTTGTCATAAGGTACGTCCGTTGTAGTCGTCATTAGGTTCCATTGCGACTTTCCTGCACTTTTGGCGTTTTTGTCGAGACAAAAAAGTGTCGTAATTAACCGAAGAATAGCACGCAATTCGGACGGGTTTTACTCGACTTTTGTGTACAAAATAACCTGTAGTTGTAACAGGAATTCTATTTATAGAACGGTTTTGGCAAAGGACCGGCAGAGAAGGCCCTCATATCTGGGGTTATCTTCGCGCAAAAACGACCATTTTTACCTGGAAAAAGCCTTACAATTTCGGTTTGTCTTCTTAACATGGTTGCAATTAAAACGGTTACGTAGGTAGAAATTTGTAACGTTTAAAATACCAAACGGCTAGTTAAATGTTAACAACTATTTTTTGCATATTAATAAGATTATATTTTATTCACGTATGATACCAGTGACTACCTCAATCAATGGCAATGTCGACCATATACGAACCGGCGTCTTTATAAACATTTGAAAGCTTAGATGAGTCTGAAAAACTTTCTATTGGTTGAATTTTTGACAAGCGGAGTTTTTAACCAATAGAATCGTTTATTTCTATCGGCCAAGGTTTCACAGTTTGGGTTATTAATTTTTTTATGGTCACGTTAGTTGAATCGTTGCAATGTGGTTAAGGCCGAATTCGGTTCGAAATAGCACAGTTTTATGCAAGGTTAACTAGGATTAAAAATAGCATTGCGGGAGAAACAATTGCAGTGATAACAGCGTTCTGGTCGAATTGTATGTTTTACTGCATATCCTTAAATTATAAATACTCAAAATATGATAAATGTGTTTAAACAACGACATAAACATTCTAGTCATTGTTTTATCTATGGAGTAATTCATACAGAATTTTAAGTTTTTAGTCTGATATACCTGCAAATTTCTTGAATATTTATGGATTTTGGTAAATAAACCTGCAAGTTTCTTGATTAGAAGTTGATAGTTTTTAGTTTACATAGATTCGACGTTTTTCCGCATATTTTATGTTGTTTTAATGACAACCTAACGAAAACACCGTAATCTAGGTTGTATATCATTGTTGACATTCATTTAATTTAATTCATAAGGGGAACGAATTACGTCATTTAATTAGATCATTTTCAAATCATGATCATGAAATGTTTTTTGTAGTTCTATTTAAGTTTTCTTAATGTTATGTTGAGACACTATAGAGTGGAAACAATGATTGAAACTGAATTTTGAAAATCTAGTAAATTTAAGTTTTTTAAAGTTGTACATATTAATAATAGTAAATTGAATTAGAAGTTGGTACAAAAAGCAAGAAAATAAGTTAATCGACTGTATCCTCCGGTGTTCCTTCAAGCAATGGTTCATTAGAAATAATTTATTTTCAAATTAAGATTTTATTTTTTTGATGTCAGTTACGTTGGTAATTTTTATGTTAGTAAACTTAGCAAACACCAATAATGAAGATGATTTCAAGATCGCTATTCATTTATTTCACGCATACATTTTAACACAATTAAAATTCTCACAATTACAATTTTCCACTTATTTCTCTCGAGTTAATTAAAATGTGCTAGAGTGTCTTATTAATAATAATTTTCTCGAGAATTTTTCTCTTATAAACGCCATTTGAAAGGTCATAGACTGAAATAATTTTGGTCGTGTTCGGCTTCCGTTTTGTTTTATTTAAAAGGTATTACTTGTAGTAACGTTTAATTGGTTGTTAAATGAACATAAGCAAGACTGACTTATTTAAATCAAGTCGTCACACGCTACTTATTACATGTTGTGGAAAAGTTTTGTTTTTTCTCTAGCAATTTCGAGTGAAATTTTTCTACATTAAGCGAGCCATCAATCTGCTCGTAATGAAACTCCATTATCTCGCATTGTTTTATCTGCAAATTTATCTTTTCCTCACCCAGATGCAACAACAAAGATAAATTTGATTCGAAGGGGCGCGCCGTGCAAATTTATCACGATTTATCGTCGATTTTTCAACATTATCGAAACTTAAAATTTCTTTGATCGGTGTGAAAGTGGGTTGAGAAATTTACATTTCGACCTACTATTTATCGTTATTAAAAACAATGTGGAGGAAGAAGTAAATATTTATTAACCTGCTTCCATGGACATTGATACTGTTACAAATTAAATTGTTAGAAAGATTTACACAATACCGTGTCGTTGAAAGGCTTTTTCTGTGCAAAAAGACGACGGAAATTTGCATTTTTGCCAAAGCTGCGTGTCGGTGAATTGTGCCAGACGTAATCGATAAGAAGATTAGATAGGGGTGGTGAACTCGGCTCTTATCGACCTTAAAGTGTCTTTGTTACACGCCGGGACGATTGCATCATTATCGAACTGATTGTGGGGCAAAATGGGCTTTTCGTGAAGCCGACTTCTATCAATTTCAAATGACTGCAATATAAGATTTTTATGGTAGTAGCAAAGTGAAAATTTTAACGTGTGTGAATTTTGAAATCGACAATTAAAGCAAATCATTTTTTGGGTTTAGTTATGAATGAAACAACTTTCCACATTGGGAAACTCGCATCATTTTGAACAACGTCCCTGCGACCATTAATAATGGCATTTTTTCAACACTACTGTGCTACACTAATCGCACCTATTGTACCCAATAATTATGCTTACGTTTTGGCGGTGTGTAAAGCTCATCCATCATGCATTATACCTGTCAGGAGTCGTCTGGTTAATCCACCAACGCGTAATATTCGCATTGTTGTAATTTGCATCACCGAGGCGGAAACTGTTGCATGCGAACGGGCGTGATCTCGCACCGCGTCCTCCATTGTCTAGTCGGGTGGTTGTAATGGTCCTCTTATCAGCGAGGGCTCACTTAATAACCCACCTGTTGAACAATCATCAAGTACTCGAGACTCCAAACCAAAAAACCAGACGGTGTTTTGTATCGATAGTGTAATGGCGACTGTGCAAATACTAAAAAAATGTAGTTTTTGTTGTTAATTTATGATTTAGTTGACGATGAAATAGCACATTTTCGCGACGAGGGTCGGGATTACCCTTGAGGGAAGCAAATAGAAACGATCAGTAAATTCCATTAGTTTAATTTCCCAAGCCTGTGGCACTGCCCATGACCCACACCAATTGCCATCATCATCGCGAAATTATCTCTTGCATATGACAACGGAGCAGTTGCACCCGGACTCGATCGATGGCCCCGTAGCGACAGGCCTGTCCCCGGACATGTAATTTGTCCGGGGTGTGGCTTAAGAACTTCCATATGCGTATGACGGACCCCCAGAGCCCCGTGGGTGACATACGCGGGATTTTCACGTTGGCGATGTGTACCAAGGTTTTGCCGAGGCTGAGGAAAAATTCTGAATTTTACAGTTTTTGCAGTTTTCATTTTATCGTATTTATTTCTTTTTTCCAGTTCATGATGGTGGGTTAGAGGAGAACGTAGGCGACAGTGGCGAGGAATCCGAAGACGAGTGGAACTACATCAAAGGAGAAGAAGCCAACAAAGAGAACATCAGTCCGTCGCAGCCGGACTGCGAGGTAATCCCTCCTTTACCAACCCTTAATTTTTCTATTTTTAATTTTTCTCCAATAAGGTTGCGCAAATTCTGGAAGATCCAGACAACATGTCTCAATTAAACCCGAATGCGGCCGAATTCGTGCCCGTCTCGCCGACCCGAAGCATTCCTTCGCCTGCGTGCAGAGCTTTGATAAACGATCCCGTCATTGCCCAATCGCCGAAAAGACCGAGCGAAATTGATATCAGTTTGCCCAATCCGCAAGAGTTTGAAAACGAAGTTAAATCTCGACCGAGCGATTTCGATTCGTTCAGTAACGGTCACGATCATGAAGACGTAAGTGTTGTCTTTATTTTGTGCTCTTGTTTTTTTATTTAGTGTCATTAAACTTTGCCGATAAGATAAGTTGTTTGTTTTAGGAACAGAAACCGTCTTCGCAAGATTTAATTGAGAATATCCTAAACGGGAAAAACATCGACGAAATACCGGAATTTCAACCCGGAAATACTCCTACGAAAATGGCCAGCGCTCTGGGCGATGAGTTTCATTTCGGGCCGAATGCTGCACCTTTCACGCCAAAAATGATGGACCAATCGGAGGCGGGATTGTCTACCAAAGCCGTCTTCGGGGATGAGTCCAACCTGGATACGAGTATGGATACCTCGCAGGATATCACCGATTTTAAGAAGGAAGACGATCCAATGTCGATGTCGTTTTATCAGGATAAAACCAGCGCTGACTCGGATCCCTTCGACTTGAACAAAGTTCAACTACTCCCAGAAAATTTAGATGAGTTTTTGAACAAATCCGAGGAGACACTTTCCAACGACCCAACCAAAGATTTAATTTCCAACGATGTGGTTCTCGATAACGACGAAAGGATTCAAACTACAGATCTTGATAACGAGAAAGAGTTGGCATCTCCCGTATCAAACGATGACGATTCAAGTGGGGTTTGTGAATTATCTAAATCACCTCAACCTCAAACTGACGATTTGATCGAGTGCAACTTTGCCAAAGATACGCTTCCGGACGTGTGTTTGCAACCGGAGCCGAAGCCACAAGAAGACTTACTCAAAATTGAATCCCCGGAACCTCCTGCATTGTCACCACAACCTCAAGCTATGTCTCCTTCACCCCTATCAGTGTCTCCTCAACCTCCAGTCTTGTCCCCGGAACCCGAACTTTTACCGAAAAGTTCAGAACCGGAATTTTTATCAAAAAGTCCCGAACCGGAATTTTTGCCAAAAAGTCCCGAACAGGAATTTTTGCCAAAAAGTCCCGAACCGGAACAATCGGTTGATGTCATGTTCGCACCCGTGGAAGTGGAAGAAAAGAAGGAAGTTTCAGTCGAGTCTCCTTTCGAAGATATCACATCATCGGTTAAGGATATTTCGTCACCGGTGACATCACCGGTCCCAGATCAGGTTATAACCGAACCGATCGAGTTGAATTTTGCCCAAGAAGTTAATAGCGCTGTTCAGGAGATTGTACCACCTGTCGAGGATTCGTCACCGATCAGAGAACCGACTTTAGTACCCGACATCGCGCTATCCACTCCTAAATCAGTGACAGATACCGAATCTGTGGCCACAGCTGATGTTAATTCGTTCCTCGAAAGGTCAGAAATAGTCGATCTCACGTCACCATTGCAAAGTCCCGGTGATCACACTCTTGTATTCCAAGACCCCACCTGCGTTTACCCCCAACCGACCGAAATTAAGACTGAAACTATCACTCCCGAATTTGCCCAATCGGCTGTTATTTCACCCACTGAATCGAAAGAATCGCCCCAGGAAACCGTCAAAGAACCGGAAGTCGTCCCCGAAGTGGCTGCTCCAGCCCCTGAAAAGAAACTTAAAGCTAAAGCACCAACGGCGACCAAGAAATCCACACCTGCGAAACCTTCTACAGCGTCACCGGCGAAAGCCAAACCGACAACAACTCCAAAAACGAAACCATTAACCTCGGCGAGAGCTGCAGCTCCAAAACCATCCACTGGGGCTGTACCTAAACAAACGGTTGCGAAAGCGGCGGCTCCCAAGCCCAAACCTGCTGCAACGAAAACCACAGAGAAGAAACCGTTGACTAACGGCGAAGCTAAACCACCGGTTAGGTCGAATTTAACCGCACGAAAATCAGTCGATTCACCCAAACCGGCGGTTAAAGCGAGTACTACGACTAAACCTGCGGCTCCAAGGCCCCCAATGGTGTCCTCTACGAGGACTACCACAACAACAAGGACATCTGCAACAGCGCCTAAACCAAGGCCTAATACTTTGGTTAAGACTAGTACTACTACGAAGACGACAGTTTCGACGACTGCTTCCAAGGTGACTTGATTGTCTGTTGGGGGATTCAAAGATTTATTGTGTTTTTTTTTCCAGTTGAATACGTCGAAAACGACATCGTCGCCAACTAAAACTGCTTCGCCACCGAAACCAAGGCCGACTACAGCTCCGGCCAAACCTAGGGTGCCTCTAAGCAAAACTGTGACGAAAACGGCCGATAAGGATAAGGAAAGTAAAGATAGTGCGAATAAATTGACAGCTTCGCGTACTGTTATGAGAGCTGCATCAGCAAGGACTACAACCGGGACGGTGCGAAAAACCGAGTCGAAGGTGAGAAGTGCACAAAATAAATGCTTTTTGAACTTGAAAAAATAGCGCAAATTACATTCAAAGTGGCCTTTGGATTTTATTTAGTTCACACGAGAAGTGGCCTAGAAAGTGTTTAAGTGGATTAGTATTTTTTGGAGAATGCGAGAAATGCATCTGTTTTTGTGGTAATTGTGGTTTTGTAATTTCAGACAACTGGAACGGCAACTCGAACGACCGTAACGAAAACGACCACATCCAGCACGACGCGGCCTGGCGCCGCCGCTGGCAAGAAACCCCTCGAAATTACCCGCACCGTAAGCAAGACTAAGACTACGAAGATCGAAAAGCCCGTTCAGAATGGCGTAACAACTGTAGTAACCGAACAGATAACACTAGTAAATAACGCCGTAAACGATAGTGATTCACAATTAATGAAAGATAATTCGCCCATTGATAATAAATTAATTGTTGACACTAACGCTGCAGACTGAACGATTTCATACTAACGATTTCTATTACCTACTTAGCATTATACATCTAATATGAATAACTGGTACTTTAAAATAAATTTTATAACTTACGCCCATATTAAAAAAACTGAATGTATAGAGCTGTGGTAATTTAGTATTGAGTTTCTATGTGGTGTGGATATAAAGAAAGACTTCCATATGTAAGATTTAATAATAATTTATAATGACCTACTTGAAACAAGAAAAAAAACTTTAAAACGGTTGACTTTGTATACGCGTCAATCGAGAAAATTTTTGTATGTATTTACCTTTAAGTTCGCTTTTTATTGCTTAGGTGTGTCGCCGTGATTGCTAATGCACTTTTTTTGTAAATATATTTAAAAAGTTACTATGGTAAAATTTTATAATCAGGTGCTTTTAGGTCTAGATAAGGCCGTTTCGATGATGCAAGACGCAGTTCATCGAATTCTGCCTTCTCTGAAATTAAATTTGTTGATCGATACTTAGCGACATTTATTAATTAGCATAATACTGCTTTTAATACGGTCTTTACTTGTAATTTTTTATTCAACCACCTAATTTTAGTAACGGACTACTTATTTTTACTTTCATAATTTTTGTTTTAATATTGAAATTTTATCATCGTTTTCCTTTATTTTTTCTTGTATTATTATTTATTGTGTACTTGTATTATGAGCACAAATTAAACAAAAAACTAAACACACGACTTTCATTGCTAAAAGCCAAGCCCTTTCCTCCATTATCAGCATAGGAAATTTTTTCTTGATAAAAGTTAAAACTTGGTAAGTGGAGGCTAGGCAACCAATAAAACGCTGCTTTAGGTGGGGTGCCTATAAGCGCCACTATTAAATTAATTAGCATTTCTTAACTATTTTTCAAGCAATTTTAACGGAACAAATAATTGGTTATTAACCAATAAAACAATAACAAAATAAATAGATCAGTTATAACGATTATTACTAAAATAGTAATATTAAAATCATTTCTCAGATGCAGTCATGCACGCAACCAGTTAAAAATGTGGTCTAAACTAACTGTTTTTGTCTATTATTCTATTTACAACATTTTTGTCATTTTCAATAAAAAATTAACAGTGTGTGCATTTAATAATCTTAAAATCGCTAATTATTCAAGACTCGAGCTTACTTCATAATTTAAGAGCAACAAATGTGTTTTTTTATATCTTACCACAAGGATACACGCTCTGCCGCGTCCCCTTCCTCGAAATAATCGCATTTTGTATCGTAATCTACATTTTACATTAAACACGCGACATGCCTTATGCCTCCTAATTCTGACAAAAAACGTCAAAATTTGAAAAAATGACCGAAATTAAGCTCGCAGTCTATGCCCCTTTTGAAGTAATAACCCATAACAAACCCAACGATTGCTGGTTGTCCCTTCTCGGGCGAGTCCTCGATGTCACACCCCTTGTGAGAGAGTACAAAGACAAAGATTGTATTAAACCGATCCTTGCTTTCGCCGGCAAAGACGTTAGCCACTGGTTTGACGAGAAAACTGGGGAAATTCAACATTTTGTTCATCCTGTGACCGGTGTCCTTGTTCCTTATTGCCCCCATGGACCTCTTCCAGACGTCGCCTGTCAGGTACCATCGACAACGTGGAGGCCACTTGAGGGGACCCCGTGGTGGTTAGACAACAAGTAAGTGAGACTTTTGCCGGAAAAATAGCTAACGAGGGGGTTTAGGTACCAAATTGGGGTTTTAACCAAACTAGTGCGTCCGATTAAAATAATAAATATTTTGCTGGGGAAGGCCGTTGTGATAAATGTGTGTTGCGAGGATAGTTTTTACAGAATTCAAGAACGCTACTCGTTGTATACTTCAGAACCTGATAGTTACACTTGGGTGTAATTTTTTTTCCAAAGTTTTTTCGAAATTTTAGACAGTTTTCTAGTTATATGGATAAACTGATCGAAATGGACAAGACCATGGACGAGAATGGAATCCCCGACGATCGCGAAAAAATGGCCGAATTAGGAATACCAAAAAGTTTCTTCGTCCCAAGTGTCAATCTTTATTTCAACGACGATCTGAGACACACTGAAGACCTGACTGACGACGAGGATGAGCTAGATGCAGAAATTTGTTGCACTTGCCAAAAGGATGATGAAAAAATAATGTAGAATTTTTACTAAAACGATAAATTTATAGATCGTATAAAGATAATAGTAATTAGTGCGAGTGTATTATTATTGTTGAAGCATATGCTGTTTAATTTGCAAATGTTGGCGAACCATAAAAAGTTAACGAAACCAAGCGGAAAACACAATGAACCTTTTGCAGTCATTAAAATTGAAACAAGTGGAAAAATAATTGAGGGAGGAAACTGAACAAAATAAACTACAAGCATCCATTTTATGGTTGTAAATAATAATATAATTATACTTACCAAAAGTGTCATAGCTAAAAATACAACTTTTTCCTATTGCAGCTAAACAAATAATTGAACAAAGTCAGTGATTAGGTACAGTATTAAATTTTACGCAAAAAATTCTCTTATAATGTTTTTATTTTAAATGTGAAATCTTCTACAGGGTGCACTAGAATTGGCGCCCCAGAGAAAAATGCCATGTAAGATGAAATGGAAAAAAAAGTTTAAAAAATTTTATCTATAAAAATTTCGAAGTTATGAGAGTTTAAATTTTGCACTTTCACTCTATTTATTTCTGTTGGAAAAATAATTTTCCAAATTTTTTTGCTATAGACTAATAAAAGAGTAAACAAGGAAACTGTATCTTAAATTGTAACTCTGTTTAATGTTATTTGTTACTTTTATTGGTAAAATTTTTGTACTAAATAATTATAAAAAGGTCGCGGTCAATTTATAGTGGCCATTTATTTATTTATTTATTGCAAACTTGGCAGCCCTTAGCCCTCCATCTCTAGTGTATGGGTTGTGTCTATGTTGGTAACAGAAATAACTAAATTGTGTCAACAATTGTGACAGGCGCAGTAGATTTTATATGTGAAGTATTCTAACCCGATTTTTTCAGGATTGTCGTTTTAGAAAGATATGTTCCTATTTCTCTAAAAAAAAAAAACAATTGGTTGTTTAAAGTCGGATTTACACAACTGAATTTTTACAAATTTCCACAGGAAAGTGGCTACTATGAATTAACCGCGACTTTATACAACATTATCAATATCATTAAATAGACAAAAAAATGTCAAATGTCAAAAAATATATGTCAAAATTTTTTTACAGATAGTATTTTTAAAACATTTTTTCTATGTTCCTGGTATCTTATCTTACTTTTACTTGTAACTTTTTCTTGGGGTGCGAGTTCTGACACCCTGTATAATAACGAAGAAACTATGTTTTCAAAATTTCGCTAAAATATCAATTTTTGTTTATAACTCGAAAACAAAAAAAAAACAACGATAGCGGGTATTTATCAAAAAATGATCTCGAAAATGTGTCTTTCATTTCTCCTAAAACTTTTAATTTCGAAGATTTCTCATACAAACATCTCACTTGAATCAGCCTGTATTCTAATATTCTTACCACCCTGAAAACGTTTTTGATTGCTTTATATAAATTTCTTCAAGAGTTTTTTGCTAAAAATGTATTTTTTGTAGTAAAAATTAGACTCCGGTGTGAAATCACCCACTTCGAGAGATCTTGACTATTTTAATTAAGATCTCTAATAATTCAATAAATGAAAATTAATTGCTACTGTTATTGATAATTATTCTTGCAACTATGTTCCAACTATTTAATTATCTAATTGTAAACATAAAAATGAAAGGTAGCAATGCGTGGTACGACAAGCACTTCCAATGCAAATTTATACCGTTTTATTAATAATAATTTAAATTATTTCCTAGAGTAACATGTGACAGAATATTTGTAACACGACTTCATCACAGTGTTCGAGTTTCAGCCGTTTCAAAAAAAAGGGATTATTTCAAGTGCGAAATTTGTTGTGAGCCGCGAAAAAGTGGTGTTTGTGTTTTCAGGTGCGTGTTTATTAGCATAAAAATCTTAAAAAATTACGATTAACATCTCGTTCCACTTTACGGTAACTGTTCTCGTTTATTGAGGCTCTCCACTCGGATAATTTCACCTGTGCTCTACCGATTATTTAAATTAAACAACGTTTCTGCCATATGCCATAATTCGGATCGACTTATCTGAGATTTGTTGTTGACGGCGTATGTGAACATTTGGAGGGTTCTTCAACAGTAGCACATTTATTTCTGTAAAGGCCAACTGCAAGATAAGAGCTATTTACGGACGTAGAATTATTTTAAAAATTAGTTGCGATAAAGAGAAACGGAGAAAAGTGATATTGTGCTGTGGGATTGTTGATTTTAAGGACTATTTCCTGGTTTTTGATGTAACTGTACACACAATGGAAATACCGCTGTACTTTAACATTTACAGGTGAGTTTGATAATTTTGACATTCGTGCGAGAAATACTCAAAGTTATTTCTTGTCGCTGATTTACAGTTAAATATTTTGTTTATTAGAAAAGATACATTAACTGGACGCGGCCTGAGTTGTCAATTACTCATTTATGGTGCTGACCCATAACATACGCTGTAAAAATAAAAAGATATAAACAACAGTAAATGGCTATTACAAAGTTGGAGTGAGTCTATAAGGAAACAAAGATTATACATTTTACCCACTATTAACATAACTATTTAGAAAGTGTACCCCAGAGTTATTAAATGGTTATGAAGACTAATTCAGTCTATGGACACGTGTCGTAAATCGAAAAAAAAAATAGATAAGTTAAAAAAACGTTGCACACACATGAAAATGAAAGTTATCTCTATGCGAAATAAAAAATATTCGTCTATTTTCTTATTTATAAAAACTAGTTGCTTACTCGCCTAGAGACGAAACTAAACTTTACGCTCCACACTCACATTGATTTGTAGCAACTGTGAAAACTATCTTATTTTTCTCTCTTTATTTGTCTAGTGAAATGTGGTATCCAGTATTCTGGTAGAATTTTCATTTATCTTTATAATTTTTTAAGGCTAAACTAAAATTAATGTCGCATGCGTAATCACGTGGTTTTGTTTGGTTCGTTTTAACAGCTAATAAAAAAGTAGTATTACGGTCACGTTGTTAACCTCTTCGATGACCAGAGTTTAGTTGCGGAAAAAAGACAAAAAAAGTTCATATTAGTGTCCACCTGTAACTAATTTTTTACCACTTAATTACTTCTACTTTACTTAACCACTAAACAAATTCTGACACATTATATTGAATATTTTTTTAATATGGTGAAATTTAATCCGACTGTTCCCCTTTCATGCTACATTTTCATTACTCTCGTTATAGCATTACATCCCAAAAGCATTACAAACGTCACATGTAACTTCTCCCAAGTGTATTGACCAACATCTATTATTTATCCACATTTTTAACGAGAACAAGGTGCAATAACGTAATGGAAAGTGTATGAATTAACTCTTTAAGACTTGATTTAATTATACCATTCACTAAATAGTTACGTAATTTTTTCACAAACACTCTTTAAAAAAATGTTTTATTTATAAATCGAGGAGCTTTAAACTCAGTTACGAGCACTTAATTAGTTTCCCATTTCCGGATTAGCATACAGTGTGTTAGATTACAAAATAGTTGGTCACCCCGTTGGTCAACACCCTGTAGAAGAAGACGTGCGGGCGGAAACATCCAAGCAGCTGGCGGTCGCGTGACCACATGCATTTTACCCTTCAAAGCACACGTGTGTGATATTCTACATTTGTTTCGAATTAAAATACAGTCTGGGGAATTCGCGAAATTCTCCGTGATTTTTGTATGTTATGATAAAGCCACCACCGTCTGGAGTGAAACCTTAAGGTGCCGGATGAAGGCCGAAATTGTGGCCAGAAAGTGTATGTCCGTCGAACATCTGCCTCGACATGTGTAGAGGTGAATTCCTTTTCGCCAGGTGCCCACAATCCAGAAAGGTCGGAGCGTGGCGCTGGCACCGTATTTGTTATAAATAATCGGCAGCTGCCGGTGTAAATAAGATGAGGCACCAGAGATGGGGAAAAATGCAAAATTGGCGCCGGATCTAACTGTTTGGAAACGGTGGAAAGCAGGAAGAAAACTAGAGCTATATATTCTTCGAAGTGGCGGCATAGTTATAGGCATAAAAGTCATACTATAAGATAAATGATAATAAGTTTCTCTTTGGAGCCATCAACATCAATCTTGCAGTTTTAAAAACATTTTTTTCATAAGGTATAATTTAGTTTTCACCACTAGACAACTAGACAATTTATTCTGTTTAAAACTGCAAAACGATGAAAATTTTATTTTATTACAGTAGGAACTCGATTATCCGAACTTCCGTTAATCCGAACCTCCATTAATACGATTACTTTCTTACTCTATCAAAATAAAGAACTAAACTTTGAATATTTTCAAATGGCGGATTTGTAGAATTGAAAAAGCAACAATTTTCGGCGTAGAACAACCACAAAATAGAAAATCTTTTGAGAGTGAAACAAAGTTACCAAACGAATTTTTTGTATCAATTTGAGAGCTTTATAATGACTAGACTTGGTGTTATTTACCTCGCCAAGATTGGTAACGATTAGTATAACAAATAACAATATTAATAAAAATATTATTAATTATATGCGTTTTTTTAATAACATACGCAATGCATATGTTATTATTATTACCTACATATGCAATTATAAAAAACGTCAATATTTCAAAGTAGTTGCAATTTAATATAAATTTTAAACAATTCAAAACGCGATGGTTCAATATACCTGTAGGGCTATCTGTAGAAATAAAAAAATTATCTGTATACATATTTTTAATTCTCCATTTTCTTGTACTTGTCCTTGAAATATTGATACTTGATTCCGTCGAGAATGGTATTACAGTGATACTCCTCTATAACGAGTCTCGGTTATAAAAAAAATAAAGTATCATATTTTTAATGTGCTTGCTTTCTTATTAAAAAAAAATAAACTTTTTCCAACATTTTTAAAATGGGTATATTATTGTCAAGCAACATTGTCTTGTTTGAAACCACTATTTAACATACCAGGTGAATAAAAAGTATGCTTAAACGATTTATTTTTTGGAAAAACTAATTGATGAATGACATTGTCACATTGAATGTGACATTTTGTCAAGTAAAATTTTTTTCGAAATTTTCTTTTATTTTTGAGTTCTAGAAAACTTTTATTTTTTTAAATGGCAACTCACTATAAAACTGTTTTTCTCATGAAGGTTATAATCTAAGGATTACAACTATCTACTTTATATTTAATTTTTAAAAATAAAATAAAATTTTGTTCTCAAAGTACTCGTACGATCACATTATTAATATTACTTTAATTATTATTTTCTGGAGGCAATCCTGTATGTATTTATTTTTTGTTTTTTTATTAAAGCTTTATTGAAGAATAAATTTAAAATTTTGGTAATTAGCTTTCGCTGTCGAAAGAAAAAGTACAGTTAGTGTTCAGCTTTCGGTTTACTTCCCCACACGTGTATTGATAGTCGTGTAAAAAATCTCTTGATTAAAGCGTGTATTAATTTCCTGTTACAAGCAACCCCGTCGCCATCTTCAACTCTTCCGGCCATTACGGTTGACTTCATTTTAAACAATGGTCTTGTACATTCTTAAAATTCCTTCCCACAGTGATGTTTTTAATACGGCAATTAGTGAAGAATGTTACAGTATAATATTCAACGTAGTCTCGCGATTGCAATATGTCAACCGACCGCGAAATGTATTACCAAAAAGAAAATGTTTATCTCGGGTTCCTGACCATACAAATTCTATATAATTACGTGCTTGAGGTAAATTACAGATGTGTGGAAGAGAATTTTATATTTTTGGTAAATGCAGCGGTGCCAATGCAACGCCAGAGGTAAAATAACTTTGCGGAGAATTTTTTTTAAATCACAGCATGCAATAGAGTCGTAATTATACAGGGTGTTCGGTCCAAGTCGCCCCGGCTGATAACACCTAAACTTACTTCTTTTTTTCAAAAAGTAAATATTTAAGTAATAATATTCATTCTTGGCTTTCTTAATAAATGTATTAAATTTTTTTAGCACATCCGGTGTTGCCGGAAATGCTACCAAATTTAGTTTTTCAAATGGAACACCTATGTTTTTTTTTCCCCAAACAATAATAATTGACATGAAAAATACTGTAAACCACTATTTATTACATTTTGTGTAACACAATGCAATCAAAAAACATCTTAAGTCTTAGAATTTTATAAGGAAATTGATCGCGTAGCCTGATTTTTAATTTTAAAGGAAAGGTGTGAATAAAAAAATGCATGGATACAGTTTAATTGTTGGTTTGACAAATTTAATTTGTCAGTTTATGAGATTATGAACCTCTTGGATTTTCTTCGACTGATAACAGAACATTCAGATTTCTATTTTCTTGTTCTTCACAAAGAACCACAGGTTTTTTAGTTTTAAGAAGCGAACCTATTCGTCTCAGTTGTTTTTCAATTCGATTAAATTTTCAACGATTTGGGTGAATTCTATTTGAGTATTTTTCTCTATACTGTCTTTCAGCTTCCGCTCTATTTTTGTTGCACTTAAAAAAACACTTCAAGCTGATCTACTAATTCGTCGAAATTAATAACATCCATTATTAAAGATCTCAATAAGATTTATTGACAAATTAGGCTTTGTCAAACTAAGAATTAAACGGTATTCAAGCTTATTGCTTTTTTCATGAATACCTTGACAAGTAAAATCCGCCTACGTTGCAAAATTTGCAATAAAATTCAAAAATTTAAATTGTTTTCTGAGTGCATTATGTGAAGTAAAATGTAATAAATAGTGGTTTACCGTATCTTTTATGTCAATTATTTTTGTTTCGAGGAAAAAAAACATAGGTGTTCCATTTGAAAAACTAAATTTGGTAGCATTTCCGGCTACACCGGATGTGCCAAAAAAATTTGATGCATTTACCAAAAAAACGCGGAATAAATAGTATTATTTGAAAATTTAGTTTTTGAAAAAAAACAATTAAGTTTAGGTGTATCGGCCGAGGCGACTTGGACCGAACATCCTGTATACTGCGACGAAAAGACATAATTTCGAGAGGTTTGCTCCCGGAACTAAGAAAAATACGAATTTTTTTTATGATTATTACCTAAAAATTATAATGACTAAGGTTTCTGCCCAAATGTGTCAAAACGTAATTGCTTCTGAATTTCTGTATTTTCTTTTTAAATTATTCCAAGTTAAATACAAAATATAAATAATTTGTTCCAAAATTTATTATTATAATTTATTATTCAAAAAATAATCATGCCGAGTATCCTGCGTGCTTAGAAATAGCCTGATAAAATTTTTACGTTTTTTGTCAAAACGTTTTGCTAAAAAGAAATATTTTTCGTCAATTTTCTACCCCAAAATGTGATTGTTTGTGTTTAAATTTTCGAAAGTGTTTATGAATTTAACTAGTGGAATTAGTAGTGCAAAATGTCGATTGCTGATGTCAATAATGTCATAGTAAAAGTAAAAACGCTTAAGCAAAAAAAAATTTCACGCCATGTCTGAAAGCTAAAAAGCTAATAAACATGGTCACTTTTGTGACCTTTGCGGATAAATAAATAAGAATAAAATATGGTGAAATTGAAAATTAAGATTTTCGATAACTTAACTAATTTTAATTTTTTTAAGATAAAATGGAGAGGTTTATAAATAACAAGCGAGTCTTAATTTGTTAATTACTTCTATTCTATTTAATTGTCCTTTATTGGAAATAATAAAGTGGTGCGAAATTATTGCAGCAGATATTTTTTAATTAGTACTAATAAAACACACCACATTTTAATTATTTCTCTAATTTGTTTAATAGCTCTCTGAAAAAGGTTTTTTAGCCGCATTTTAGCATACATTATTTATAATACGAGCATTCCAGAACAGAAACTTCCATACATAGAGATAGTCTCCACCTGGTGATTGAACTTGTTACCACAACAATAAATAAAAGTAATTAAGGACCGAACAATTTAAAAACAAATTAAAACTGATAAAACCTTGAAAAGCGCTCATTCACAAGAGTGATATGAATAGTAAGTAATACTTTGTTTTAATGTAATTTCCTTCATTAAACCGTATCATAATAAATCATAAAATTGTTGTAATAATCTCCTTTGTGTTTGTTATTTTCAATGCAGCTGTGAACGCGTTACTGTTGCAATTGCAATTAAAGCAATTTTCTGTTCGAAAACAACCTTGAATAGATTAAGTTAATTAATTCATCATAAATATTTTTGCATTGGACAGTTATCTCCTCTTGTTTTGTTATCACAAGCATCTATGCTAATGCTAGCCGGACGGATATGCTTTATTGTTAATAGCAGCGAAAACAGTTAAATTAGCTCTTGATTAAGTCATTGAACATTTACAATGAAAAATCACCTTCACCCATTTCTTATCAAGTTGACTAATTTTAACGCCAGTTAAATAGCTATTTGAACTTCCTTTCGAACCGGTCTCAACAATTTTCTGTTGATTTTTTCTCCGATGCAAAGCAATCAGACGGCGTTTTTCCATTGAATGAGAAACAGGACCGTGAAATGGGATGAAAAGGTGCATCACGACACGTTTCCACCATTTGATTTAGTAGATTCCCACAGATTGGCGGCGAGACATAAAAGCTCCCATCTCGAATCCGAATACATCCGTTACTGCAAACGTGAAAACAATTACTCTTTGTTGCGAAAAAACGAGGAAACGCGCCAATTATTCAAATTCGAAGAAAGTTGGTAAAATAGTGGCAGTGCTGCCCGGAAACTGGGCGTGCTAAGGTCGTTGCCGCAGTGGGAATTAAAAACCGGAAAGGAGGAGACCGAACCGGAACACCCATCTTGCGCATATTGATTATCGAGAGGCCGTGTTTACATTTCCCATATTTGCCATGTTTTGGTCCTGATTTTCGGCAGCCAAGCGTACGGATTTGAAACACGTGCCAAGGCCCCCATAATGAACTCATCGTTGAAAGTGAAAAAACGACGAGAAATTTTTAATTAAACAATACGGGAGATGATAGTGAGATAAGTTGCGACAATGACATTTTTCTTGCGTGCAAGGAAGTGGATTTACTTTCGGTGAAAAGATAAAAATGGAAATTAAATTGCCGACATGTCGAGGATATTTTGTAAATTCTCCGAAAGTGAGGTCTGGTTTTTGTGGAATATGGATGAATAACTTCATTTTCTTTGATGAAACAATTTATTACAAGAACTTAAAGAGTGCAAATATTGTTTTTTTTCTTCTAAATCAAAAAAATTTAAAATTCAAAAATGTTAAATATTTACACGTAATATCCGTTCCACATTGCTGTGAACAGTCAAGGTTAATTGTGCAAAAACTCTTTTGTTTATTTAGTGGCTAAGCAACCGTATCACTCAAATGAACAAAATGTAGTGGTATTTTTATTAATACCTGGTAACCAAGCAAGATATAAATGAAAACGACCTTGAGTTCTATAGCAATTTCAAACCAATTTTACCCATACTATGTAAATCATTTAAATAAAGAACAATTATTAAACTATAATATCTGTTCTAGTTTATTTTTTGATTTTTAAAATGTTTTAAAAGACAGTAAACGTCAATTACATTTAGTTTTGATTTGTAACCTCTAATTTTGTAAAATTATTCCAACACATTACTTTTTAAAAGAGTATAGGTAATAAGAACTTCGTTTATTTTAAATAAGAAAGCAAAGAAATTAAAAAAATATTAAAAATACAGGATGCGCCAGAACTCGCGCCCGATAGAAAAATGCTATGTGACGTAAGATGGAACATGGAAAAAATGTTAAAAAAATTCTGTCTATAAAAATTTCAAAGTTATGAGAGTTTAAATTTTGCATTTTGACTCTATTTATGTCTGTTGGAAACATAATTTTCCAAGTTTTTTTGCTACAAGCTATTAGAAGAGGAAATAAGGAAGCTGTATCCTAAATTATAACTCTGTTTAATGTTATTTGTGGCTTTGATTGGCAAATTCTTTGTACTTTTACTAAATAATTATAAAAAAATATACAAGATCATCAGTACCATAATTAAATAGATATAAAAAATGTCAAATGTCAATTTTTTTAAGAGACAGTATTTTTCTGTTTCTGGTATCTTATCTTACTCAAAATTTTTCTCAGAGGCGCAAGTTCTGACACACCTGTATACCTAGAGTAACAGAAGAATTACATTGAATGTAATTTAATTTATTATTTGAAATTGGGTTTGAATTTTAAGTTTATAATCTTAATTTTTAGTTTAATAGATACATTTTGAGTTAAAAAAAAATGTATTTGAAAAAAGTAACAAGTAGGTACTAGATCTCTCCATCTTTTTAGTTTTTAACATTTCATCGTAGATTCTAACAATTTATTGTAGTTTACAAATTAGTTTAACTTTAAACTTGACTTCAATTAGAAATGTACAAATGTGTTAAAACGTCATGTTATTTACCAGCAATTTAAAATTTTTATTTTGTACTTAATGTGAAAGAGTGTTTTTATCAACTTATTTCAGTAGATGAAGTAGTCTTTTATAGTCTAGTGAAATAAAGTAATTTTTATCTACTGTTTATATTCAAGAAATTTTGGTAGGTGAATACAAAATAAAACGAAATATACACGACGATAAAGATTGTTTATCCACTCGTGAAAAAAGTCCACTCGCGAGTTTGTCACTCGTAAACTTAACCTTTTCACTCGTAGAAAACAATTTCTTTATCGTCTTATATAATAAATAACTATAATTTTTAAACTTAGAATTTTTTAGATTAGGCTTTTTATCGTATCTATATTTATTCTAGTTTACAAATCATTTTAGAATCAATTAGGTATTTACATACATATTTTTTTTGCGACTTCGTCTACGTATAAACAATAAAAAAAATCAACTCTTCTTCCTACTTTTCTTCTGCAACAACTGAGTGATTTTGCTCAACACTCATCATTAATTCATGGAAAGTGGCTGATTTGCAATTTTGCAATTTTGCCATTCGGACAAATCCTTTTTATTAGCATCCTTCCCATACCAAACAAGTACCGACATCAGAAATAAGTAAAACATGGTAAATCTCAATTCGAAAAAACCACCAGCAAATTAAAGCAAAGAAAACTGGTTATAACATAATAAGCGGGGTTATTAAAACATATGAATAAAACATAACCAGATAAGATCACGTTCTGGTATAAAATATATTTTTTTGATTTTGAATGATTTCGAATTGATTTATGAGTAAGTGAAATAAATAATTTAGGCGTTTTTCCCGTCACTACAACCATAATTATCAGTCACTATGGTGGTTAATTAGAAGTAAATTGATACTAGCACTTCCGCTCACGTGATTTTCCTCCCCCTATAATAATAAATTATAGATTTTGAAGGGGCCATTTAATCACATGTGGTGGTGACTAAAATTCTATTAAATACAATGAGTAAAAGAAGAAGAATCACAACACTTTCTATAATTATTAGTACTATTATAGACGGGAGACATATAAGGCGTCGACCCACACACATCTCGTTAATTTTTTTTTTAATATGAGAATATGTTTCCCGATATAATCATAATTTAATAAGCTTTTAATTCCATCAACATATAATTTCAGTCTTTATACCATAACCATTTTTCCATTTTGTTGAAAACCATTCCCCGCCATACATCCGGTGTTAGGTTGGAGGTTTTCACCTGACTTATAATTCACCTGCTCTTACTAAACAGTCACGCTTTGCTGTTCGCAACCGCCACAGCAAGAGTAAAACAGTTTCAAAGTTGAGTTTCGCGATTTTTCGGATGTGATATTTTCATCGAAAATGCCAGTGGGACTTGTCTATGATTTTGCTGGGTAAGTGATGATGATTCATTCGAGGACACTGATCCTTAATTTGAAATTGAAATAAATTCATTCGCATTAATGGCTTTTAAATAATTGCTATCATTTTAATTGGTGTTTGTTATTGCAATTTACGTCAATGTGTTAATGCAGTGGAGTATTTTACAGGATTGGGTGCTATGAAATTACTGTAATTAGAGGTGAAGCAATAGTTCATGCGATTCGTGCAAACAAGTGCAGGAATTTGAACTGCATTTACCTAGTTTGTTGTTATTTATTATGGTAATAAAGAGGGACACTTGTTTGAGTTATTATGAATTAATTAAATAAAATGACTCAGGGAGAGTCGGAAAATTACAGAATAATGGCAAAACATGACATTTTATACAAAAATACCTATAATAATAAATTGGATAATCATCTTTAATTTTTAGTTAATTAAAAACAAAATCAAGAAATAATTCACAGACACTAAAACTATGTATGTATTTGGATCAACTTGCTATTGAGTCTTTAGAAAAAGTGGTGTCAAAATGTGACTTTCTTAAAAACGAAATTAATTTTATAACTAAATTTTTTTTGTTTACTTTTAGTTTCATGTTTTTTTTCTTGTTTATTTAAATTTGTAATGAATTTTAAAAGAATAAAAATTTGAAAGTATAATTTATTTTCATTTTAGCATCCAAATAAATTCTTTAATACATAATTGTATTTTTGCACTAAGGCACTAAGATTACATACAGTATGTCCGAAAACAATATCAAAAGATTTCGGGGTCAAAATAGAAATATGTTCCTATGGACATAGGACATAGGAAGCTAGAACGATTTCTTGACCTTATACAGGTGTTCCGTTTTTATTGTTACAAATTTAAACAGGTGACAGAATATTCAATTTTAAGAGAAAAGTTTCCTATGCTTTTTTTAATGTTTTTTTTTGTCAATATTTCAGAAACCATTTTAGATAAAATTACAAATTTTGGTACAGCAGATAGCTTTTATACACTTAAACGAATTCAAAGATTATTTATTCTGAAATAATGAAAAAACCTATTAAAAAAGCAGGGTATAGCTCCTTTATAGAGAATGTTGCGACAAAAGTTTCCTATGCGTTTTTTAATGTTTTTTCTTCAATATTTCAGAAACCATTTTAGATAAAATTACAAATTTTGGTACAGCTGATAGGTAACTTTTATACACTTAAGCGAATTCAAAGATTATTTATTCTGAAATAATGATAAACCTATTAAAAAACGCTTCTTTACAGAGAATGTTTCGACACATGTTTATGGAAAACTTTTGTCTTAAAATTAAATATTCTATCATCTGTTCAAATTTCTAACAATAAAAAAAGAACACCTGTATATAAAAATAACAACAGAAAATAACGAAAACGCGTATTCCGTAAAAAAATTGCGAAAAACGTTTCCAAAACTAAAATTTTTCTTTAACGGTTCCTGAAGTATTTGAATATTGCTCGTCATTTTGCTCCCTTAGGAAGAATTCTCGGCCATATATGCTTAGGTCTATAGGAACTTTTTTCTTATATTGTCTTAAAAAAGTTTAACGTTTTTTACACCACACCCTGTATTGGTATTAGTATTTTATTCAAATTGCAGTTGAGTCTTTAAAAAAAGTTAAACACTATTTTTATAGCTAAAATATTTTTTGTTTACTTGTAGTTTAGTTTTTTTTAATGATTAAATTTCAAAAGAAGAATTCAAAAGAAAGTACGATTTATTTTCATTTCAGTATCCAAATAAATTCTTCATTTAATCGTTGCAACAAAAGATAACATCAATATTAAATTTGATTTCTTAGAAACCGGGCGAATTTTGAAAAAAAACAAATTTCAAGTCCACAAAAAATAAATCGACTTCGTTTTGTCCAAACATGAACAAAAATAATCGAAATTCGGCTCAAGATTAAGATACGCGAGGCACAATACCGCTCCACAATGAATAATTTTCTGCCCATTGAATAATAAGATTCAATTGAAAGCATCCGTCCATTTTGTTTTTGCTCCAGTGATGATCCAATTAGAGCAATTAGATTTTTACGCACAATCTAAAATTTTACAAGGGTCACTCACCGACGCCGTAATTATCCCCCATTTGCAATAACACATGACGGTGGAGCATAAAAACGTAACAATATGTATTTGCTTTCTCTCCAATATGCTCGCGTGATGATTCGAATCATCTCATTTGCTTTTATCGATCGACAAAGCCATTCGCAAACATATGGCATATGTGGTTGCATTTCTATCTTCAAACAATAATTTGGTTTTTTCTTTTCAGTGAAGGTTTATTCACTGGGCCGGAGAGTAGTGTCCCGATCGATTACGCCAAGGTAAGTACAAAAGAAATTCTAAGTGTGATAGTGACAAATGTGAGGCATATTTGAGCTGTTAAACGTGACGTGACAAAAGAGACTTCAACGGATGATCAAGCGACGAACCCGAGCTTTAATAAATCTCTCAGATATTTCAAGTAGTCGCTTTAAATCAGGCCTCTTCAATCTTTCAGACAAAGAATTATAAATAAGCGGTGAGATAGGTGAAGAAACTTATTGCCATCGTAAACCAAAATACAGGGTGTTTTGTAAAAAGACAAAAAAATGTCAAGTATAAAATAAGGGAACACGAAAAAAATTCTATCTAAATTTTTTTTTAAGTTATGAGAGTTTAAATATTGCACTCTCACTCTATTTATTTCTGTTCAAAAAATATGTCAAAAATTTATGACAGAGAATTTTTTAAACATTTTTTTATGTTCCTTGTATCTCATCTTACTTAGCATTTTTCTTTTTTTTTTGTTTTTTTTACAAAATACCCTGTATGTTTAATGTGTATTTAATTTGAGAAATGAATTCTCTCATTTCTGTAATTTTTATAACCGGCATAAAATTAAGACAATTAAGTAAACGCGACGTCCGTGGAAGTTAAATGGGGGTTCTGCCATAAACGCAACTCATTGACTCAAGAACCTCATAATTTATTATTAAACCCAGCTGGAGCTCACTTTAACCCTTCATATAATTGCTCTTTATTGCTACTTTCTTGCCATCTGGTCCTCCCTCAAGGGTGTCTTAAACCGATCGACCACTTCGAAATTCCATCCCGGAACAATAAAGACAAACAAAGGAACATATTTCAAACACGTGCACCAATTTCCGTTACATTTGACCCTCCTTCGGCGTAAATTAAGGCTCAAAACAATCCTTGAAAAAATGTACAATGTTCTGTGAAGCCCTGGACACGGTCACATAATTATAATAAAAAGGCAAGGACTGGACGAGACGAGACTGTCTCCGCATAGGAATGTGTAATTCGCCGGAAGTTGCCTACACGGCCATGTTCACACGATGCGTTTTTCCAACAAGTCGGAATTTTTAATCGCGAAGTACAGTGTTGTTTTGCGGTGGGGGGTGTGCAATGGTTCATCCCTCATCTTCCGGCGTGTGCACATCTGCTGGGCATTGACAGACCAGATGGTACAAATTTTCTAAAGATGGCCTTGAGACCGGTTGGGGATCGACAGGGCTCCTATTCGAAAAATTGGGCCGATTTATGCATAACTTATTTGTTTGTTTAGATAGCACCCTGTTTATTTCAAATATTGATTTTTGATAAATTTTCACACTCTCATGTGATGTTGAAGTGTCGTAAATTTACTGTAAACAACTGGAATTGACATAAAATGACATGAAAAAAATTGATTCTATTTGCAATTGCAATTATGTTAATTGTTGCTAATTAATATTATCAATAAAATCAACTGTTGTACAAGAAGTAATTACAGATTAAGTGTAAAAATAAAGATAAAATAGTTTATTTTTCTTTAGCTTTTTAAAAAACATTGTATGAATGTTGTACAACACACGTATGAGTACTTATACAAGGTGTTTCAGAACTTGCACCCCAGAGAAAAATTTCAAGTAAGATATTTTAACATTTATTTTTTGGCATTTGACATTTTTTATGAATCGTCTATAAAGTTGACAAATTATTTATACTACAAAAATCAACTGCAAAGGCTTGTTATTTAAATAACTATTTACCCTTTACAACTTCCCTTACTTTGTTGTATTAAATTTCAAAAAAGGTTTCTTATTTTACAAAAATCGGCAAAACTATTCGTCAGTTCGTTTGGTTTCCGAAAATTACAAGTTACACAGAACTATTTTTTTTTTTAAAGAAAGCTATACAATCAAACTTTCTAAGTAAAACATGGATTGGAATTTTTTGAAATGATAAGAATAAACAAGACATTTTTTTTACGTAATTTTACGTTGATATTAAAATAGCTATTTATGCAACAAGTTGCAAAATGAGCGTGTTTTGCACTAACGTGCAAAAAGTAGCCATTTTGCATCATACAAGATTTTTTCCAACTTGATTGTGAAAAACATAGGGATCAAATTCGAATTTTAAATATGTGAATAATATGTCAATAATTTTCCAAAATCATACTATTGTCGGGGCGTTGCTATGAAAATACTCTTATTTGTTATCTTTATGTCACACTTTTTAACACTAGTGATAAAATTAAGCACATTTGACAACTAAAATTACATATCACAATGGTTGCTTTTCACAAACAAATTGTAAAAACATGTTTCCTTTTGCTAGAAAAATTATTTTGATAAATGGTTACAAAAATTTAAAAAATGTGAAGTTTAATGTATGTAGCGAATCTAGACGTTTATTTTATTTATTTATTTATTATAATTCAGGTGAGCTAAACTTACTCCGTATAACATAATATTTAGGTATTCTATTCTATCCGTAAACGTTTTCGGATTGAGAGTAAAGAGCAACACTAAAATTGACATAAAATGTTTATTAATTTAACTATTGTATGACTAGTGCAGTTAGTAGTGCAAAATGTCGAATGCTGATGATCTAGAAGATACCTCTCTAGAAATTGCTGAAGCAGCAAATAATACAAAAAAGAGACAACATTAGTAAAAGTAAAAACATTTTGGCGCAAAATAAAATTTTTACACCATGAATGAAAAGTAAAAATTTTTCTGGTTAAGTCATAAAAGTGGTCACTTTTCTTACGTTTGCGCATAAAATCAATCAAGTGTTTTAATCTATGCTAGCTACTGAATGAATCAGCTAAGATGACTTCCCTGGTCCATGTTATGCCACAGGGAAAATTACAAATTAAATGTAAATAAAATTTTCAATGTTTATTTTGCTGTAAAAATAAAAAAAACATTGAGTTCATTGTGTCTTATTGCAACAGATTTTTTTATTGTAATATCTTTAAAACAGAAAGATAAATTTGACTGACAATCTTGCAGAATCACAAAACATGTTTTCGTATCAACACGCTCAAATCTGAGTTTTTAAAAAGGAAATTTTGTAATCTTGTAGTTATTAAAAACGCCGAATTGGGTAATTTTAATCTAGTGGGTGTTTAAAAAGTACCAATTTTGAAACTGTGGGAACTGCATTTTATCAGTAAAAAAATCTCTGTAACAGTATTCAAACTCAAACATTTTTTTTAATTCTATCTAAAACCGTATTTAAAATTCTTGATCGCCCCGTAGAGAAATCAGACAAAATAGAAACAATTATGTTGTATATTTTACAATCAGGTAATGACGAGAAATTCGTCTCGAGTGGGAAGAATCCACGAAATCAACAACTTTCGGTAATTTCGTTGTTATTTGAACCAGTGAATGGATAGGTACGATGAAATTACCAAACCAGCGACCGGATTTGACCAATTTACTAAAAGTAGTGCCACCAATTTGTACTTGTCTATTCAAAGTCAAATCCAGTGAGAATCTTAGAAAAAACTGTTTGAAAATTTATGAAAGCTCGACAACACTCGTTCATCACCACAGTGTTTACCCGTTTTATTTTCAACAGCTGTTTTCACCCTCTTTACAAATAATTTGAGACCTCTTTTTACCCTGCCTTGCTACCGAAATTAGCAGTTATTTTAAGTGGTCTCACATTACATCCTACCCTTTTATAAAAAAAAAAATCATCCTTGCTCCTCACATATCTTCACATAAAACGGTGCACAGAAACAGTTCCATTCTTCAAGTGCCTTTGTGTTGAAGTAATGATTCATGCAGCGGCATATTTGACCCGTAAGTCACTCGAGATTTTTTCCAATTATTGAGCTTTAAAGCTCTTTCATATTCATATTCAAATCGAAATCTGATATCAATTCAAAATTTTCCACAAAAGAATTCCGAGTCTTGTCTCTTGTTTATTTAAGAGCTTAGACTCTGATCCTATCTCGAAATAAAGTGTCCCAGCTTGATTGATATGTACACAGCCCTCTTGTCGTTTTTTTCCGCCAGTATTGATATGCAAAAGAGTGATAATTGGAAGACATTAAACTAGATGAAGATGGTTTCTCCTTTTAGCGAACAAATATGTACAGCAAATTAGTGATAGCAGAGTTAACGCAATTATCACAAGCTTGTGAATAAGTAGAGAGGTCGTTCGAAGACGTTCCAAACCCGTTCTTGTAGTCGCAAGGACGTTGGTCTAGCAATATATGCATTGCTATCAGCGATCTTTAGCATTTGCTGTTTCTGTTTGTTTCTGGGTTAGCCCAAGACGCATCGACTTGAGGTGACTCCAATCGCTACTCGAAACAAATGAATGACACGTGACGTCATCCTTGGAACGGAATTATGCCCATTAGTGCCAAAAATTTGGCCAGGAAATGTCAACAACGACTTGTGTCAATATTGTCAGATTTTGCATTCACCTTTCGGAGAATTGTCTTGGCAAAACGATGTCACTAACCTTATACTTTTAATTTTCTCCTTCCTCTTGTGTGACTTCTCACGATGTCTGGGCGACACATTTATGTAAATATGAGATGCAGTTACTGTGCTAGTACCACCAATATTTATAAGGACCACATTAGTAATTACAATAATTTTGATTTATGAACCATTGGGTCCTACCTATATCCGTTTTGTATGAAAAATTACAACACGAGTTGTTTTATTTTATAACCGACATATTTAATTGTCGCATTTGCATACACTGCTTGTTAATGAGTTATTTTCATGGTTATCTAACAATGTGCAAAAGTTACCTTTCGTTTAAACCGGAAACTTGGATTTTATTTGCAATTGTTCTTTGCGAAAATTTATTTTCTATTCTATTCGAGTTTATAAAATCTGATACCGATTGTATAGACGAGAATCTTTCTATTTTCTAAATGAAGCTAAAACAATCCAAGCGATAGTTTGTCAGATGGCATTCACTTCCAAGCTTATTTTTTGGCCTTAATAAAAAATTATTGTCACAAGTAGTCTACTATCCATAAGAAAAAACATTCTATCTTGTTATTTTTATATTGTAAAAAGTCTTCATTAGAAAGTTTGAAATAAAAACAAAATTATGTATTACAAATTTTCAACTATACCTATATGATTTCCCAGCGAGTTGGTAAGATATTTAAAAATTATTATGTTATTTAAATAATATTTAAAATATTTGAAAATTTGCATACAAAAATCATAGATCAAAAACTTCCAACATTACATTATTTTTTAAGTCATTTAACTTCTAATAACGTTCTTTATTTTCTACTTTTATGATTGCAATCCGCTGCACAAAAATACTAAATCATAAAGTTTCTTTTTTAAAGCAGTGAAAACCTTATTTTTTGTATAGGTACTTTAATAAACAGGATGTCCGGAAATTGCGTGCACAAACTTTTAGGGGTAATTCCTTACCTAAAAATATGAAGAAAAGCTCCTATCAACATGGGTCCAAAAAAGCTTTTTTAGAAAGTTACGATCGTGTAAAGGTGGGCCTTCAAATGTGCTTTTTTAATTATTTTTGTTAATAATTTAATTAGAAAAACAAAACTACGCATCCGTTGGTTTTTTAGTATTCTGAATCGATTGGCGTACCTAAATAAAATTTATGAATCTTCCTCAGGGGCGCACAAATATAGGGTGGCGCTGAGCAAAAAACACTAATACTTTTTTCTCTTAAGACTTTTTGCAAATTTAATACCATAATAGGATAGAAAAAAAACATTTTTTATAAAAAAAGTCCACTTGGTAGACGGCACTGTTTTCGAGATACAGGCTAATTTTATGTCGACGCACATTGCGATATCAAAAAACTTACAGTGCGGGGTTTTGTTTTTCTAATTAAAATATTAACAAAAATAATTTTTAAAAAAGCACATTTGAAGGCTTACCTTTACAAAGCCGTAACTTTCTAAGACAGCTTTTTTGGACCCATGTTCATATAGAAACTTTTCTTTATATTTTGAGGTATGAAATTACCCCTAGAAGTTTGTGCACGCAATTTCAGCCTGATGTATTTTTTAAGAGGTCATTATATTAAATTGAAAAATTAAGAAAAATTGACAAATAAAAGTTTAGTTCAAAGTCATCGTTACAATCAAAAATGCAAAACAACATAAGGTGTTTCATAATTTAAAAAAAAGGTTTCTTTTGGAACTTATTTTTAAACACTTTGTGACTTGTTTGTCACTTGAAAATAATTTCAAATGACCTGGAGGCTTCATATTTATAAATAATTATTTATAAATATTATTCATAATTATAAATTTTTCACCATTTAAAAGTCAGTAATGGATTTCTAAGGGACACGTTGTGTAGAGGTGAAGTACAGTAGAACCTCTATAATCCGAACTAATTATTACAAGAAGTTTTCCAAATTATCGATTTTTCGGAATATAAAATTATTTTTTTTAAACTAAAATGAATAAACGATTGAAATATTTCCACAAAAATTTGCATGTGCCGTTAAAATATTTTTTCTTTTCTGTGTATGTGACTTTAGATTGTTCATCTGAAAATGTATATTTTGTCACAAGATTGTTACAACACTCCAAACTCACAAAACTGATTTTGTTTTAAAAAATTGAATTTTTTATTACTAAATAGAGTTAATTAATTGCTCAACGTCATAAATTTTGCCACAATCTATTTCGTCAGGGTCAAGAATAAATTATGGCCCTTATAAGCGCATAACCTTAACACGAATAAAACAATGGTCAGTTCCAAAATACCTTCATTTTTAATTAAAAAAACAAAAACGTTACTCGATATGACTCATGAAATAATTCGCAAATTTTTTCCACATTCATCTTGACCTAACGAATTCTGCAACCTTGAGTTACTCTAACGGCGAATAACGACTTTATATCATAATTACTTCATTGATAAATTCGGCCTAAAACCTGTCTTATACCGCACCTTTTTAACGTTCGCTCAAATATTTATTAAAAAGAATAAGAAAAAATCTTAAATCCGTAAAAGAATGCATTATATGGTAATGTTACAGTTAGTGAATTTTCTACAAGGTGAGCACTTATCAGTATAACAAGGTGAAGCAGTGTGGGATTTATTTTACTCGAGGAATGTTATAATTGTGGGAATTTTTATTTAAATACGGCATTCCTGCTTCAAATACGGAAATGATAAAAGACAAGATCATAAGTGACATCTTTGGAAGTTAATGGACTGGAAAAACACAAAGGGACAAGATTTAAAAATTCGAAACGCAAATTGGTTTAAATTACAACTATAATTAGCATAATTAACTTATCTCTGAGCACACATAGATGTTGCAAATTTAATTTATTTGTGTGACAATATTTGAGTTAAAAGACAGAAAAAAATCATTGAATTACCCTTTGTTCATTTAAATTCGGGTCGCGCTTTATGTAATACGGAATAATACCTATTTTACTTAACAATACCTGACTCTAATTTTCTATGAAAATCAATTTCAGGTCCCAAAACTAACAAACAATTGTTCAAAATTCGTTACTCGTGGCACGTGCTATTGTTAAAATTTCGTTTTCTGCATACTAAATCTACAATTTTCAAGCGATCACATCTTTATTGACCACCGATGGGTGACTCAGCTGCCTTTTACGGCCCCTTTCTTTACAAATCTCCGACCCCAGATTCGTTCCAGTGCGCAAATAGACACTTTTATTGCACACAAACGGTCGAAAAAATGCGTTTTCGTCTAATGACAGTTGAGAAACTCTCGCTGAGTACTCTGTTTGTAAATAAAGCGAGCGGTTCCTTTCATCGCCCTGTCAAAGGAGTTCCTGCTGAATTACCTTCTTGTTCCTGTGGTAAAGACACCGCCTCACGTGGGCGATCTCGCAGGTTGCATCCAGATTCAAGCAGGTATTGACCTGATCGCAATGTAGAATGGACAACGAATTCTTCACGAATAACGTCATTTGATCGCAGCTTTGTCTCGAGGAAATGGCATTTTCTGATACGCTTTGTGTGAAGTTCTCTGACACAATTCGAACATTAGGAAAAACGACGTTTCTATAGTCTGTGTAAAAGCGCCGTTGCGGATATTAATATTTATAAAAAATAATCGCGGTAACAGGATTTGATTTCCATTGAACGCATTGTTGTTATTCCTACCTGTCATTATGTGACCGTAAAAGTCTTGATTTTTGTTAACAAAGGGCAATAAATAGTTATTTATGGCTTGTCGTTGCTTGTTTTTACCTGAACGATTGACTTAATAATACTTTTACAATGGTTTTGGGTCGCTGGGTTAATCATTGGAAGCGATGAAAAGCCAAAGGCAAGGTCACTTTCTTAGCGAGTTTTAACAGGAACCACAAGCGGTTTCAACGGGTCTTAACTGAGAAACGAATTTTATTATATCGATTTGCAACAAGGATTGAGATTTCATGAGTCATACGAGGGGAGCAATTGAATAAAACACCCTAAGGTCATTACTTATGGATTACGAAAATCCTCATAATTTGTCACTCACATTATCAGTTTTATATCAGACTTATGAGTCATTTATGTAAATTCAGATCACATTTGCAAAATAGATCTGCAACCGAAATCTGAAATTTTAGTTTAAACCCAAATTTTGTGTTTTTTCAACCAGTTCAACCCTTAACTTCTATATTAATTAATAAAATTAATAAATAAAACAATAAATTAATTATTTTGTGAAAGCGTGACTTTGGACATCAAAACCATGAATCAGGTAAGCCATTCTGTGGTCAGAAGTATGAATTGGTTCAGTTCGAAATTTACAATGTCTTATACGATACGAAAATAACCACCCCAAATCACAGTTACCAAACCGAGTTATAAGATACGAGTATCTGTCTTTGTCGCCTAATGGAAGGAAAAAAATTATTTTGTAAATTACTACACTTTTTCAAAAAACTGAATGATAAATGATAAAGTAGTAAAGCTGAAGATTCCCATTTTTTGATTTTAATCTATAGCTTTTGAAATAAGTAAAAACTTGTTAATTCTTTACATAAAGGCGGATTTAGGTAAAGAATTGAAAATTAACAGTGATTTCAATATATTCCAGGCAAAAATTTGTCGTTGAGGGTGTTATTTGCCTAAGACATTTTATGTTTATTATCGGGATTCTAATACACAGGGCAAAAAGGTTTCAGGCCAATAACACCCTTAAGGACAAATTTTTGCCTGGGATAAACCCAACTCAGCGGCATAATTAGAGCCACCCTATAAATTTAAACCGCACTCCTTGACTTGGAATATTAGGAATTGCTGTAAAAATTTTATTTGATTGAAAATGGAGCCACAACTCGAATTCTGTGAAAAATTTCACCGAAATCACATGAAATCCTTTACTGTTGATAAATAGTAAGCAACCATTAACTTATACATTAATTAATAAATTTATTGGTAAATAAAACAATAAATTAATTATTTTGTGAAATGGTGACTTTGGACATCAAAACCATGAAACAGATCAATTTTTAATTTTAAAGAAACGTTTCAAATATTATTTTATTCGTTTCAAAACAAGTCAAATGCGATAATCGTAGTCAAAATTCTTAATAATTTGAGCAAACGATTTATCGATTTTCCTCAACTCTCCATCGACCCATCCCAATGCCGGAAAACCGACAAATGCCGACCATAGAAGTTAATTTAAAATAATTCTATATAATAATTTATAGAAGCTGAATTTGTTATATAAAATCACGGAAAAAATTCTTTAGTGTAATTTTTCCTCTGATGGAACTGCGGACACGGAATTTTGGACATCAAATTTATGTCAATTCAAAAATGTCACGCTTTATTGTCACTATGATTGACGTCCTAAACAAAAAATTGAAAGTTTTAATTGAAATTTATTTTTGGCGTCGATTTTCCGAAACAATAATGCCAACAGCACGTGTTATAATTCAATAAATTATTTTTTTCTCTAGCTGTCAGGATAAAAATTACAAAAACCGAATGTGAGGTTAGTTGCACATAAGGCTCGTTTTACATTTTTATGTCAATCGAATGACAAATCGTCCAAAATTCTGTGTCCCCAATTGTATGATTGGTCTGCTAGTTACTAACAACTTAAAATTTAAAAAAATCTCACTTAGTGGACTATAGTACAGAAGTGTTTTTTTTACTTAATATGAGGAATTTTTTAAATTAAAAAAATTGTTTTCTCTCCCGTAAAGATGTGAAAACCTAAGGACAATTAACAGAAAAGAGTAGCCGAAAATATTTTTCGTAATAAAATAGTGAAAATAAACAAACAAAGCTTCCTTGATAAATAATTTTAGGTGGTATTAAAAGCTATATGAAAATATAAATTTATTTAAATGTGTAACAATCCTTATGTAGAATTAATTAATTAATTCCTTTGAGTTTTAATAACTTTAAATAATTTATAAGCTCAAAACCTTTAATAAAAACATCCACCACAACGTTTACTCATTTATTCTTAGAGATCTGATAAATACGACAAAACATTTAAATGTAAATATTGATAGGTTTGACTAGATAATAAGTGTAAATAAAAATTATTGCGTTGTATCTAATCAAAACAAGGTATATTTAAAATGGAAACACGTATTTATAATAGCGATTTTATAACAATTCAGCTTTTTGAGTAAAAGAATCGAAGAAAACTTATGATTCATTAGAAAAAAAAAACAAGAAGGTAATGATAAATTTAATTAATTGACAAGGTGACAAAAACAATTCTAGATTAATCACTCTGTATCTATGTAGGAGGTGATTTTAGTATGCGTAAATATACCAGGTGATTAAAAAGTATGGAACCACACGTTTTTTGCTTAAACTATTTTTATTTATTTTGTAAAAACTAATTGATGAATGATAAAGTACTATAAAAATGTGATGTTTTATCAAGAATAAATTTTTTCGAAATTTTCTTTTGATTTTGAGTTCTATAAAATTTTTAATTTTTTTAAATCGCAACTAAGTATAAAACCATTTTTCTCGTAAAGGTTATGATCTAAGGATTACAACTACCTACCTTATATTTAACTTAAAAAAAAAATTACATCAATTGCAATTTTGACAAAAAAAAAAACCGCGTAACTCAAAACAAAACAAAATTTCGTTCTTAAAATGCGATTACATTTTTTATATTACTTTAATCTATATTAATTATTATAATCTGGAGACAAATGATCTAAAAAAACCGCTTGGTTCCATACTTTTTATTCAGCTTGTATAAGAGATGATAGTAGAGCTTAAAAGAAGTCAAAATACCTAAACTTGCCTTATCCGAATCTCTACAGTTTTTGAGATAGAGGGTGCAATCTCCACTTTGGCCTCGAAAAAATTGAAATATAAGCAATATATAAGTTTCAACTCTTTACTTTTTAATTTATCTCACAGTTTATTCGACAAACAAAACCCTCTTATATCTCAAAAACTATAAACACTCGGATAAGGTAAGTTGAGTTATTTTGATTTTTTTAAGCTCTACTATCACCTGTTAAAATACTTGTACAAATTTTAAAATCACCTCTATACAGAAAATTCCAAAATTGTCATTCACTTTTTTGTTGATAAATTTACGTTAATTTTTATTTGTTCTACTGGTAATGGTTTTTACGGTTTGTTTAATTTTTGGTCTAGTTTGTGGCATTATAAATAAAATTTTACGAGTTTGTGTGTACTGAATGATTCATCTTCGAAAAATTATCAACTCTCGAAAAACATCAAGATTCTAGTTTCATTGTTATTTATTGTACGATAAATGTAACAATTTAACACGGTTTCAGCAATTTAAATCAAAATTACGTTACAGAAGATAAATGTTATGTAAAAATGTTATTTTTATGAAACAGTGCATGGAACTTAATATTTTACATAATTGTGTGTTATGATTATGAAAATGATTCCACAACCAGAGCGAAATAACTATAACGTTTGAACGGATTAATTGTAAAACCGTTAAAGATCTCGCGAGATATCTAAACTTGGAAATTAATTGACATTTACCAACATAACAAAATTCGAGCAAGGGCCTTTTTCACAAATCAAAAACCTCAATCTGTACGAAATCGAAATCGTATAACGGCCTTTGAGAATCAGGATCCTTGCAAGGATCACTGAAAATACGTTAGGAACTCCCACCTCCGAGCACAATTACAAGCAACAGCTGTTTTTCAAACACACAAAGAGTGGGAGAAAGGCCATCGAAAGGCCGATTGAGTACAAGAAGAACAGAAAACAGTTTGGTTCGTTGATGCGCACGGTACGGAGTGAGTGTTCTAAAAATGGTCCGCAGTCTAGTCCAGTGGACTAAAACCCTGAGTTTTCCGGCCCGGATTTCGCCCAATAAAAGCTCAAAAGAAAGTGTCATTAGCAACCCTGGAAGTCCAACAATTACACCGACTCCCAGTAACACTTCGTTATCACCGCAATCGAAAAACGAGATTAACAACATGAAGAATAGTTCTTTAAATGAAGTTAATCAAGTAAGTGATTTTTGGCCGAAATTGGCTTGGAGAAACAGGATTTCTGCAAGAATGAGCAAGTTTCGACTTGCAGCGACAAGTTGGGCGAAATTGCTTCAACACTACGTTTCTGTTATTTGTGCAATTGTTGCGGTTTGCTCTGATGACACGTTCATAAATGCGGCTTTTAATAGAAATTTGACTTCCTTTGGAATTATTCTTCCATGGCTCGTTCTAGGCGCGTTCTTTTTATTTCATAACCGGAATTAAATCATTATAATAGTTAAATTAAGAGAGCATATCGCAATATCATTATATTCCTTGTCGTTGTTTTAATTTCCTTTGAAATTCAGGTCAGGATTAATTGCATAATTACAGGTAATAGTAATCAGGCGCCTCATGTCGCGACTTGAGATGTCTTTGAGAAAAGCTAAATCAACCTGTTCGACCTCTTAGATCCGTTAAGCGAGAACGCAATTATGTCAAAATGATTATTTTGCACTACTTTTACTTGTTTTGCGAGTGACCAACAAGGTCATTAGGGCAAAGTACTGAAAATTAGTGTTCTCTCAAACAAGGGTAGATAAGCGAAAGGGTGAAAGTTGGGGTTAATCTTTCGGAGAATTTGGCTGTTATCTCGTTTACATTTCTCATTTCGGTGTTTATTTGGCTCATTTGTATCATAAAATGGCTCTTTTAGTGGAACATCGAGTACAAGGAATTATTATTTTACTGGTAGACCACCCAAAGCAAAGTTTCATTTATAAGAAATATCCATAAAACTGTAACAAAAAAGGGAAATGGATTTCTTGATTTCACTTTTAGTAGTGCAAAAATTTTTATCATGAGTGTAATTATAAACAAACTTTCTTATTTTTTATTTTATTTTACGATTTCAGTTAAATTATCTAGAAATTTATAATTGTTATTAAGGGGAATACTACCATTTATTTAATCTGTGATGTATGCAAACTTTCAGTTAAGTTTCTGTGGTGTAATGAAACTTTATTTGCGAAAACTAAGTATTAATTGATTAAAATTCATACATGTGTGTATCTTAAATTACTAAAACTATTTTTAAATATTATTTAATTTGAAAACAATTCATTACTGTTACTATTTTTGTTATCTATTCTTAATACAAAATATTTTATTATCTATTACTATTAGTGAGTGACCTATTTTTTGAAATATTATTGATAAGCACAAAATGTGTGTTAAAAGCGGTTTCATTGATGAATAAGAAAGGTTTTTTGAAATATGTGGTACTTTATCAGATTTAAAACCACCATTACGACATATTGTGACATCACTTTTAGTAGTTTTAAAAGAAAACTAAGTAATTCTTAAAACAAGTATAATGTGTCAACTACTTTAGAAAAACTTCTAACATGCAAAACTTAATTAAAATTATTACAATTTGTTTATTTTTTTAAATTAAACAATAATTAGAAATTTATACAAACGTATGAGACATTTATTTAAAAAAGTAGGAATCAATTAATTAAATAAAGCAATTTTTAACTCAATTATTAACGAGGAATAAATTAACACCAAGTTATAATCTTATGAAGTGTCGTTTATAAAAACTATATTAAGGTGACAAAATATACGTTGATGTAGACTATAATTACCTACATACAGGGTGTGTCAGAACTCGCGCCCCAGAGAAAAATTTCAAGTAAAATAAGATACCAGGGAAAGATGTTTAAAAAATTCTACCTGTCAAAAATTTTGACATCAATTTTTTTAAATTTGACATTATTTTAGTCTAAAATGATACTGATAATCTTGTATATGTTTTTTCTTGTTTCCTCTTCTAATGGCCTGTAGCAAAAAAACTTGAAAAATTATTTTTACAACAGAAATAAATAGATTCAAAGTGCAAAATTTGAACTTTCATAACTTCGAAATTTTTATAGACAGAATTTTTTTAATTACCTCCATTGCATTATTTTCTGCGGCGCGAGTTCTGGCGCACCTTATGTAATATGTAAATAAAATTAACATACTCGAAATAAATAAAAAAATGTAAATTAATTTTTAATTTTAAGAACTAAAACCATCAAACTACATAGTATACTATTATTTTCGTTTTACTGTAATTTATAGTTTGCTTCACCTCCTATAGTTTTTGACGGCGCATGTCCCATAATATTTCATATGAAGCACGTCTGACAAATATTAAGTTGTTTTTAATTTTTTTTGATTTTTAAGTTTTTAATTATTTTATAGTCTCATAATAACAATAACTTCGACAGTAATAAATAATAATAATCAGGTGGATTTTTCGCCATTAAAAAAATTTTTTGAAAGCAGGAAATCTAGACTAGTTTGAACTCTTTCGGTCAATGAGATTGTTAACACCTGATTGTGGGCCGATCTAGTCCAGTTTGAACCGTCTCAATTTTTCGAGTTGATTTATACACCCATGTGATTTATCACCGTTTATTCCCCTGGCTAAACAAGTGCAAATGAGCCACTAAACACATAAACAAATCGAGATCGAGCCTCGAACCACAATCCATCAAAAATTTCTCTCATTACGATCCCGATTGGCTCTATTACCACTCAAAACTTGTAATTTTCTCGTGTAGGAGGTTTACAGAAATGTGTGTTGAAAAATGGTCTACTTTACTCGGAACAGGTGTGATTCCAACACCCACTTGCATATTTGGGTGCGAATTAATAATCGTGGGTGTTTAACTCTTTTCTTAATTATTTTAATCCAGTTGTATTTTTGGCCACTGATGCGGGTGGCAATTCTTGGGTGGTATAACCTGGAAGCGTGCTAAATCGCAACTTCTGTGTACCCCCAACAGGGTTGCATTTCAACGACGCCAAATTTATGGCCGCTTTTGTGCTGCACCTGCAATAAATTTTTCCCAGAGACGGGCATGATTCAATCGGCCAAGTAGGTTGTTGCATTTAATGAACTTATTAGGACACGATGATGTCACATTTGGTGATTAACCATGATCGATGAATGAAAGTCTTGTCATTGATGTGTGAAATGGTTTGAGGTGCCGTTATAATGGTGCTAGATGAAGCCGATTTTTACATATTTTGTCTTTTGTTGCAGATTTATCCCGACCCCGAGTCGGAGAAAGCTATCATGAGCTCTGTCGTTTACTGCATTCACCATAAGGAAGGCTGCAAATGGTCAGATGAGCTCAGAAAATTGAAGGTATGTAACAAACAATGTCATAGGTGAACGCAGATTAAGTAGTTGGAGATATCACGAAACTTGCCGGAAGTTGGAATCCGTTAGTGAAACAATTCTGCTGCACAAGCAAGAGACAAGTAGCTGAAAAAATTATAGAGGATTATTGTTACATAAAGGGGAATTAATCGTGAGGCGGGGAATTTCCTATAACTGCGTTTCCTGATTTGGGTCTAAACTTTGATTCTTCTTCTTGAACAAATAATTTTAAATAACATAAACATTAGCGAAATTAATATGTAAATGTAAATTATACGAAAAAATTGGTAGTTTCCTAACTTTAATTTGGAAATAGAGAAAGAAGTTTTCAAATCCTGACAAAATGAAATGTCTTATAATCATTTTTCATCTTATTCCACTTTGAAATTAAGTTGGCAATACTCAATTGTTGGTGATATCAGATTGTGTCAGGTGACGGCTATGCCAGCGGTCACCCCTCGGAAACCAATGACAATTGACTATAAAAGTGTGACGTTTGAATTTGACAGTTGATGTTACCAACTTAATTTCAGTCATAAAAATGTATTCAAATTTTTAATGAAATGCTTGTGTTTTTTTCTGAAATTGCTAAATTTAGCTAAGGCGGGACAATACATAATAAAATCAATTGCAGAGTTATAAATTTTTAATTTAGAATAACATTTTTGTGTATATTTTTTTATTAAAATACTTCTGGTTAGAACTTTTCATATCTGTAGCTAATTAAACCTCTCCTCAAGTACCCACTTTTCGCCAGCCCCACACCATCTGCTTATCACCCGCCGCAAGTCATCGACCTCCGCCTCCACATAAATCCCTCCTATTAATAACTCAACATTTCGTCTAAATTGAGTAAATCACCTTCCAGGCGCACCTAAACTCGTGTAAACACGACGCGATCCCTTGCACCGGCAAATGCGGCGCCCAAATCCCGCGAGTCATCATGGAAGAGCACCTCAAAACCACTTGTCCTCAACGGCGCGCCAGGTGTCAGTTCTGCAACAAGGAATTTACTGGCCTAGTCTTCGAGGTAGTTAAAACCTTCCCCCACAACCACCCAATCTAATAATTTTTTCCATAATTAAGAATCACGCGGGCAACTGCGGCTACGAGCCCCTCTATTGCGAAAACAAATGCGGAGTCAAAGTCGCAAGACGCCACTTGAGCCAGCACAAAGTGAGCGAGTGCTCGAAACGGCTCCTTCCGTGCAGATTTTGCTCGAAGGAATTTGTCGCTGACACACTTTCGGCGCACCATCTGAAGTGTGGAAGGGTTCCAGTGGCGTGCCCCAACAGGTGCGACGTTAACGTGCTCGCAAAGGAGGATTTGGAGGCGCATTTGAAAGAGGATTGCACGGTTTCGGTGCTTAGTTGCACCTACAAGGACGCAGGGTGCCGGTTTAAGGGCCCTCGATACCTAATGGAGAAGCATTTGGAGGAAAACAGTCAACAGCATTTGGCTCTAGTTTGCACAGTTGTGACGAAACAGCAACACCAAATCACCTCACTCAAAAATGCCCTCTCGAGGCTATCTCTCAACTACTCTGGGACCCTAATCTGGAAAATCAGCGACTTTTCCGAAAAAATGAACGAAGCGAAGAATAAAGAGGGGATGGAGTTGGTCTCGCCGCCTTTCTATACTAGTCAATACGGATACAAGCTTCAGGTATTTAACCCAGTTGTTACAATAATCTGTAATTAACTTGTTTTTTTTTTTATTAGGCTTCACTTTTTCCTAACGGAAACGGAGCCGGCGAAGACTCCCACATTTCCGTCTACATCAAAATCCTTCCAGGTGAATACGACGCCCTCTTGCGTTGGCCCTTCGCCCACTCCGTCTCGTTCACCCTCTTCGACCAGTCCTCCTGTCCCGAAAAAGCGTGCAATATTGTGGAAAGTTTTATTCCGGACCCCACTTGGAAAAATTTTCAAAGGCCGAGTAAAGAACCCGATTCCTTGGGTTTTGGTTTCCCCAAATTTGTGTCCCATGAAATGTTGAAAAAGAGGCACTTTATGAAAGATGACACAATGTTTATTAGGGTTAAAGTTGATCCTAGTAAAATTGTTGCTGTTTGAAGTTGCTACAATTTTCGGCTCTTGATCTCATTTTGTACATAATTGTAAAGTTTTGTAAAAAGCGATAAGACTGTATAGGGTTACACGAGGATGTGTGTAAATAAAAAATGGAATATTTTTGCACCAAAATATTCTGTATTTCTGGTTAGGTTGCTCAGGAAAATTGTAAAATTCAAAATTGTAGGTTTGTTTTATTTTCGATTTTTTTGTGATAGCTGGAGAAGACCAAAGTTCTGTTTATTTTTCTGTAAATATAAGGCGTAAGGACAAGTACTTCGTACGTAAGCGATAGTCATTGTTAGGCTAGGCTTCTAACTTAGTGGATCATTTTTATTTTAATAAAAGCATTTTTACATAATCTGTGTTTTATTTAAAACAAAATTAATTTATATTCATAATTTAATAAATACTTACTGTTGCACTAAAAAATCACAAATTCACACACTTCACTTTGCAAACACAAAAATATAAATAAATAAAATGCACTAACCTTTATGGCATCTTCTACTGCTACCCTTTTTAGCAATTCACTTCTGCTTCTTAAACGAATCTACTGAAATAAAGAAACACAAAATCAGTTCAATGTGTAATTAAATTAGTTTAAAATATTAAATAAAATTTTTCAAATGTGATTTTTTTTAAATAAAAGATATTGTTGACTAACCCTTTAATCCGAATCCTTGTAGCACGATTGTCTTCTCCATTTCCCCTATTGACACTCACTAATCACTCAAAGTTTTAAAAATCGCGCACTATTAAATGTCTATTAGCACTCGAAAATACACAACACACGATCAACACGATCTCGCACTAAACCACCAAATAATATGTAGGTAATAATTTATCCAGGCAATTATTACAATTTAAGTAACTCGTACGGGAGCTAGGCTAGGACTGACTCGTTATTGTAATAATTTCCTTAAAAACGGTACAAAAAAAGCTTTTGTTCGGGGCTGCATAATCCCCCCATTCGCCACGTCACAAAGTACTTTTAATATTATCCAATTCAATATCATCATTTTTGCGCTTTTTACACTTGAACACAACAAAACGATTTTAAAAAGTACGATTATACAACCCCTTAATCCGTCAGGTATGACGTCAAAATGCTCGCATCTAATTGGCTACGAGATAGTATGTGTCTTGATGCATCAAAACATAAACTTTTATCGAAAACTTTTATCCTTGGTTTTTGTTTAAAGTTGGCCTTATGAAAAGAGTTGTTGTATCAAAATCGACTGACTATTGTTCTAAAATTTTTTTAAAATATCCAAATCCGACATTCAAGTAGCACCGAGTGTCAGTTACTGATTGTAAATTCTAAATTCACAGCATGTAGAATGCCGATTTTTTTGTATTTCCCCGGATTTTAAAGTTTTGTTCTTAATTTCGCCTTAAATAATCAAATTTTTCTAGAATTCCACCAAATGACTGAAAAAAATTATACAGAAGTGAAAATCACTATAAACAAAAATTTGAATCAAGTATTAAGTTAATCAAATAATTAATTAATTAAAAAATATAGATGAGTAAGTACCTTAATAATGCTTTTCGCTCATGTCAGTTTCTATATTAGAAATATAAGGGCTCTAGGTAAATGTTAGTGTACCTTGGTTACACTTACCGGCTCTGATACCGTAATAGATCATTTACCGGACTTTTACGTAGAACTTGCCGGCTAATAACTCACTTCCTTGACTTAAAATGGAGCTGGGAAGCTAAATTTACCGGACAATTTTAAATAAAACAAATTGGAGTGAACATCATTCAGCAGTTAATAAATTAAAAAAAAAATGTATAAATAAAAATTGATTTATGATGTATGTTAGGCAACTAATTATACACATACAATTCTTGCGCATGCATTCTGCTAGTATAATATGACAATTGACATTATTTGAATCTAACCTCAAAACAACACGTGTTGGCAAATTTCTAACTTAGAATATTTGTAGTGGGTTATTTAGTGAAAAAATGGTTTCTAAACGCAAAAAGAAGGTAATAACAGCTTTAACTTAACATTTTAGGTGTTTTATTCTTATTTTTTTGTAGTATACAACAGGTGAAGGTGCCCAATTCATGACCCGCAAAGCGGCCCTCAAAAAGCTCCAATTATCCCTCAACGACTTCCGGCGGCTTTGCGTTCTCAAGGGGATCTACCCCCGAGAGCCCCGAAACCGGAAACGCGCCCAGAAGGGCCAGTCCGGTATCAAAACCCTCTACCATGTAAAAGACATCCAATTTTTGCTACACGAACCCATAATTTGGCGACTTCGCGATTACAAAATTTTCAACAAGAAAGTCGGTCGGGCTCGAGCTGTTAAAGACTTTGAATCGTTAAAAAAATATCTGAATAATCACCCGACTTTGAAACTCGACCATATTGTCAAAGAGCGATACCCCACGTTTCTGGACGCATTACGTGACTTGGACGATTGTCTGACACTGTGTTTTTTGTTCAGTACGTTTCCATCGATTCCCCACGTCCCTCGAGACCAAAGCGCGCTATGCCAGAGACTCACAATCGAGTTTTTGCATGCCGTAATAGAGGCCAAAGCGTTGAGGAAGGTTTTCATTTCAATCAAGGGTTACTACTACCAGGCTGAAATTAAGGGTGAGACCATCACGTGGATTGTGCCCCACCATTTCGCATTCGAGCCCCAGAGCAAGGCCGAAGTCGACTTTAAATTAATGTCGACTTTTGTTGAGTTTTACACAATTATGTTGGGATTTGTCAACTTTCGGCTTTACCACCAACTAAATCTTTATTATCCGCCAAAATTTTCAAATTTGACTCAAACAGACAGCGAGAAAGAAATCGTGGATGAGGGTGTCTTTGTATCAGAACGTGTGGCAGCTCTCAATTTCCCCTTATCGAGAACCACAAATTCCGCAATTGAGGAAGAGGTCGAAATTGATAATTTCAACACTGAGGATAATCCGGAAAAAATCGAAGAAGCGCGAATTGAAGCCGAAAAAATCAAAAAATTGAAAACACTTTTCAAGGGATTGAAATTCTTTTTGAATCGGGAAGTGCCGAGGGAACCCCTCGTGTTTATTATTCGTTGTTTTGGAGGCGAAGTCTCATGGGACAAGCTACTTTTCGTTGGGGCCACTTTTGATGAAAATGATGAGTCGATTACGCATCAAATTGTTGATAGGCCTTCAATGGAAAAACAGTACATTTCGAGGTATTACGTGCAGCCCCAGTGGATTTTTGATAGTGTCAATGCGAGGGAGCTCGTCCCTGTTAACAAATATTTTATGGGGGAGATTCTCCCCCCTCATTTATCGCCATTTATTAATGAGGGTCGGCATCAGGAGTATATGCCTCCTGAAGAAAAGGCTTTATATGATCCCACAGCTTTGGAGGAGTTGCATAACAAGGGAGAAAGTGATGATGAGGAAGAAGAAGAGAAAGAAACTGAACAAGTGGATACAACGAACGAGCAAGTTGAAGAAGAGGTGGAGGAGGAGGAAGAAGTCGAAGAGGAAGAAACCTCGTCTGCGAAAAAGAAATTAAAAGTCACTCCAGGTGAGATACATAAGGAAGTTCCTTGGGAGAAGAGTCGGCAAGAAAGACAAGAATACAAACTTAGGGAAAAACTGGTTAAAAACAAACACCGAAAATTATACAAGAGTATGATGGCCGGTAGGAAAGAAAGGGCGAAAGAAATTTGGTTACTGAGAAAAAAACGACGATTACACGACGAGAAACAGAAAGAAGAAAAGAAAGCAAAAAAGAAACAACAAAAACTCGCCTCAGTTTCATAATTATTTTATTTTTTTATAAAGTACATAAAATATTTTAATGGTTTAAGTTATGCAATAAATAATTTTGTTGCTTAATTGTACATCTTAGAAATAAATAGAATTGAAGGAATTCACTAAAAATCTACAATAATTACTCATATAACAATTAAAAATATACAACAAATTCCCTAATTTATTTAAAAATTATCAACAAAGAGTTTAAAACACGATTACACGGAGTGTTGAAACATGTTATTAGTCTTCGGTTTCGCTTTCGTCGTCTTCGTCGAGCTCGGGCATTGGGAAACGAAGAATCGCAGCAATGCCGGTCAGTTGTTCTAGTTCTATAAAGAATATGCAAAATGGCACTAGGAGCATAATAATTTTTCCTTCCGGCAGGGCATAAAGTAACGCTTTATTCCCTCGAAAATAAAATAAAAACTTTTTTTTCTATTCTCAACATTAACTGGAATTGAATACATTAAATCTTTTGAGTATTTTTTGACATAAACAGACTCCCTGATGCCGATTTTTACTCTTAAAATTGCACATTTGGCTAATTATAATTTTTTATGTTATCAGCTTAGTCTGTTGCCCACGCTTTTTTCGGTCGCCACATTCTTGGAATTAAAAAAAAGTCTGTTTGATTTAATAAACAATGCTCAATGACAAAATTTCATGAGAAACTATGAGGTACCACCCTAAAACTGCTTATTCCCTTAATAGGTAAATAACTATTATCTAAAAAAGTGGTTTGAATTAGGTAGTTGTTGTATGTATCCGATACCGAAATTATTACTAAACTAAACTAAAAATGATGTAGTATTGCTTATTTAATAGTTAGTAAAAATATCTTTTTTATTAATTCCATTACGCAAAAATATTTATTGTAATTAATTACTTACGCTCTCCTGATATATGTAGACTTGAGAATATCTTGACATCGCCCCCATTTTCTCTCACAGAGTCTACCAACTTTACATATTCCTTACGTAAATTAACATCTTTACACCTAAAAAATCTCATTTAAATTTTGCTGACTAATTTTTGAAATGTTACCTAAACAAATTATCAGATATAAGAAGTGTCTCAATCGCTTGTGCCTCATTGGCTTTTTCTACATGTTTTTTCCCATAGAACGCTTTATCTGGCTCACACTGCAACATCGTGTAGAAACTTTCAAGTGCTTTTACTTCACTAGCTGCTTTGGTATCGGAAATTTTATTAACGACAGCAGGATCTTGAAGGATTTCTAAAACTCACACTTTACAAGAAAAAATCTAGATATTAACTGATTGGTCAACCTTTTAACGAATGTTTAAACCCTGTAGAGGAGTGAATCAGCATGAACTTCGACTTGTTTTCCAATAGAGTTTTGTTGTCGGTTTTAACAGCCATTTGAATCATGTATTCGTAAAACTGGTCGCGGACGAAGCCCGGTGAGGCGATGATGATACACTTGACGATATCAAAATCAATATGTCTTAGAATTCCTTGTATTATATTGTCGTAAAATTTCGCCAGTGCCTTTTCGTGCTGTTGGATAAAATTTTTGCGTTTTCGTGGGATGGACGCCTCGATTTTTGCCCGAACTATCGTCATGCTGGAGGTTATTAGGCAAATGTGGGCCAAGCCATCTTGCATTATCACAGCGGCCAAATCGGCACTTTTTGTTGGGTCGCAAGCCATTTCTACCCGCTCCAGGGACACAGAGTCCCACTCGTGTTTAGTTAAGCGGAATTTGCGGTTCATTTCGAGATCTAATGTGTGGTAAGCCCCCATCTTGACGTATTGGTTCTCCTCGACGTTCTTCCCCTTGAGTCTTAGCATACATGCCTGAGTATCAAAATCGATCGTTTCAACGGAAATCGTCAGCATGGTTCTGACACGGTTTGATGTTGAAGAACCTGTTGACGACTCAGATTGCACTTTTCGGACTGTGCTACTGCGGACGTAATCCCCCTCCGATATGAGATTATACGCGTGCCACATATCTTCAGGTTCTTCAGGCACAAGGGTCACATACCTGAAAGTGCACAAAATCCCATTTTTGAACGATATTTTTAACAAAATGTTTGACATAACCTCACTTCCTGATTGAATTGGGCTTTTTGAGCATTTGAACTTACCCTTGGCCTTCTTTGTCAATGGATTTGTCAATAAGTTTCATTTTGACGATTTTTTCGAAAACACTAATGGCGAAAAAGGTGTGATGTTTTGGAAATGCATAATTTTTGGAGATTTACTTTTCTCAAGGACATACATGACAACCCTCGTGTTAATTTTCGCCATTTTTACTAGCCGATCGATTGTTCGAGAATGTTCGGGACTTTTAACAGGTTGCAATTTTTTTTACCTAAAACAACAGAAATAAACGCTTCTGTTTAGCATGTTTTTAAGAAAATAAGAACAATTCTCACTTTAAATAACCGTCCAATTTTTTATGTTTGTGTGACATTTATCATTTTTCAAGACAGTTTTTGGTTGGTGGTCCTGTAATAGTTACAGAGTTTTTGATGTGGCAGCATTGTTTTGAAATAACCAAATTGACTTTTTCGTCCGGAAAAATGGTTTTTGGGGACTGGGTACCTGAAATAAGTAAGTATTTTACGTATTTATTGATAGTCCGGAAAAGGCTCATTGTAAGGACTCAAATAACACAGCTATTTTCGAAAGCGTATACTTCTTATTGTTTTGTGAAATCATTTAAATTTTCATTTTCTTGATTTTTAAATTTTATTTTTTTTTGATTTTTTATTTTTTCGATTTGTCTTTCCGTATTTTTGCTTTTTGGATTTTGATGATTTTTGAACGTCTTTCATTTTTGTTTCAGAAATTCTTTTGATTTTTGCGTTTTTTTTTTAATTTTGGATTTTTTTTGATTTTTCAACAAACCAATTTTTCCTGCTCTATCGAATGGCGTTGGTTCCATCTTTATATTTCAATTAGGGGCTGAGATATTGATAATAAGTGTAGACAGACAGACAACTTTGTGAATTAAGTAGAAGATTATAATTATAAAAAGACATTTCATTCACAGATCATGCATATGAAATGCTCCATGGAAAAAGCCGGATCTACAGACACATTTTTTGGGGTTTTTGAATTTTTAAATAAAAAAGCTAGATAATAGTAGGTCGTGATATGATTTGATATTTTGTAACGTCAAATACGACACTTTCAATTTTTAAAACTTTATTGCAACATTAATAAATACAAAAATTAATTCGACAAACTAAGGAGCAGGGCCGTTCCCCTCTTGATCCAGAAATCGGAATTTTCGGCCCCGCTTTTCAAATCAACAGCAACAACAAACGCCGGTCTATTCGGCGCCCCTGTCCTGATCGGAAAGTAATAACACGGACACGAATACAACCCTGCAAGCAAAAGGTAATTCCTCAAAACCAGCCTCTCAACCCCAAACCTCTTGTCTTCTTCTTCAGCACCTCCTGCGGCTTGAAATGAATCATTGGCATGGCACACACCAATTGCATCGGCTGGGGCTCAATCAAGCACGCATTCTTCCTATCCCAACCCGCTCCTTCGAGGAACAACCCTCTGACATAAACCCCGTTTTCGGGACGCTCGACCAGTTGGTTTTCGTCGACGGTCATCACGGTAAACTCCCAACTGAGCGTGTCGATGGGGACTTCGTTGGCGCGGGCTGTTGTCTGCAAAACGGCTGTTAGAAATCCGGTCGGGAAGGTGTAAGCCGACAGCCAGAAGAACAAAGGGGGGTGGGTTGTGCTTGCCCACGTTTCGAAATGTTCGACTCTTGCTATTAAATCACGTGTCCAAGAGCCCAAGAGTTTTAATGATGCGTAAGCTAGACAAAACAGTTTTTTGTTTGCGATTTTGAAAACGTTTGGTAGTACCTTTAAGCCAGTCTGAAGGAACTCGTCCTTCGAAAATACAAGTGAAAATTTCCTCCAACTGTGACGACATCACGACCAAACCTTTGATTCCTTTTTGTAACTCGTCCAGTGATGTCCGTATGTCAATTAGTAATGAATTGTACCTTAAAATTTCTTGAAGGAGGACCACATCTAGTGGTTTTTTATCGACACCGATTAGTTTTTCGGTTGTTTCGTAATCGATAGGATTTGGTATTTTTGATAAGACTTCAGCTGCTAATTGGGAAACTTTATCTTCTTGTGATTCACTTTCGCCAGATGAACTTTGAATTTCGAGAGACATTAAAGTTTCACAAAACATTCTGCTTTCTGATATTAGAGATGTTATATCGGCGTTTGGATGTTGGCCAAATGCTTCTGGTCGATCGATAGTTGGTAAAAGTCTGACGTAGTCTTGATAAGATTGAAGAGAACCGTCTCGAGGAATATAATATGTTGGCAACGATGATAATCTTTAAAAGATAAAAGATACGTGAAGGAATATCCAAACCAATAAGACCAATAGAAATAAAAACTGAAATTTTAGAGAAACATTTACCTATGGTATGGGTTGTTTAAAACGTCATCGCAGAAATACTGATTTATGTAAGTCAATAGGAGTCTCCTGTCCCAATCGTCGGTCACGTGACCGCCATAATTAACACCTGCAATTAAATATTTAAGAGCATCCCAAGGCGTATTTTCGTATTCGTCCAAATAAATCGTCAACAAATTTTCCGAAACTTCAAAGTCCGAATCGTTGAAACTATAAATCACGTTCCAGCCCAACTGTTGAAACTTTTTCCTTTCCAAAAGAATAGCATGAAAAAAACACAGACTAAACAGCAATTTTTTGTATTTCTCCTGACACTGGCATACGCTAAACTGTTCTTCTGTGACTATTTGGTAGAGTCTTTGCAAATTGGCTCTCAGACCCTGCAAAAAAATAATAAAACGTGATAAGAAAATTTGATTTGGTGTGCCTTCGGCGGCTCTGTTGTCATTTTCATTCCGGCTTGAAGAATCGAAATGGGAAATTCAGGATGAGGACTGGAACTCAGCCATAGCCTAAATCTGGGATTGATTTTTCCCGTTTGTAGAGTTTCTACGATTTTGTCGAGTTGTGGCATCCAACTTAGGGACAAGTGACAGTTGGCCAGAAACACCCAATGACCCTCTTTTGCCCCTCTTTGAATCATTCTGAAACTGTGGTTCAAAAGTTTTGCCAAAAATAAAAAAATTGACACCTTGTTGCGATCGGTGATTGTCCTTGGCCCAAGCTCAAAGACTGAAACGCATGCATCATTCCTGTACTTTCGGCTAATTGCATCAGAGCCGTAGTGGGGTCTACGCCGGGCGATAAGACGAAAATTAGAGGAGTTTGGGCCACGGATTCCTCCAATACGGCTCTGATATCCAAAACTGGGGGCTCGACAAACTTGGAACCCAATTGGTTGATTATAAAATTTGTGACGCAGAAGGACATTCGGTCTTGGCGAAGAGATCGGATGAAGAGCATTTTTTGGAAGTTGTTACAAACTTCGTTCCATTCGGCTAAATTATAAAAATAAAGAAAAATTCTTATTGAGACAAGACAGACCTATTAAGGGTAGTGTTTCTGGCTCAGTGTGGGTATACCATGCATGCCATTCTTTGGGATATTGCTCAAAAGTGTCGATAATCCCGTGGAATCCTGCTATTTTGTCCAACTCGGTTATATTATCCCACCCTTCATCAGACAACCAAGCCGAGCAAGGATTGTCCATTTGGTTTTCCTTATCGAGAACCACGCCACCTCTCAACAGAAAATTATACTCGGCTTTGACCACTTTTCCCATATTTTCCAATATTTTGACACACATGTGGAACGAAAACATGAGCTTATGGTGCTCAAAGAGGGTCCGACACGTATTTCTTTGTAAAAAAGAAAATTAATTTACAAAAATACACCGATCGTTTTCTACCTGTAAACCGCATATGTGTGAAAGTCGTTTAACTCCATGATTCTCTCAGACAAAACTTGACTTTTCGTACTATTTTGAATCGACTTTTCAAACAAAAATATGTACGAATCTAAAGCAAACTGATACATTGGGTCGATCCGTCCCAAATCGTTCAAAACGAAAAACAAAATTGAAGCCCTCTCAGCACAAGGTCTATAACCCTACGTGGAATAAATACATGGAGTTAGATTATTTTAACCAAGGAAGAAGTTATATACTTCTCTCGCAGCATCAATTTGTACTTCTGTTGTTTCTGCTGTTTCCAAACTCTTCGTAACCGCAATTGACGTCGCTTTGGACGTTTGTAAAGTATTAAACAATTCTGCATCTTCCAAGAGCGACCCACGAGTCTCATTCAATAGCCTCAAAAGCTCATTTTCCAAATCGATCAATTGTCGTTTTCCTTTCGCAATCGCCGTCACAAGCTTATCTTTCTGCTCCTCCAACTGTGGTCTCTCTTTTCGTACAACAATTCCCAAAAGTTGGGCCTCTAGCCCTTGCTCCTTGACGGCAAAATTAACCAAAGTCGTTTTTGTCGAAATTTCAGGCGGATAATGAGGATTTGTCAATTTCGTAGTGATGAAAAACCGGAAATTGTCATTGTAAGACACCATCTTGTCGTCGATTTTTATCAAATTCATTCCACCTTGTTTGACTACAGCTTTGGCCAAAATCGAATTTAAGGACGGATCCATCGTTTCGAGAATATTTTGAAGCAAAACAGGTTTGCCATTTTGGACAGCATCCTCTAGAATTTTCATATAACTGTGCATTCCGAAATCAATCACTTTGAGATTGTTAGCCGATTCCATGTTTTTGATCCATTTTTGGGCTTGACACTGGGGGTCGATTACCAGTGGCCATCTTTCACCTGTTGTTACTATAATTCCGTTTTCGGTACTGAAACCATCAGCGGGAAGGCCTTGCAAATTCCATTCTCGCACTGTTGTCGGATCGATCAGAAATGAAATTATCTCGAAATTGGTACTGTAGGGGATTTCCAACGTTGCGACTTCATTCTTCCACATCTCCATCAGTTCTTCGCGATAATTCGACACGTAAGGGCCTAAATAAGATAAAAATGCGGTGGCAAGAAGACAATCACCGGGCAAACAATCGAACGAAATATCAAGCTTTGCAACGGTTTCTTCCCATCGAGTTCTCTCCCCCGCCAAACATTCGACTAAGATGTAGGCCCTTTCGAGCTTGATTTTCAACAATTCAGCCTAATTTTCCTCAGAATTACTAAATGTATTGTCAAAAGCGAGTGTTACCTTCCGATTCAACTCCTCCTTCTGTTCCAACTTCTCCTCATATTCCTTCTGAAGCCTCGCCAACATGATATTCAGTTCTGCCAATTTGGCCTGAGCCTCTGCCAACATCGCTTGTTTCTCCCTCAAGGACGCCATTGCCTCGTCAAATTTCATTTGTTTCGGCTCCACAACTCTAAAGAAAAATTTAAAACCATCTTGAACCTAAATAATATATCAATTTACTTCCAAACTTTGGCATATTTCTCTATTGCGATGACCCATTGGCACAAACTTTTCGCCGCAAATGAGACAGTCCCGACTTTTTCCGGGATAAATTCCGGATTTTGTGTGTAATTGGCCACTTTTTTGAGCGTCCGATCCGAAATGTGATTCTTATCGAACTCTTTCAAGTCTTTGAGGAAGTTGATTTCGCCCAATTGGCGTTTGGACTCGGCCCAAGTCGGTTCGACTTGTTTCAAAATCATTATGGCTTCCATCACCATCTCGACTTTTGCGGGCGGTTTTCCGTACGATTTCATTTCACTGATGTCTTTCTTGCTCAGAGAGTCGAGCGCTCGGATGGCTTCTTCAAGGGCCGGCATGGCTTCGTCCAAATCGGCCTGCGCAACATCGGCCAATTTCTGGCATTGGACTTCGTCCTCCCGGATTTTGATACTTTTCTGTGTCACTTCTTTCTGCTGCTCGTCGGCTTGCTTCCTTTGGGCCACGATTATTACCAAATATTCGTCGCACTGTTGCTGGAACTCGGCCACTTTGACTTGGGCTTCCTCAAGTTCGATCGACATCGACTGGACTTTGCTGCGACAGTCGTCGATTTTCCACAAGCCGTTTCTGAGCTTATTTGCTTGCGACGAGATTTCGTCGCGTTTCTCTTGAAGCATTCTAGAAACTTTCATTACAACCTAGCAAAACTTAAACCCCAAAACTGACTTTTTGTAGCCGGCAACCAACTCTAGATAATTTGTTGGGGTGACATAACTGTGTCTTTTCATTTCGATTGCCATTCTTCTGGCACATTTAGCCACAGAATCGTGGATTGTGGCAAAAGTCGAAGCCACAGCCTCTCGTAGTCTGTCTTGACTTGACAACAGAACAGAAGCACGTCGTTTGCCCTAGTTTATATTTTTATTATGATGAAATAATGTTGGTTTTGAAAAATGTTACCAAAACTTCGCCAGTGATGGTCTGGACAAAGTTTACGTCACTGATGTATTTATTTGCGACTTCGAGTAAAGCCACTTTTGGCCATTCGCAGAACCAATCGATTGTTGTGCAATTGACTAAAGCAGGGTATTGGCGCAATCTGTTTCGAAAAGCGTCCCCGATGGGACTCATACAAATAATTATGTGCATATTGGCTCGCACTCGTTTTATTAAAAAGTTGTACATCGCTTCAGATGTGGGGAATACACCGGCTTTTTTTGCTGCGTTAGCTAATTTCGATTTAATCTAAAAAAATGTAAAAAATAAATGAAAAACCTGTAGCTGGAAAGCAAAACGAAAATAAAAAAAATGTAGTCAAAAAAAGAAGAAGTGGGAAAGAAATAAAAATGAAGACAGTTGTAGAAGAAAGTCTTCAAAGCAAGCAAAATTAAGGAGAGTAAATTTTATAAAAACAAGAATTTAAAACAAACAAAAATAAGATTTAAACACTCAAAAATAATATACAGGGTGTCAATTTTAAAACTTGCAATCGCCAATATCTCTAAAACTAAAAAAGTTATTGGGAATCACTCAAAACCGTTTCGGTGGTTTTTAGGGGGAATCAAAATGGCATGGTAAGTGACGCTCCTCCACCTCAAGCCACAGCCACCTTAAGTTGAAAATTTTAAATTGCACGATCCTACTTGCGATATATCGTTGGAAAGCCCATAACAAGCGCTTTTCAAAAATGTCATACAAAGCCTATTTGGCAGTTATTTTTTGAATTATTCAAAAACGAAGACGTTAAATTTTCACTTTTTTTACTATATTCAAGGGTGGGAGGAGGTGTGTTACTTATCATGTCATTTTAATTCCCCCTAGGAACCACCAAAACGGTTTTGAGTGATGATTAATAACTTTTTCAGTTGAGAGAAATTACCGATTGGTTTTAAAATTGACACAGTGTATGTAGAGAATGAAGTAGAAGAATCTTTTAAAGACAGAAGAAAAAAAAACAAAAATTTCTTATATTTCAAAATTGACAGCATAAAATGAATGGAAGTGTTAGGACAGTGTGTTCAAAAGGAAAATCATGATCCGACACAAATATCTGATACCTACCTACTGTTGAGAAGAAATTTTGTAAAGAAGCAGTAGGAATTTAAAAAGCAAATAAAACATAAAAATGGAAGAATAGGAATTTAAGGAAACTTGATTTTGAGCGCAATATCAAAAAAAAAATAAAAAAAATGGGGAAACAGGAAAAAGAATACTGAATAGTTACCACAGCAAAAAAAAATTGTAAAAATCAGGGCTTACGTCTTCAAATTCGTCTGGTTTATACAAATTTGCAACTTCACCGCTACTCAACATATTATTAATAATTTCCAAAAAACTCTCATCTGTGATTTGAGTATCATTGAAGAGGAAAGTCGTCGCCTTGTTATCAACTCCGGTAATTGAATACAAAGTTTTCAAATCTTCGCGGAACTCCGGAGCTTTGTAATTTCTAGTCACAGAAATTTGATAAGTATTGTATTCACAAATATATGATGCTATACGAGACAAAGACTGTCTTCCGCTACCCCCTGTGGAAATTTTTTTTCAAATCAACAAAACTTGTTCTAAAATATGAGTACCTATTCCGACAAGAAGCATATTACCCCTTGGTTGCGAAACAACCCTTTCAATTCTGCAAATATGTTCCATGGCGTCCTCAAACAGGACCAAGTCCATTTTAACAACTCCGGGAGAAACGTTGTATTCTTCCATCTGGACTTCTAAGAATTTGCGCAACGTTGCAATATCAACCAAGTCTTCGTAGATTCGATATGGGTTGACAAAATCAGTAAAAATGGGGATTTTATTTTTGGGACAAATACTGTGAAACGTGGATTCGAAATGTTTGCCCAGTTGGTCACCCATTTGGGTTAAAAACCATTCGCGGTCTCTAAAGAAAAATTGAAAAAAGAATTTACAAACTTTAAACATACTTGTCGTCTATAAGCCGGTCATAAAACACTCTAAAACACTCATGAACCCACAATCGAAGAAGTGCAGTCCTATTATCGTGATACTCCTTATGTGCCCTTAACAGACCCTGAAATATTTTCGAGATGTCTCTCAAGTTAAAAAGATAATGAATTTTTGTCGGAGTTGGTAGCATTTTTGCTGTCACATTATTGTACAAGTCTATGGTGGTTTCGGTAATTTCCCGACCGACAATTTTCACGATTTCGTTAAAATCGGCCAAATGTTGCCCAAGCATGGTACCATAAATCCTCAAAATGTTGGTTTCGTCGGGAAAAGTGATATTAATCACGTTGAAAATGCTCAAAAGGCGTTCAGAAATCACGTTTCTGCCACCACCGGGTGGACCCATAGCGGCCAAAATGTGCATATTCTAATGAAATTAGTTTAGTAAAACCCTAGTTTGCATTTACGAACTTACAATAATGAATTTTTTGGTCTGCTTCTGTCTATCATACCAAAAATTATAATCCAACCACTGTCTCAACAACTCAAGAGGCGGTTGCGACCCGTACGTTTCCTTCGCCGGCATATTCAAATCGTCCAAAAACGTAATCAACAGTTTACCCCCAACCGGCGCATACACCCCTTTCGTCCTCTTCTCCAATCGACTCTCGATCGCTTCTTGCAAATTCAGCGAAGACGTTTGAGCCGACATGTTTATATTCAAAACGGTGTATTTTTCCGAACTGAGACTCGCCAAAACAGATTGTGCTGTCGAAGTCTTGCTGGTACCCACAGGTCCCGTGAGCAAAACTGGATAACCGTGAGACAAAAGGGCATTCGTGATGTATTCGTAACGCACAGTGTCCACAGTTGGGACAATAATTTCGAAAAAGGCACATCCAGGGTCGTATTTCCAGTCGTAGGGTAGTTTCACCTCCCACAACGCGAAACTTTTGTTAGGAACGTCGACAAAATACTCGTAAATCGTGTCTTTAATGGGGAAAACACCCTCTTTTTCCCGGATAAAGTTGTCGATTTTTTTCCTACCCTCCTCGTTGGTGGTGCAACAAACCGACCAAATTAAACTAGATTTTTTTATTTGTAGATGTCTTGAAAATCTTACTTACCAGAACAAGAACCAGTTTTTGGCCATATCGGCAAAATTGTCCTCATCGTGCGGATTGACCCCATTCTCCACCGTTGCCAAAATCTCCAAAAGCTTACACAAAGACATGACTAGATTTAATTCAACACAACCGGCTGCCTCCTCGCAGTGTAGTCTTTTAAAATCGAGAATTTTTTGCAAATAAATGCGGAAAAAATCCATCATCTGTTTGATAAAAAACAGTCAAAAGCAAAAATCTTAGAAAAAACTTGCAATATCTTGAAACTCTTTGCCACGTTTGTGCTGTCTCTGCACCCACGAAGTGACATAAGGCAACCAACCCCAATCTTTATAATCATTGTAGACCATTCCGCACCTGCTAACTGTCGCAGGTGACGCTACTGATAAGTCACCAACTTCGAATAAAAGTGATACTTGTTCCGGCATCGTAATCCGATCGCTGTTAATCAAAGTCAAAATTTTATTATCGTCCATGACGCTGTTCATGTTTTCGATCCAAACAGCATCGACGGGACCGTCAAACAAAATCCACTTTTCGTCAGGAGTTTCCTCTGGAAAAACCAGTTATCACAAATTCTAGTCAAAAATTAAAATTAACCGGCACAAGTCGCCCTCATTACTGCACTGATAACTCCATCCAACCATTCATTAGTACTCAAATTGTACTCCCCGTACAATTCCCCCAAATTCAAAGCTTTGGGGTTAATGGCGTAGACATGTACGACGTTGAAGCCGGGCTTTCCCGCCTTGTGCAAAATTCCCAAAGCCCCCTGGAGGGTTTTCCAAGTCGTAGATTTGGCCGATCCAGTCCGGCCCAAAATCATAACGGAATGACGCGAACTTTTGGTTTCGTACAACTGAATTATTTTAGTTATTGCATTTTCAATAGGCTTAAAAAAATTATTCCAAATTTTGTTAAATTAGAAAGAATTTAAATTTACTTGCAACCCATTTTCCGTCATATGAGACACTATAGCATCCGTCATGTCGACATAATCCACTTTGGGAATGCTGACTCCGGGGAAAATATCCGACATGATTCCGTTAAAAAGGGGCAAGTCGTCGGATGTGAGTCTGGCAATGTTCATATCGCGCATTGCAAGATAAATAATTTCATCTTCCGGAAAATGCGGAAATTGGCGCCTTTTCCGGCCTCCATACCGAAGCAAAGCCACCATGGACCGGAGCCCAAAATCGTAATGATCTTGCTTACTCAACTGTTGCATTGCAAGTTGATACAAAGTGAAGACTTTCTTTGACAAAATTTTTGTATTTTGGAAACCATCACTGAATAAGATATTTTCGGCGATAATCGCACTGTCAGGTACCATCATCGAAATGGGCCGAAACATCGATTTTAAATTATCCGGGAGCTCGGTTCGCCCGGCGTAACCCGGATTCATAGTTATGAAGATGCCACAAGTCAGTTTTAAATTAATTTCGGTACCTTTAGAGACAATTAAGAAAAAAATGTGAGGTGTTAGGTGTTTTACCTTCGAAAACAAATGTTTTCATTTTTCTTGCAATTGCCGACAGGATACTTAAAATTTGTTGGGCTACTACCGAAAGGACTTCAATGTTGATTCGGTTGAATTCGTCAAAACAGCCCCAAGCACCCGTTTGGGCAAGTCCCGAGAAACATTTACCCATACTTTTGTAATCTAAACCTTCGGAGCAATTGTTGACAATGACCCACATGCCCATCGCTTTGCCCAAATCTTTGACAGTTTCGGTTTTTCCGGTTCCGGCCGGCCCTTTTGGGCTACCGCCTCGAAACAAGTGGAGGGCAGTTGTCAAAGTTATGTAACATCTTAAAGAGTTTTTAGTTTGTTTTCATATATTTTTACCAACTACCTATCAGTGAGTGGAGTGATAACAAGACGACCCGAATTTCCATTATATTCGTATCCATACATGAAAGCAGTATTTGTTTGTTTGATAACACAGTCGTCTAAATCACGATCCCAGTAGAAACGTAGTTGGGAAAACCACTCAAAAGAATTCGTGTCTCTGCAATCTATTTTTATGTTTTGTATACACTTTGTTTCAAAATTTTTGCCACTTACTAGCTTTGTACATTTTATCAATAACATCACGAGAATGAATTTCGATCGTAATAAGAGCGTTAGCTTTCAGTCTTTGTAATTTAGTCAAATCTCGTCTACTCAATTCGGAAAGTTTGCTCAGAACTTGGTTTTGTTTTTTCCTCAGTTTTTTTAACGGCTTTTTACTGTCAGTTATTTTGGCATGAACCAAAGCTTTTGTGCAGTCAGTGGTCCATTGTATCTAGCAATTAAAATTAAGCAAATGCTAAATAAGGCCAATTTTTTTTACCTGACTGCAGGCATTGCAAAGTTGCCCACAATACGTCAACAACCACTTATCCCTCTTACTCAACATCTTCTTTAGAGCGCTGCGACATGGTTTAAACTCCTTTTTCAAAGCTGCCCTCATCTGAGCCTCGACTTCCAACAACCACATTTCGACGGGACCATCCAAAACTATCAATTTTGTAAAATCCATATATTCACCGTCCTCGGAAAACATCCCCATAGCTTCCTGTTTGCTGGTGACCAAATTTCGTTGCATTTTCAACTTGGTGAGATTGTCGAAAAGTTTTTTCAAGTGAGGTTGCACAGCTTCGGGTTTTTTCGAATTCCCCAAAATTTCCAACATATCGTCGTTCGAAATGAAATAAAAACGGGGAAAAATGTGACGTTTGGTTTCCAAATAGCGTTCCAAGGCTCTTTGAATCAATTCCAATTTGTCATTCATCCGATTCAGTTTGTTGTAGAGGTAAGGAGCTGGTTCGTACTGTGTTGCCTTCATTGCGGTTTTTCCGGCATGCATGTGGATTGTGATGTTTTTCCATTCTTCGGAAAGCCGGTCAAAACCTTCAGATTCGCGAGGAAGTTGCTTACGAATATCTTCGCCAAAAAATATGTTCTAAAGGAAAAAAATATGGAAAAATTAAGAAACAAAACTTTTCAGCAGTTACTTCAAGATACAGCCATTGTCTTTGCACACTTAGTGCCGCTTCCAACGTTTCCAAAATATAAGACAAGGTTCTCTCCCAATAATCCACTTCTTTGGCAAAAGGTTCAACAAATCGGGTACTTTTCATTGTCGACAATTGCAACATGTGATCCTCAAGTGTTTGAAAACACTCCTCAACACTCTTAATTCTAACAAAAACGACTTTGGGCTCAACTCCCACAAACTAATTTCCTTACCTGTAAAGACCCTTATCTTTGTGTGGCACCATCTCAATCTTGATTTCTTTCCAAATGTGGGCAATATTGGCCAGCCCTTTCTCAATTTGCAATTCCATTGTAGCGGCGTTTGAAATATCGTTAATTTCTTCAGCATATTTGTGCATTTCCATGGCGTAGATCGCTTCAAGATTGAAATCGGCACCATTTTCGTCAAAATCTTTGCCAACAACTTTGCGAACGCGGTCCCAGTGTCTCGGCCGCATCGAAGGATTTTTCAAGTCGCCAATAAGAGGCAGAGTTCTTCGAAAAGCATCCACTCTTTGTCTCGTGTGTTCCACAATTTCCCAACTGTTGAAAAATTGTCAAATAAAACCAAAACAATCACTTTCGTACTTTTTATCTTTGAGTTCGCGCGAAAGTCGTGTCAATTTTCTGAAAAGTGTTTGAGCGGTTACTTCCATTTCTTCGGTTTCTATCGTCCAAAATTCGCCCGATTTGTACTTTTCCCAGGCTTTGTTCCATTCGTCTGTCAGCTGCCAAACCAACTCAATTGCGGCGATTTCCTACCAAAGAGCAGTTGTGTCAAAAATTTTTAAAATAGTAGGATTAGGTACTCTTTCTAATTTGGTCAGTTCGATAGTGTCCGGTAAACTGAGCCCAAAAATACCCAAATCTCCTCTCAAATCTTTCTCGTGTTCCCTCAGATAAGCCAACTTTGCTTTAATGTCGGCGATGTATTTCAAAGCTTCCTCGGCTGACCAATCCGATGAAAAAGGGCCAGTTGTCAAAAATTCGTCAAGTAATTTTTTCCCATCTTTTTTCAAAACTTCAGCGTCTTCAAGTAGTCTAGTTTTGAAAGTGTCCTAAAATTGATAAATAGCGTTGTGGTTTCAAACATTGGCCGAAATTTGTACCTTATTTTTTGGTAAATAAAACAAAAAAAAAATAAAAAGGGAAAAAGGAAACAAAGGAGGGGAGAAAACAAAATTGAAGACTGAGTTAGTCCTTCCTTTGCGCCCTTCTGACTAGTACCTTTGAGTACCCCAACATCTTATCAGCATCAGATAGGACGTCCAAATATCGTGACCATTCATTCGGAATTGCTTTTTCTCGATTTCGCACTTCGTTCGGCACATGAACGTTATATTTTTCCAAAACTAACATTTGATCAGTTATTAGAGGAAAGCTTTCTTCTTTTACCGATACTTCATTGACTAATTTTTCATGAAGTGCAATTGCTTTTTCCATTTCGATCAAATTTTGCGGTTCTTTCAAAACACTAAAATTTTCTAATTGATATTTTCCTCTTCCACGTCTAAAACTTACGCTTCAGTGTTGACTTTAATATATTCATAGACATTGTTGATATTTCTAACAGTTAGTTTGTATAAAAGTTCACAAAGTTTCTTCTGCCACTGTAAACAATGCTCGATTATAGATTTTTTTAATTCAGAACAATTAATTCGAATAAAATGGACAACTGTGACTCCTTCTTGGATCTGTACATTGTTTGCTACTTCTGTGTATCTTCCGATATTTGCATCGAATTGGGCTGCAGTGGGATTTTCAGTCTCGTATTTAGTCATAAAGAGGTCTTTATCGATTTCCCAAAGGTCGCGAAAAGGTTCCCATATTTTCATATACTCCTGAATCTTCTTAACATTTAAACTCATTTCTTGCAATAGTAATAAATGTTGTATTACGAACACATTTAGATAATAATAGAATACCTTCATTTAACATTTTTTGAATTTTTTGACACTCGGCATCCTGCTCTATGATCCCCCAATATGGAGTAAAATCGGTTTCAGCGACATGAAATTTATCGTTTAGTCGAGGCAAAGTCATTAGGGATTCTACCATATTAGGCAAAATATTGTAAACGACTTTTGCGACTTCGCTCAAAGTTGGTTCAAAATTAATCTAAAATAACGTTTTTGAAACTGGGGAAATAATTTTCTTGAAATGACTAACTCGGTTAGCTTTTAGACTTGCTGTCAGTTCTAAAACTGGATTTGGACCAAGTGTATCATCGCCGTGTAAACATTCATACATGTGGTTTAATGTATTTCGGCAACAAATTTTTAAAGCTTCCTCCACAAGCGTATCAAAATTGTTGATATAAGTGATCCATTGGTTTGCCATCTACAAAATGTATTTAGATAATAAGGAATGATGGAATTCGAAATTTGATTTTTTAAACTTAAATAAAATAAATGAACAAAATAAGAGCAGGACGCTTTGCAACTAATAAAATCATAACAACGCTTATAAACAAGCATCGGAATTTGTATTGAAATATTTGAAGTGTTTATTAATTTACCTAGTGCATGACTAGTGCAATTAGTAGTGTAAAATATTATAAACAGAATTTTTACTCCACGGTTGGAAGGTAAAACTTTTACTTGTGACATTTAGTCATAAAAGTGTCACTTTGGTGAATTTATTTGAAAAAATTGAGCGACGTTTGTTTTATTAACTTTACGAGTTTTTAGATATCTGGGATTGTAAGAAATGTGATTTAAGTTTAAGTTCGAAATTTGTCCAAAACTTAGTTTAGAACAGATAAATAAATTGATACCACTCACCACTGTCATATAGTTTTCAAATCCCTCAAACACCAAAATCAAAAACTGTATAATATTGTGATAATGTATCACCAACTTTTCCATAGTCTTTTCCAACTGACTCGAAATCTCTATAATCAGTTCGCGAATGTTAAACACATAATTCGGCGTTACGCGAAACATATAAGTGTCACAAATTTTCTCGCAAATCGCAACAATTTGCAAATTACAACTTTTATAATCGTCGAGAAATTGTTGCAACTGAAAAAATCATTTAACGAAAATATTCACATCTTTCATTTTATACCTCAGCAGTGTTATGAGAACACTCAGCAATATATTCGTCTGAGACTTCCGAAGCCCAGGTCAATTTAGACAAACCCGGAGCAATTTTTTTCTCAACGATTGTTATCAAAGGTTTGAACAAAAGTCGTTCATCGTCACTTAACGACGCTAGAATTTTATTATAATCGAGGACCACAGCGAGGACACTTTCGTAAACAAATCTAACATTGTTTGCTTTATCGTAGACTGTTTTGATATGAGAAGGGACTTCGTAATTCAGCGATTCCCAGTATCTGGCTTCTGTGAAGATCTCAAGCAAGGAACGGTCGATATTGCATTCGAGAAGCCCCGGTTTTGAGATACTTTTGCACATCAGGGGGCGGTGTAAACGCTTAGAAACGTCTTCCCCAAGCCGGTCATTCCACTTCCGGTACAAACCCAAAATTCTTTCATCTATCGAACTGACAAGTTTCTCGTACTGGGAAAAAATTTCATGCGAGACGCTGCAAGGAAGCATCCACTTGGCGTCTTCAAAAAGCTGAAATTCACATTACAAAACGCCAAACATTAATCAAAATTTACTTTTCTGATTAGGACAAGTCGATTTTTTTTCATGTTGGCAATCATGGCCCGTCCGGCGTAGTAGGGCAATCTCGCGGGGTACATTTCCGACTCGGTCAAGTCCTTTTTAACTCCGTGAATCTCCTCTTTGAACATCTCATAAACGAACAAAGTTTTGCCGTTAAAAAGCGACTTCAAACTTTCCCGTTTTGAGTAATTGTACAACGCGGCCAAACTCTCGATTCCCTCCTCGACGTTCGCAACCTCCTCAAAAACCGCATTTGTCAAATTCTCAATCACGACCTCAATATCTTTCATCCGGTTTTTGAATTGCAACATCTGGTCGTACCACGTTGAGACTTGGACGTCGAGAATCAAGTGTTTCACCTTCAAGGGAAAAATTAAAAATGGAAAGACGAAAATTAGAACGCACTTCTTGGACCGATTTGAGACTCTCAGCAAACATATCTTCGACTTTGTTGCACCAATTCAAAAATTCGATGCGTCGAGAGCCCCCGAAATTCGGTTTTGGGATTTCTTCGGTCTCGTCATGGCGGCCGAAATTAATCATGGCTTCACAAATTTCAATCATGTCTTTGCATCTTTGGATAAACGAGTCGACGTGATTGAAAATTGGAGCTTTGTCGAGGAGCCAAGGTGAAGGTCCGAATTTTGTGTGGCTTTCCGAAATCTACAAAAATGTGAAATTTTGGAGCAAATTAAAATTTCATAATACCAAAACGTAAGTCCGGATGTAATTAGTGAGACAGTCGATGCAAGTCTCAAACATTTTAATCCCTTCTCGACTTTTCTTCTCTTCGAAAATGATATTCATGTTTATGTACTTGATGCATTGGAGGATCACTTGGTTACTTAACGCGCGACACAAACTCGTTATTTTTTCTATAGTGTTATAATACGGACTATTCATCCAAATAAAACGAATCAAGTGCAAAATTTCGGCCAGCTTCGTGTGCATTTCATTGGGATTTTGTATTTCGGAGAGCTCGTTGCAAGGGTTTCGCAAAACGGCTAAATATTCGATATTTGACATTGATTCCTTCACATTGCGTTCAATTTCATCAGCCAGGATCAAAAACTGGTGCACATAAGTCGATTGGACGGCAATCAAAATGTTACAAATGTGTTTTAAACTTTGATTGGTTAATTGGTAATTTAAACCGGACAAATTTTCGACTAAAAAAACAAAATAAATGTTTTTTCCCAACAAAAATTAAAATAGCAGTACATCGGTAAACCCAAAAATCGTATTCATCGAGAGGGGTCAAAAGGTCATCAGGGGTGGTTTGGTCTTGGTCTTGTAAACCCACCCGAATTTGTTTCGTCCAGTAAACAACAATAGCTTCCAATCTTTTCACTAATTCTTTATCGAGACTTGCAACGTCTACGGGGATATCGAGAGCCTCCCGTGGTATATACAGGACGGTCAAACCGAACAATCTGCTATGAACGTCGGTAAATTTAGCCAAAAACATGTGAAGATTATGCGAAAAATCATTTTTGACACCTTAGAAAATCATTTGTTTGAGGAAATACAAAATGAAAAATTAAAATATTACTTTCAGGCCAGTGGTTCGACTTGAGAAAAACAGGGGCGTACACGTTTTCTACAATGTTCAAAATGCTGCCTTCGATGTTATCGTCCATTGTGCCAAAGTTGATGTTGTCGAAGAAAGTCGCAACTTCGAAAACTTCGAACGGTTGTCGGAGAAAATAGGTTAGGTCCATGACAGACCTTGTCGGGGGGCCCAAACTGCAAGTCAGGTCGTCATTTATGAAATAAATCGTCAAAATCGGTTCGGTAGGTGTCAGGAAAAAGCGCTTAATCACTTCGTAGTTCTCTTCTTTCCAGTCGTCGGGTCGTAGGTCGTAGAGTGTGGTAAGATTTTTGACAAATCCGACTAATTTGTCGAGATCTTCGTCGCTGTAGGAGACTTTAACGTGTTCACTGGTCTCGGCTTCCGGAGTTTGGATTTTCACGGCTTTATCTAAGAGAATTTTGAGTTGGATTGTAGGACTAGGAATGGTGACTTACCTTCGGATTTGTCCGAGAAAAGTGAATCTTTCTCTTCGGCTTCATCGAGGGGTGAAGGGGTTGTCATTTCAGGCTTTAAATTAAACTGTTTTATATTTTACCACCAAGCAGAATATTTTTTTTAGGCAAATAGTTCGCTTTTTTTGGTTAAAGAAAAAAATAAACAAGTTTTAGTCTTGTCAATATTGTCATACCAACGACCTCAAAGGCAACTCCGTGAGGTTTCATAGAAATTTTGGAAAAATACACATTATTACAAAATAAAATTTATTGTAAATTACTAATCTAAAACTAAATAAACTTTTAATATTAATTTCTACCTTACTTTTTTTTTTTTTAAATGCGCATGGTGCGCAATAATGTGCGCGTTCAATGACCCCTTTCTAACCTCACTTTTCCATCAATTTCATAATTCAGCGATTTAAGTGACACTATTAAATTTTTGCAGTCAGTTTTATAATTAGTAAAAAAATTAACAGCTGTTAGTAATTCTGGAATTAAATTTTTACAAAATAATATCCTTGAACTTGAAAGTTTTCATAACCTAACCAGAATGTTACGTTATTGGCAAAAAATGAGACGTTTTTGCCCCACAATTGCGAAAATGAGACAAATACACAACTTTTCACCTGATAAAAACTATGATGTTATTGTTGTGGGAGGGGGTCACTCCGGAAGTGAGGCAAGTGCTGCGGCAGCACGAACGGGGGCTCAAACACTCCTCATAACGCACAAAAAAGAAACCGTAGGTAAGTAATGACTTACACAACCTAGAGTTGAAAAGTAATGAAGTAATTAGGGGAGATGTCATGCAACCCTTCATTTGGGGGCATCGGAAAGGGGCATTTGATGCGAGAAGTGGATGCCTTGGATGGGATTTGCGGCCGAATGTGCGACTTGTCCGGTATTCAGTATAAAGTAATTCATAAACTGAAATTATTTGACATACTTCACCCTGTATATTTACCAGTAATAATAGGCGATGAGATTTTTACTATAATAATCTTCTCTAATAATTTGTTTTTTACCTTACAATGTAAGAAAAGTGTTAATACCAATTGACGCCAAAAGTTTCACTAACAAAGATAAGGCAACACCAAAGTTTTTTGACGTTAAATTGATATAGAGGGTGATGTCTGTCAAATTTTCATAGCCTGCTTAAAATATATTATTCAGGTGCTCAATAAAAGAAAAGGGCCTGCAGTTTGGGGCTACCGCGCCCAAATCGACAGGGACCTTTACAAAAAACATATCCAAAACGAACTTTTCGAAAATACTCCAAACTTGGACATTTTAGTAGCTTCAGTCGAAGACTTAATAGTGGAAAATCCGACTACAAACAGTAATAAACAAACCGTTATAGATTGTCGCGGTATAATTCTACAGGATGGTACAAAAATCTACTCCAAAAGTGTCATAATAACTACTGGTACTTTCTTAAATGGTCAAATAAATATCGGTACTAAAATATACCCAGCTGGGCGTATTGGCGACCAACCATCGATCGGTTTGGCTAAAACTTTAGCTGCCTTGAATCTCAAAATGGGGCGTTTGAAAACAGGGACTCCCCCTAGACTCAAATCAGATACGATAAATTATAAAGTCTGTGATATACAAAAGGGTGATGACCCGCCTTTACCCTTCTCGTTTATGAATGATAAAGTCTGGATTAAGCCCGAGGATCAATTGGTTTGTTATTTGACTAAGACTTCACTGGATATAGAACCGATAATCAAGAATAACCTTCATGTTAACCGGCATGTAACCGAAGAAGTAACCGGTCCGAGGTATTGTCCCAGTATCGAATCGAAAGTTTTACGATTTGGTGGCCGCCAACACCAGGTTTGGTTAGAACCGGAAGGTCTAACTAGTGATATAATTTACCCAAATGGGTTATCTTGCACTCTCCCAGAGGAACTACAAGTTGAGTTGATTCATTCCATACCTGGGTTAGAAAAGGCTGAAATTACCCGACCTGGGTATGGGGTTGAATACGACTTTGTGGATCCCCGGGAATTGCAAACCACCCTCGAGTTAAAAAGAATCCCCAATTTATTCCTCGCCGGTCAAATTAACGGAACTACAGGGTACGAGGAAGCGGCAGCTCAGGGGATAATCGCCGGAATAAATGCTGCAGCTCTTGTAGTGACTTTTCCCTAGTTATATTTTTAAATTAGCAATAGTGTTTCAGGCTTTGGGTAAATCCCCGATTACTGTGAGCCGTACCGAAGGCTACATCGGCGTTTTAATCGACGATTTGACAACATTGGGAACTAACGAACCTTACCGAATGTTTACGAGTCGAGCCGAATTCAGACTAACCTTAAGGCCGGACAACGCCGATCAAAGACTAACAGCTAAAGGTTATAATGTTGGGTGTGTGACTAAGGCTCGATACGACAAAATGGTGGCCATGCAAGAAAAACTAAAAGACGGAATTTCACTTCTGAAAAGTGTCACCAAACCGGCTCGCACCTGGAGAAAACTTTTAAAAATAGCGCCATCTAGGAATATGATGCAAAAATCGTAAGTAACACGCGTAATGAGTTTGACAGGGTTACTAATCGTGCACTAGGGCCTTTAATATGCTTGATTGTTACAATGAAGGGATTACGATTTCAATGTTGGCAGCAGTGGCACCGGAATTGTTGCCTTTAACACATGACCCCTTGCTTGAAAATCGGTTACACATCGAAGCCACCTATGAAGCTGCTGCTTGTGAACAAGCAGTTGAAGTCGAGGAAGTGAGGAAAGAGGAAGCTTTGCTCATTCCCAAAGATTTGGATTACTATGCAGAGAATCTTAATTTGAATTCTGAAGAGAGGGAAAAATTGTGTACTATACAACCACAAACTGTAATTATTTTAACATATTACTTTGTGAATTGGTGTTTTATGATTTGGTTTCAGATTGCGGCCGCTAGTCGAATTCCAGGGATTAGTCCTTCTTCAGTTTTTAGATTGTTGCGTTTCGTTAAGAAAAACCCAGCAGTAGAAGTTGTATAAAACTCATAAATACATTGATAAGTTTTTATTTTTGGCATATTTAATTATGCCTAGTGGCATTATCAATCCATGCATAAAAGGAATCGACTCGTGTATATCCTGTTGGGTCCAAACTTTCGCATCCATTCTGACTTACAAAACTAGCTATAGCAACATGGATATAATGTTCTATTCCCACATTAGCGGATGTTATCAGTGGTCCTCCAATATCACCCTTAAATTAGCTCTTTTAATAGAAATTTAATTTAAAAAATCAACTAACAAAACAGATTCCTTCATTATAATTTCCTTCGGCACAAATCATGGTATCCACAAGTTGATTCCCAAAGAATGTTTTGCAAGCATTTTGATCGATTATTGCTATTTCCACAAATTTTAAATCGTTTGACAGTCCACTATCCTCTTATGAAAAAAAGTTAGTAAAGTCGGATTTTCAACAAAATTTCGGATTAAAGCAGGCTGTGTTTTTGAAATTAAGTTGGTAACATTGAAGTAACAACTTGATTTCAGTGTTAGCCTCCTTTAATCGGAAACCTAATTGTAGTTTTTATGGTCTAAAAAGTAGTTCTTACCATCACTGGTTTGTCCCCAACCTGCGGCTTTGACAACTCGCCCAGGATATAAATATCCCAAATTTCCAACAACAACAGGTTCGATATAGTCTAATTAAAAAATTTAATAGAATTAATTTGCTTGAAATTATAATTACCAGTGAATGTGACAGGCATCCGTAATTTAATTAGAGCAATATCATTAGCTAGCGACGTTGTTGGATCAAAACCTTCATGAATAACATAAGTGGAAGTCGTTACAACGACTCGATTTGCGTCGTTTGATGACAGTTGATTTGACCCCATTTTAATTGTGAATTTCGTAGCTCTAAAACCCGAAAAAAATAAAATTACAAAATTTATATAAAAAATAAGCGAAATAGTACTCATAGACACACTGAGCAGCCGTTAAGATCCATCGGGAGTTAATCAAAGCCCCCGAACAGAAGAATCTACCATCTGGAGTATCCTTGTAGATGGCAACTTGCCAAGGGAACTGACCACTTGTAGCCACATTTCCACCGATTATTCGCGGTTGAAAATTAAAATTTTCACTATCGTTGACTCGACGGAGATTAATTAAGGTTTTTTTAGCCGTAGTTGCATAAATGCACAAAAAGACAAATAGATGCCACTTCATGTTTGGTATTTGAAAACTGGAGTTCAGCCATGATTTTATTGGGAATTATTACGTCAAATACTTACGAGTTAATACAGGGCTTTGCGGAATGTAATCATTTAATCTCTAATTAGATATTATTCAATGATGTCATGGAAATAATAAATACTTCTAGATTTAAGTCAAATTTTCTGATTAGAAAAGAAATATTCGAGGATTTGAGTAAACTTCAAAAATTTTTATCACGTTTTTCAAGAGTGGGTAATTAGGTAATTTAAGGAACTTTTCCGCTTTGCAAAGATCATTATTCAAGTTGTGTTTCTTTGTTACAGTTTTGTAATTAATAACAGCTCGTATTATTATTTTTTTTGTATTTTGTATCTTCAACAAGGCTATTAACGAACTCATTTGGATGCGTTAACAGCTTTCTATCGTGTGTATTTTTTGTTCTTATGTTGAACTTACCAAATTCTCGAATTTTTGGGTGGCGAAAATGAACAAAATTTGAGAATTCATTGCCAGAACGCACAATGGCAAATGTCAGTTCGAGTTAAATTTTCCAACGTTTTCATGAATAACGCTCAGACCCAACTGATGCAAAATTCCATGACTTTAATAATTTTCCTTTTAAAAATTTTTAAAATAGAAAAAAAATTTATAATACACCGATTACAGAAAGCCATTCAAGCAGACGTTTGCTCCTCAACTCGCCGCTGCGTTGTTCATATGGGAATTTTAAACTGTTGCTTGAATTGTCTTCTGTAACTCGTATTTTAATATACTATTTAATTTTTAGAATTCAAAAATTTTTTGTTGACATGAAACTGAACGTTTTTTTTAATGTAATTATTATGCAGTTTTGAAATTATTGTCGTCAGGGTGTATTATAACAAACTATAAAATTTAAAATTCGCTTTTATCTCAAATTCCTCCACGTGGTGGGTACATTATTTATTGTTTCATCATTTTTATATGAAAGAATAAGACTTATTACGCATTTTTAAATATTTTATTAATTATATAATTTCTACATCGTTTCTGTTACATTCTGAATCCAAGCTTTGTACAAATCCGTCCTGATGTAGCCTGAAGGGTGCAACTGTTCGCAACCATTTTGACTGAAAAAGCCAGCAACGGCAACTTGGACATAATTTGTGCCCCCCTTTGCTCTTATCAATGGGCCGCCAGTGTCACCCTACACTTTTTATTAATTTTTTATCAGATTTCGCTTATTTTACTCACAGTGCAGATTCCTTCATTATAATTTCCAGCAGTACAAATCATCGTGTCTTGGATTTGGTCACCGTAGGTGAGTTTGCACTCAGTGTTTGATATAATTACGACATTTGTGTATTGTAAGTTGTTAGACAAACCACTTGTTGCTAAAATTTTTGATTATTTCTGATAAATTAGTGAATTAAAATTAGTAATACCGTCAGCTGTTTGGCCCCATCCTGAGACGATGGCAGCACTGCCTTCGGAAATTGCCCCAATATCGGCCAACTCAATTGGTTGGATATAATCTACAATTTTTTTTAATTAAATAAAATCGATTTGAATTTCTTGTTACCAGAAAGTTCAACTTTCATGTGTAGTTTAATAAGCCCAATATCGTGCTCTAAAGACAGTGGGTCAAATTCTGGGAAAATGACTGAAGTTGAAGTTGAGAGGACTACGCGATTGGGGTCCCCGGCTTGCAGAGTGATTGAACCCAAATGAATTGTAAAAAGTTTTGCACTAGAAGAGAAAAATCATGCTATTTGCAACAACTACATGAAAAATTACTTATAAATGCAATGACCAGCAGTGAGGATCCACTGATTGTTGATTAGAGAACCACCACAGAAGAATTTGCCTTCAGCAGTGTCCACATAAATGGCCGCTTGCCAGGGGAATTCTCCAACTCGGGCCACTTTTCCCCCGATTATCCGAACTCCTACGAAACAGTTCGTCAAATTTTCAATATTTTTTTTATAGAAATTTACCATTGTTGGGTTTGGAATAACACAAGGCGAAAAGTGTGCACAGCACAAAAACGTAGAAATTCATGACTGGTATTTCACAATCCGAATTATCATCGGAACTAGTATTTATTAACTAATTTATCTTTGAGTGTGACAAAAAAAAACAATTGTTTTATTAAGTGGATATTTTTTTTTATCTTTGGAGATTATTGGGATAGGAATGTAAGCATGCACTTTACTCAGTTATGGTGCTTTTGTCACGTTTGAAATCCATTTATGATAAACATCAGTTCGAATAAATCCCGAAGGATCTGTGCTTTCGCACCCGTTTTGACTCATGAAACTTGCAATTCCAACGTGAAGAGGGTTTCCCTTGACGTCTGGTTTCACCAATGGACTTCCAGTGTCACCCTTAATTAATTTAAATTAGAAATAATTAATTTGTAATTACAACTTACGATGCAAATGCCTTCGTTGTAGTTGCCAACAGCGCAAATCATGCCTGATTTGATTTGACTTCCGTAGGTGATTTGACATTCGGCGTTCGAAATTATGGATAATTGAGAGTAAATTAAGTTATTGCTCATACCGGCGGAACCTTAATTAATTTTTTAATTAATTATTTGCTTAATTAGTTACTTACTGTCGCTGGTTTGCCCCCAACCGGCGGCTGTTACGACAACTCCGTCGTGAATTTGGCCCATATTTGCAATATTAATTTTTTGAATATATTCTACAAAAATCAATTAAGCCGAATTTTAATTAATTGTGTTTAACTACCGTTGAACGTGACAGGCATATGGAGTTGGATGAGCCCAACATCATTTTCGAGTGTATTTTGATCATATTCCGGATGTACAACGTATTTAGAACTGGACAAAATGACGCGATTTTCGTCTTGCGAAAACAGCGTGTTTGACCCTAAATGAATTGTAAATAACTTTCCCCTGAAATTATCAGTCGATTTTATTTACAATGAGAGCGATACGAACCCAAAGACACAATGAGCTGCTGTTAAAATCCACCGATTTGTGATCAAAGCCCCACCACAAAAATATTTTCCTGAAATGTTGTCCAGATAAATTGCCGCTTGCCAAGGAAACTGGCCGGCGCGAGCTGTACTTCCCCCGATTATTCTTGCCTCTGAGGTACGAAAATCTATATTTACAAATAAGAAAAATGTTTTTACCTTTAGCAAAAGAAAAAAACGGGGAAGACAATGCAAGAAACACAAGAATATAATTCATAGTGTTTGGGGTTTAAGTGAGAGTAATAGCAAAAACTCGTAAATCATTATTTATTTTTTATCAGATGACTTAACGTTTTTTAAAAAAGTTATTATCTAAAGCTTAGCTATAAATTAATAATAAGTAATTAGTTTAGTCATAGTCTAATAGTTTTTTTAACGTTGAATTTTTTTGGTGACATGCCTAGGGAGAAAAATCCAAGTGCCTATGGTATAGGCTCTCGACACTCGACAGAGTTGTAACGTTAACAACCACTTGACATTTACAGAAAAATAATAAATCACAGAAACGATAGCTGAAATTAAGACGTACAGAATAATAATATGGGCCATGGGTGTGATTATGGTAACGGACAGACTTTAGACACCACTGTTTTGACACCTTTGTCAAGAAAAAATCTAAACATAGCCTCACTTTTGTACTTTGGGTGTAGTCATTGTTAAATAACAGTTCAGCGATACTTTGTGATTGTGTGGTCAAATATCAGGCGCACATAATGGAATCAAACGAAGAGTCTCAAAATGAGGCCCCAGAACCCTCCCATTCGACCAACATAACTCAAGAAGAAATCGACCCAGAGACAGCCAGCAAGCTCCGAGGGGACGCAATTGGGAACACCATGTACAGCGAACGCTTCGTGTTAAACACCCTGATGCAGTTCTCGGATTTGAAATGGAGTGAGGAAGTCGAAAACGATTTGTGTTTCCTGTGGGATATGACTGAGGAAAAGGACGTTTGTGAATACTTGTACCACTTGTCTTACTCCACGCTAGCTTGCACGGCTTTGACAAATTACACCGAGCCGAGATTTGTGGAAATCGTAGTCGGGATTTTTGCCAATCTCTTGTGTTCAAAATGTGAAACCAACGTAAAGGAGGACGAGATTAAAGTAGTTGTAGATTTGTTAAATTCAGATGATCCTTATATTTTGATCCAAGTAATGCGGTTTGTACACGCCTTGGCTTTTATGTGCGAGAAATTGGATTTTTTTGAAAAGAGACATTTTGCCAAAATTAACTTTATTTTGTTTAATTCGACCAATAAAGAATTGTTGACTGTTAGTTTGAAGGCTTTGGCGGCTCTTACAGATGGCACAAAGTTAAATTTAAAAGTCATAACTCCCGATTTGTTATTTTCCACAGTTGCGGCTTACAAAACTATAAAAAATCCGGACTGTGAGTCAGAAATTGAGTTGTTTGAGTCACAGGAACAGCATTTGAATGTGAAACATTTAATCCAAATCTATTGTAACGTTTGCACTTACATTGATAATTTTATTTATTTAAGCCAATATGTAGAACAGATTAAATTGAATTTAGGCGGATTTAACGACGAAATGGTTCTATTGTTGAATTTTTATAAAGAGGAGGAGTATCTCATACCAGTGAGCGATGATTTTAAGTTTTATATTGAAGCATTAACTTACATTTATAAGACGATTCATGTGGAGTTTCTCCCCACAATTGTAAGACCTTTGTGCGAGATTTACTTTATTGTGAGTGAGAAAGAGGCTTCAAATTTGGAGTGTGTTGCTGAATTGGTATGTTATTTTATTTCTGTAGGGACCCTCAATACCATCAGAAGAAATTTTGATAATGTGCCTCTTGATACTATTAAAAATCTGTTGGCCAGTATTGAAAGCAACAAGTTCAAGTTTGATTTCGAATACGCCCCGACTTTACGTCGAATTGCGGCTCTTTTGTAATAATTTTATCGATTTTAATAAACTTTATTTTTGTTATTTGAATGTTTTATTTGGTGGCGCTGGTGTTGCATTACAGTTTCCTTCTATTTTGAGGTTATGAAAAGAGCATGCGCTATCAAGCGAGTGTCAAACGCTCTCTGGGTCGATTTTAATGGCGGTTAATAAATCGGGTAAAAGTTAAAATGTGATAAGTAAAGTGAAACAACAAATCACCAAAACCCACTGTATCCTCCTTGTGTCTAAATTGTGGCAAAGTGTAGAAAAAAATACATTTCAATGTTGAAGCAATTACAAATGGGACTACGAGCATTTATGCTTCTAGCATCGAGAGTTTGGACATGTTTGTGTTTTATGATAAAAAAGCAAACTAGAGCTGTAAGTTGTATTAAAAGCATTCAACGTTCACAATCATTGCAACCCCCGAAATTTCGGTCGATTACTGAGATTGGTTCATTGTTGTTTTAAACAATAATAGACGTGTTTTGACAGTTTTGACATTCTCGCAAAACGTGAGCCGAGATGAGATTTATTGCTACAATAAGTAAATAACACAATAGATTATAATTGCACGTAAGACACAGTAAGAAGGTTAAAATTACTTTTGTGTTTTGGCAAATTTCCAGTCATTTTTTCCCGACTCTAATCTTCAAATTTTATGTTGCAGATAATTCAGCATCAATCGGTCAAATACGATTTATTCCCCTTATCACCGCTATCGAGGCATAGGCTTAGTAAGTATGACTAATCGTTTTCTCAAAAAATATCCCCATTCTCAATGTTACTTCACCTAAAAATAAATTTTTAAAAGTGCCAAGTTTGTTTGAGTAATTTCTGGCACTAATATATATTTATTTAATTCATTTTGGCAACTATTATTTTTCTTTGATGCAATTTTTTTGTCATTGGCTTAGTTTGGTCCACGTGACCTGTCAAACTCGCCCTGATTGTTCCTTTTACGCGCCAACTTGAACTCAAATTTTGTCTTCAGGTATAGTAAAACGGAAAGTCCTTGTCCTCGACTTGGACGAGACTTTGATCCACTCGCATCACGATGGGGTGGTGCGCCAAACCGTGAGACCGGGGACTCCCCCGGATTTTGTACTTAAAGTGGTAATAGACAGACATCCGGTGCGATTTTTTGTCCATAAAAGACCACATGTAGACTTCTTCCTAGATATAGTAAGTGTTTCAATGTCTTTTGAATGTTGATTTAACAGCGTATTTAGGTTTCCCAATGGTACGAATTGGTCGTTTTTACGGCCAGTATGGAGATTTACGGCGCGGCCGTAGCTGATAAGTTGGACGCGGGTCGGGGAATCCTCCAGAGGAGGTTTTATAGACAGCATTGCACCCCCGATCTAGGCTCGTACACCAAAGATTTGGGTGCGATTTGCAACGATCTCTCCAGTGTTTTCATACTGGATAACAGTCCGGGGGCCTATCGCGCCTATCCCGGTGAGTCGAGCTTAAAATCAGAATCAAAATTTTTGCTTTCAACTTTTAACAGTGAAGAAAATAATAAAATTTTTCCATAACTGCTATAATATTTACTAAGTGATATTAGAAATGGAACACCCAAGTAAGAGTTAGAAATTTTCTGTCTTAACACGACATACTGAAATTAGAACATTTTTTATAATAGATTATACATATCCAAAAAAAACTTCTTTTCAAGTTACGTTTTTGTTAGATCCATTCTAAAAGAAGGTTGAGTAGGTTTAGGATCTGAGTGCCATACTAATATTGTTTATAAAACTGATCAAAATGAAAAAAATAAATTCAAAAAAAAATTAAAAAGACAGTAAAGTCGGTTTCATCATTTTTGTATCGATTGACGAAGGATTATTTTTTATCATGTCCGATGACTGTAATAATAGTAAAGAAATATTACCTACTCTTTAAAGATGAATGTGAATCAAAGTCTAAAAATTAAAAAAAAACAGCAAAAAATAAAATATATTTGCCAAATTTTGCTGCTCTCTTCAGAATGAAAACAGTAGCCTCGCTTTAAAAGGGCGTCCGATGCCTTTTTTGACCTTTTTTTCATAGTTAAAGTTGTGTATTTAGCTGTAAAACTGTTTAATCATAATTTCTCTCTTTATCACTTTCATTTATTATTTAAACATTGAAGATAAACAGTTTTTTATGAAATTCTACGCTGCATTTTTTCCAAACAACATTTTTTTGTAATTATTGTGATTGTATTTATTTTAATATTCATTATCATTACATATTCAGTTTGATAACAAATGTTTAAAATGAATTAGCAAAAAACTAGTGAAGTGCATTCCGTAACGATGAATTAACAAAATTTTTATTATTAAAAATTTTAAAAGTCAAAAATATTGAAATCACAACTATGTAGTAGTTTTTTCAAGTTTTACTTACTCTAGTTTGCAATTTATTAACGGCTAAAAAATGCTATTTCTGACCACGGGATGTAATGACAGATTTCCAGACCTCCAAAAGGTTAAGAATCGGCATATTACTATAGTGGATGAATAGTACAATTTTTTTTAGTGTTTTTTACAATAATTATTATTTATGTACAAGGTGTAAAGAAAAAATAGGGACAAAGAGAAACCTGAGATTCCCCAGGTCAGAATAAAGCAATTTAATTTAACTTATCTCTATTCCAAGTTTCACCATTTGAATGTGAGAGGGCGTCAAAGATTAAAAATTATTTTCGTTTTCTTTAATAACTTTTTAATGGAGTAATCGATTTGGCAATTTGATATCAAAACTATAGGTTTGGAGCTATTTTTCTTGTTTTATTGTTATTGTAAAGTACTTGACACATTTTCAGCCATATTTTTGTTACACGTAATTCGAGTGACGTAATACGTTTTTTATTCGAAAGGCACATTATTTTTAAACAATTTTTCGTCTTGTAAAATTTTTGTATCGGCATTGGTTTTAGAATAAAAAAATTATTTAAGTAGACGTGTCACAATTTTGGACATTAGTCATTTCTTATTTTTTGTATTAAAAAAAAATAGGTTTTATTTTGACCAACAGAACCTCAAGTTATTCTTTGTTTCCATCTTTTCGTTACACATACTCTAATTATGATCTTTTTTTTTTGTTAAACTGAAAGAATTGTTGCATTTTAATTATTTGCCCCATCTGAAAGTTTGTTTATCTACACTCAAATTCTGCAAAAAATTTTAGAAACTGATGAAATATTACTGGGTTTTACTGTGAGAAGTTGCAAAACGTGTTTTTATTCAAAGGAAATTGTTGTTTCATTGTTGAATTGCAATTAGTGAAGAAAATAAGTGTTTATAAAATAAAATATAAATTTTCTCATTTAATTAATTTTTGTTTAATTGATTGCATTAAATGTTATAAGTTTAAAGTCGTTTTTTAGTGTTGCTTATCTAATGCCGCTTAGTAAATTATATGATTTAAACTTTGGCGATAAACCATACTCTACTGCTAATGAATTTAGTAATTGAAAGCAGAAATGTTTGCAATTTTGTGGCGTATCGTTGGAGGTGTCCCCGAACTGAGAGGTGTATTTTTTCGCAGACAATGCAATCCCAATAAAATCGTGGTTCTCAGATCCCACCGACGTGGCGCTGCTCAATCTGCTTCCGGTTTTGGATGCGTTGAGGTTCACAGCGGACGTCCGATCCGTGTTGTCGCGGAATCTCCACTTGCACCGGCTTTGGTAGAAGAGGTGAGTGGCGTCTCGTTTCATCCATATTCAGGCATCTTAATTTCAGCCGTCCTAATCGAACCGATATCCCCGTTAACAGCAGTTTCACTAAAATTCATCGAATCGAAACTCCTAGTAAAATCGTTGATCAAGTCGAAAATTGTATCGATAATATCGTGACACAAGTTCAAGAATTCGATCCAAGCAAAGACAGTAAAAAATTCAAGTCGCGCATTCCGCAAAGAATGTGCAACTGAATTTTGGAAATTTGTGTTGTGATTTTCGTTTTTTGTAGATTGGAACGAAATTATTTGTAGCAAATAAATCGTTACGAGAGAACGTTTTTCTATTCTTCAGTACTCGATTCGAGCAATTTTATTTATTTTATTTTTGTGAGAAGAGACAGCTGATAACAGTCTATTGAATACAGGTTTCACGTAGTGCTCAAACTGGACAATACTGATGTCTGTCACCCACACTTATCTTCCACACTCCTACCAATACACCGGAAGTAAACAACCCAAACAGAACTGTTAATTACTTTTAATTGTTTCATTTGAATTCAGTTATTTATTTTGTTGTTTGTGTAGTCTATTGAGTTTTATCATTCCATGATAACTTTATTATTTTAATGAACGGAATTTTATTTAGACCAAAGACCCAGAAAATGTTTTTGATTGTACAGCATTTTGTTCAGTTCATTGTACATAAATAGCGTAAGTTTTCCAAGACTAAGAATCTTATTTTCTGCATCAGAAAATATTTATATGAAACAATAATTTTGTACTCTAAGGTTGTGTTCAAAATTATTGAACTAGATTAGATAATAATGTATATAAATAGTTTAGCTTGACTAAAATTAGGCAAAGCTTCGATTTTTGGCACCAATTATTGTCATATCATAAACTCGGTGCCTGAGTTAAACACCACATTTCGTGGCCAACTTTTATTTACAGTGGAACTGTACTTAAACAGCCTGGTGCCCTCTCGCGCCCAATTTTTTCAAGTAAGCTTTGCCAACTCAATTGGGAGCTTGCCAACAGTTTTGGTTTGTAAATAGTTGTAAATTGTGACGCTGTCTTAATGTTGTTGAAACTATTAGGTCTTTAAGGTGCTACTTCACACTTTTGTGGAGTCAACTAGTGTGCTGTCTTTAGAAAAATTTTGTGTTTCATTCCTATTAGGTTGTACTTATGGCAAGTTTTGGAATAGTTAATTGTTAGTTTCTAAGAACAAATCCTAATTTTTGTAAATACATGTTTTAGCTTGTAAACTGTACAGTAACTCTAATACAAACTTGGAACAAAGTACCTAATAAAATGACCTTTTACAGTGAAATAAAACTATTTAAGTAGAATCCAGTGTTTTATTACAGTCATTAAGGCAGACTTAAAATATTTTCTCACCAAAAAATTAAAATTAAAATTTTAGACCCTTCTTTTCTAATTATTCCTATTTGTCACCTAAATGCAAACCTAATAACCAAGTGTGATTCTACTTTATTAAATGGCATCATTTTTGGAAGATTAATCTTTATCGTCGTCGTCATCATCGTCAACATCTTTGGATTTATGTCTTCTAAAATCACTATCTTTGGATGAGAAAGATCTGCAATTAAATTAATAAAAAACCCGTTTTAAACAAATGAAATGACTTGCATTATATCTAGACTAGAATCACTATTTTTCGCTGCATGTTCGTGTTCTGAAGACCCTGACCCTGATCCAACTTCTATTAACTCTTCAGCTTTTCTTTCAGGGTCTGAATCGGCGTCAGAATCTTGACTTATACTTGTCTTCTGCCATGCAGGTATTGATGGACGGACAACTGAACTTTTGGAAACCGGTGGAAATTGATTACTGAAAAATAGATCTGATTTTTTTTGAAATTTCAACAATGTTGATTTACCGGCTCAGAAGAAGACCCTTAACTGTGGCAATTTCAGATTTCAAATCTGATAACTGCCTCTGAGTACTACTTTCAGCCCCTTGACTAATTTTATCTACTTCCACTTTGACACTAAGTAAATTGTTTTGTAATTCATTTACAGATTGTTTAAAACTTTTATCTAATTCTTCTATCGAGTCCTCTACACTTTTCTTCTTTTTTCCAAAGAAAAATGGCGCTATAAATCTCTGTAAAAAATAATATAGCGTTTTTTTTATGCAAAAGTAATACATACCACGTAAAATTTATAGACGACGTAAGCTACAAAACTAAAAACGGCTACATTATGTACAACTTCTTTTATCTTATCAAATAAACTAATTTGGAACGTTGCATTATTTGAATACGGAATAACTGAACTCGGAGGTAAAGGCGGCGTCCTATTCCTTTGTTCATGGTATTTATAAGCCCCCGATTTCTCACACGCCTGTCTGATTTCTTCATCAGTTAAGCCCTTCCGTCTTAAAAATCTTTGTTGTTCTGCTAATGATGTCTTAATAACGTTAGGATTCTCCAGGAATTTTATTGCTGTGTTCACCTAGAGTCAACAGTCAGCTTAAATGGGTTAATTTGACCAAAGCAGCTTACCAAATCTTCTCTAATTGGAGGAGTTTCAGTGTGGTTTTCTTCAACTGGGGGCAACTGATCAGACATGTTTTCTACTAACCTAATTTCTTAAAATTAAGACATGGAAGAGATAAAAAGAAATAAACACGAATTCGGAAGAAATCACACTTGTTTTTCTGCGAACTTTTAATTTTCAATCTCAAATTCCAAGGTTAAATAAAAACAAATGTCATTGGGGCTCTGTCAAATTCTTAGGGACAAAGCGAAAGTCACTATATTATTTTTAGTCAAAAATCGGCTTTTTTCTAATCATTTTTTGTTGTTTCAATGGAAAAAATAATAAATGAACACATGACCGACGATAAATAATTGTGCTAATAATTGTTTCATAACCACAAAACGGTTATTGAGCATATTATGAATCAGCTGCATTTTGAACACCGCAGTGACAAGTTGTCAAGTGGGTGTATGATGGCCAAGTAAAATTAAAATCGTTCGGCTTTAATTAATAATTGCGTTAAATCACAGAAGTGTGCGCGCAAAAAGTCTCTAATGACTTTACAATTCGGTAAATATCCAATTTTCTCTCAAAAAATGCAAGATTCAGTCGATTTCAATCGGCGTCAATAAAACTGCGTTTTTAGTGATTAGCGTCGATTTTAGGTCATTAGGCAAAAGCTGAAGCCGGCAAAATGATTGGGGGATTGTTTGTGTACAACCACAAAGGAGAAGTCCTGATTTCCCGAGTTTACAGGGATGATATCGGCAGAAATGCGGTCGATGCATTTCGGGTTAATGTTATCCATGCCAGACAACAAGTTCGCTCTCCGGTTACAAACATAGCACGAACGTCGTTTTTTCACATTAAGGTAAATTAAACTCAATTCTATCAATTCAAAAAATTCACCGGAAAACTGGCAACACGGCAGTGTGAATTCGGTGGCGATGGTGCTGCCACCACGGTTCAAAATTGCCATTTTTGCATTATTTGCTTCTCGAATTTGATCCAAAATTGGAATAAAAAGGGAATCTCGGGTCTGAAATGTACTTTTTGCAAAATGTTGGTTGCACGAATTGGCTAAAATTTTTTGCAGCGTTGCCAGTTGTACTTCAAATTTTGGCGGTACTCATATTTTTTTTAGAGAGCAAATATTTGGATAGCTGCCGTAACAAAACAGAATGTTAACGCCGCTATGGTTTTCGAATTCTTGCTAAAAATTATTGAAGTCATGCAATCGTACTTTGGGAAAATTTCAGAAGAGAATATTAAAAATAATTTCGTTCTTATTTACGAGCTATTAGATGGTAAAACTGTTCATTTTGTGTTTATTTGTGTCGTAACTGCGGAAAATTTGTAGAAATTTTGGATTTCGGTTACCCTCAAAACACCGATACCGGCGTTTTGAAAACATTTATTACTCAACAAGGGATCAAATCGGCAACAAAAGAAGAACAAGCTCAGATTACGTCACAGGTTACTGGCCAGATCGGTTGGAGGCGTGAGGGTATCAAATATCGTCGAAACGAATTGTTTTTGGATGTTTTGGAATATGTTAACCTTCTTATGTCACCTCAAGGTTTTGTCACTTTATTTTTTAATATAATTTTGAGACCGAAAGTCTTTAGGTCAGGTTCTTTCGGCCCACGTGGCCGGTAAAGTCGTGATGAAGTCGTATTTGTCGGGCATGCCCGAATGCAAATTTGGTATTAACGACAAAATCGTGATGGAAGCCAAAGGCAAAGGGGGCTTAGGCACGACCTCTGATTCCGATCAGACCCGATCTGGCAAACCCGTCGTCGTAATCGACGATTGTCAGTTCCACCAATGCGTGAAATTAAGTAAATTCGAAACCGAACATTCCATTAGCTTTATTCCACCTGACGGTGAATTCGAATTGATGAGATATCGTACAACTAAAGACATATCTTTGCCATTTCGGGTAATCCCCCTCGTGCGCGAAGTCGGCCGCACCAAAATGGAGGTCAAGGTCGTGTTGAAAAGCAACTTCAAGCCGTCGCTCCTCGGCCAAAAAATCGAAGTTAAAATTCCAACTCCGTTGAATACTTCGGGAGTTCAATTGATTTGTTTGAAAGGAAAGGCGAAATACAAAGCATCCGAGAACGCGATTGTTTGGAAGTAAGTTATAGAGAATCGATTGGGTTTGTTTGTATTGTTTTTTTTTTTCAAGGATCAAACGTATGGCGGGAATGAAGGAGACGCAATTATCGGCCGAAATCGAACTTTTGGAAACCGATACCAAGAAAAAATGGACAAGACCACCGATTTCGATGAACTTTGAAGTACCGTTCGCACCGTCCGGTTTTAAAGTACGATATTTGAAGGTTTTTGAACCTAAATTGAATTACTCGGATCATGATGTTATTAAATGGGTACGGTATATCGGAAGGAGCGGACTTTATGAAACTCGATGTTAAATCTTAAAAAAACACTTTATTTTATTTCAGTTATGATTACTCTCTGAATTATCTAATTTAGTAGTTAGCTTTTTTTTATCAATGGTTTACATCAAGTCAAATCGAATTTTATTTCTTGCTGTCAAATACGAAATACTCAAGGCAAAGCTTGATGGAATAGAAGTGTTATGCAAAAAGTAAGCTCTCAATAATTTTATGTGAAAAAATTACACTGTTATCTGTAGAAGAGGTATAATCATGTATATTTGTGAAATGTAATGTTACATAAGCTTGGAAATAAATCGTAGCGAATAAATGGGTCTTTTATTTACCACTTATCGAAAAAAGTCGACTTTCCTACAGTATATCCTTTTTTCTCATCTTAACAAATTAAAGCGAATTTTTCATCTGTAGTTTTGGAAGATTTGCGAAAATTTCTTGAATTCAATTACTTTTATTAAACAACTGAAAGAAATGTAGGCGGATCAAAAAATTACACTGAATGGGGAGTGCAAAATAATCAATTATCTGGTTACTTGATTTGTTTTAAGTTTGAATAATTTAATTTTCTCTAACACAGTAACAAGTTTATGTAACTACATTTGAAATAAATATCGTCACGTTTTTGCCAGTTTCGATTTATTTATTTTTTTCTTTGTTCAAATGTAAATACAATTATTGTTTTTACAATATGTTCCCGGATTGGGTTTACAAGAGGAAAAAATTTTTTATCTTTGAGTTTAGGCCAAAACTGCAAAGGAAAAACATTTTTTGTGTTACCTGAAACGAGCAAATCTGTAATTAAAACTTTATTATTCTAACTCAATAGAAAGAAAAGTTCATTTTTCTCTAGATTTTGCTCTTGGAATAATTTTTCTCTGCTTTTTAAATCCAATCACATTAGCGGTTTTATTTCTTTGACAATGAGTTTACGCAAGTTAAATAACAAAAATGTTTGTGAAAAACATAATTTTAATAAATAGTAACTCAAAGAAACAGCTTTAAAATAAAACCAAAGTCATTTTTAACAAGAACTATCATTATTTAATTAATAAATGAATTGTCAAAGTGGCATATAGTTGTCAAATAAATAAAACTGTCAATGTGATAGGACTTAAAAAGCAGAGAAAAATTATTCTAAGTTGAAAATCAAGAGAAAAATTTACTTTTCTTTTCACTGAATCGGAATAATGAAGTACAAATTTGCTCGTTTCAGGTAAAGCAAAAAATGTTTTTCCTTTGCAGTTTTGGCGTGAAATTAAAGATAAAAAGTTCTTTCCTCTTGTAAACCCAATCCGGGGACATACTGTATACTAAAAATGTCAGTGAATATGAATTATTTTTAAATGTCAATCAAAAAGAACAGAATATGAATACTGTGAATTTTTCATTTTAATTTGACTTAAATTATTGGATAACCTCATGTCATGTGACTTTACAATGGGATTATAAAAAACAGTGATTGGTTCTTTCATAATAATCATTTGACTCAATTATCAATTTAATTTTTTCACTGCTTACTAGCCTTTTTTGGCTATAAATTTGGTGCGGGAAATTTAAATCCAATTCCTAGTATAGTTATTTATTTGTCATATTTTCTATCCCTAGACAGCTTCTAATTGAAAATAAATATATTACATGACTTATATCAATTTAACAAAATAAATTTCCACTCAATGGTGAGTTGCTTAAAAAAGCATATCGAGCACAACACCACAAATAAAAATGTAGGTGAAAAAATAAAATCTGAGATGTCTTATAATACAGTTGATGCTTGAAAAGTAATGTAAACCGAATCGAAAAAAGCCCATCTGTTCAGTATGAACAAGTCGTTAATACCAACGGTGGTATGTCGGAAAAACATTGAATTTAGTTAAAGTTTACGCCTCGGATTCGCCTGGTGTGTTTTCATCTTCGAGGATCGGAACAATGAGATTATCTTTCGACATGAGATTATACTTGGTGACGAATTGCGTGAATCGTTTGCACAGAAACGTTTCGTTTTCGAACTCGTCGAAAATCGACCTGTGGTGAAAATACGCGTGCGAGAAAATCCGGTAGACCCTCCGACAGACCGACCCCAACTTGGCCACCGACGACTCCTTAATACTGACTCTGCTCGGAAAATACTTGTTGCTGTTGAGGAGACAAGCGGCCCCGTCGAGCGTGTGTCTCGTGTAGTCAATGGCGGGGCACTCCTTGGGCGTCTTGTGCGCCGCGCACAGGAAAATCCACTGCTCAGTGGCCGTCATCTGCGTGCAGGTCTCGGGGTGGCACTCCCCCTGCAGCCGCACGGCCAGCCCGTTCAGCTCCATGCAGAACTGCCGCAAGTGTTCGTACTTCCACACCCCCTCGTCCTGGTTGTCGGGCATTTTGAGGATGAGGTCGATGTTGGCAGGATTGTTTCTGATCAGCTGCTGGATGTACTGCTGGACGGCGAGGGTGCTGTCCATCTCCTCGAAGGGCTCGTCAGGCCATCGACAGAAGTCCTGCAGATGATCGATAGGTTAGGGGCGAGGTTTGGGAGTATTGATTGGGGGCTAGTGCGCTTGGGAGTGAATTACCTTGGCTTTGGTGCCGGGGCGGTTTCGTCGCCAAATTACAGAACCATCAGCCATCTTCATCTTTGACCACCAAGCACCATCGAACCACCAACCTCTTTAGAGAGAGAAAAGTAGCGCTGTTTTTGTCATTGTTCGACCTGTAGTCATCTCTTGTAACACTAGAGGCGCCACCGAGCGCAATGCGGGGATTTGAAATAACGCATTCAAAAGTTAATTTGTTTGAAACTGAAACTATTTGCAATTTGCATTTACAAATATTAAAGCGTGTACTTTAAATTATATTTAAATTGTTTTTAAAATCACCTATTTCTGACACTGGAAAATTCCTTGCTTTCCAATTTATTTCATTATGATTCTCATTCCATCTTATTAAAAAAAAACATTTATTTTTATTTTATCTAACAGTTAAGATGTAGTTGAAAAACAGGTTTATTTAGGCTGAGTTTTCCGAAGCTGATTTTATTTTCAACCACAAAGTTTAAGGTCATTTGGAAAAATGGCGAAAATAATTAGATTACTCTGTTGAGTGGCTGTAGTCGTTCAACGATTAAAAACTGCGAACATTTTTTACAGATTTTCTGGCTTTACATGGATAATCTATTTAAAATTCCAGGTAAAAATAATTTTCTTCGTTGTCTAATTTAGGAATAATTTTTTTAAATGTGTTGTTAAGTGTCAATTATACGTTATTAGAATAGAGTCCAATAGAATAACAATATTTAGATGTGCAATTTTAAATAAAAATTTAACTACAAAGTTGGCGTTAATGACAGTTATTTTATTGCTATATTGAAGTCATTTTATTGTCCTATATTGTTTCTATGGTGCATTTCAGCTTACTTTTAGCTTATTTTGCCAATTTGTTTTTAACAATTTCTGAATTTAGTAAAATTTCTGATCCAATATTATTAGTGTAGGAAAAATTTTTGGAGACAACGCAAGTTTTATAGTTTAAAACTCTTGTTTTAATAGTTATTTTTTAAATTGTATTACTGGCAACGTATGTAAATTATGTGAATTCGACACATGCAGAAATCGTTGAAAAATTACTGAAAAAGTTGCTAAAATCTTTTAAAATTCCCAAACAGCCTAATAAAAGGTTTATAAATTATCAAAAATTGAACACAAGAAAAAAATGGTTAAAAGGGGCTTAAAATCAAACAAAATTACCTGAAAAGCACCCTAAAAATTTTAGAAAATCTCTTTTTTTTAGTATGTACTCCTAAATGGCATAGTTTACTTAAAAACTAGGATGTCTAGCCTATGCAAAAATTGTTGAAAAAGGAAAAAATATATACAGGGTGCGCCAGAACTCGCGCCCCAGAGAAAAATTTCAAGTAAGATAAGATACCAGGAACATGAAAAAAATGTTTAAAAATTCTTTCTGTCAAAAAATTTTGATATTTATTTTTTGACATTTGACATTTTTTTATGTCTATTTAATGATACTGATGATCTTGTATATGTTTTTATACATAATAAAAGTACAAAAATTATGCCTATAAAAGACACAAATAACATTAAACTCAGTTACAATTTAGGATATAGTTTCCTTTTTTCCTCTTCTAATAGTCTGTAGCAAAAAAAAATGGAAAATTATTTTTTCAACAGAAATAAATAGAGTCAAAATCCAAAATTTAAACYCTCAGAACTTCGAAATTTTTATAGCTAATTTTATCTATAAAAATTTCGAAGTTATGAGGGTTTAAAGTTTGCACTTTGCCTCTCTTTATTTCTGTTGGAAAAATAATTTGTTATGTTTTTTTTGCTATAGGCTATTAAAAGAGGAAACAAGGAAGCTGTATCCTAAATTGTAATTTTGTTCAATGTTATTTGTCCTTTTACTAAATAATTGTACAAAAACATATACAAGATCATCAGTACCATTAAATAGGTATAAAAAAAAAGACAAATGTCAAAAAATAAATGTCAAAATTTTTTGACAGATAGAATTTTTAAACATTTTTTTCATGTTTCTGGTATCTTATCTTACTTGAAATTTTTCTATAGGGCGCGAGTTTTGGCGCACCCTGTATATGAAACAACCGACTAGGACCCAAAATCTCTAATTTTTATGTATCTTAAAAGTAACTAAATTTTTATTTGGGTATAGACCACCAAAAATTGGACACCGAAAAAAAATTGTAAAAAATTACCGCATAATCACCCCAAAAGCATCCCAAAAGCATCCCAAAAACCTCATACAATTTCTTGTGTTTTAGACACTTTAAGATGACTTTATATGCACCAGACCAATGGGGCACCTAGTAAAACGACTCAAATTGAACACGAAACAGCAAAAAATGTCAAAATTCTTATTCAATCTCTCGGTTTTCAACACCCCAAAATTGCTTTTTTTATTTCTGGATTAGGACAGTTGGTCACATTAAGAAAACAACTAAAAATCACCGTTTTGAAGTTAAGGTTTGCCACTCTGGACCTTGAATTTTTAAGCCTATAATATCCACGTTCCGTTCCCATGGTTCAGATCGAAGCGCTAAAGAATCAATAGAGAAAAAAATACAATATTAAACAAAAACAAAGATTTCTTGAATGTTTGCAGATTGCTTGTATTTTATTTTGCTTTGTCATTTTGTGAACAATTTTCAGTAACAATAACATTTTTTACTAACTACTTGTTAACATTTTGAGAAAATTGATTACACAAGTTGTAAACAAAGCCTCTGAAAATGAGAAGACCGAAACATTGCTCTGGCTAAAGCCTGATATTGATGAAATCTGAAACTCCAGTGTCAGATACATGAAATATGGTTTCGTATTTTAAGGAAAATGTATGCCAGATTTTCGTCTTAGATAAAAAATTTATAAGCCCTTTAAAAATTGAGTCGTCTTATTTTTGAATGAAATCGATATGTTTGCATAAAATATCTACTTTTCAATTATTTCCGACCGCGAAAAAATTTATCTTTGCCATTTAAGAAAATTAAAAAGTAATTGGTTCGCCGGGGAAAACGTTGGGTTTCACCATTTCACAAATGAACAAACATTTCAGTTTTATTAATTATTGTAGAATAAACGTTAAACTTTATTCATTATGATGAGCTACAATAAAAATAATGAGACACCACATTAGGGTTGTTGAAATATAGAATTTAATGCTTTGTCTCTTATATTTGTCAATGATTTTTTTGTGTGTCAAAAAAAATTATAGATTTACAAAAAATTAGTACTTACCTATGTAGTTTTTTCTGTTAGAATATTTAATTATTTTTCGCCTTTTTTGCACACTGCTATTTGAAAGCGTTTTTTTGCAAAAAAGAACTTGCCCAGAATTAGGTAATGTTTCATTTTTGGAATTTTTAGTAATAACATTTTAGTAAAAACTCTGCGAGAATAACTTTTTTCAATTTGGTTGTGAAAAGCAATCATTGTGATATGTCATTTACTTGTGAAATATGACATTATTTTATCATTAGTGTTAAAAAGTGTGACATAATAAAGATAACAAATAACACTATTTTTATAGCAACGCCCCGACACTAATATGATTGTGGAAAATTATTGAAATCACAGATTTAAAAGTAGAATTTTTTGCTTACGCTTTTTACAACCCAAATTGGAAAAAATCTTGTATGAAACACGATGCAAAATGGCTGTTTTTTGCACACGACGCGTTGTGTCTAGTGCAAAAAACACGCTCATTTGGAACTTGTTGCATAAATAGCTATTTCCGCATTTATTTTGTAAATGTGTGATTATTTTGCCAATTTAAACATCCGTTTAATTAAAATTTTAGTCAAAGTTGTTTTTGACTTTAAAATTAAATTGGTAACATTGCATAACGTGGAGATAATTTTTATATTTAGTCAGAGCTGCAAACTTAATTTGAGAATTACAGGCTACTTGGATCACGAATTTAATTGAACGCAATTTTGATAAACATTATTTTTAAGATTGTAAATTATCAAAATAAATTAACCACAATAAAAACTCTTAATACTTATGCATTAATTAATATTAAGAGCATTTTAAAACCACTGTGTGATGAGGCTTTACTGTGTTTTTCCAATCATTTTAAAAGCTTGTAAAAGCTCAGATGCACTTTTTTAGTTAAATTCACATAAGCTTTTTGTTCAATTTGTGTTACAAATTACTGTGATTTTTAATTAATCCGGGTCACATTTAAACTTGCCCAAACTTGCCAAAAAGCTCTCTAAAACCAAGACTTTACAGGAGTATCATTTTGTTTGATTATAAGCTGCATTTGTATCGCATGCACAGGATCAGGACAAAATTGTAAAAATGAGGGAAGGTAAGTACAATCCTGCTGCTGCCTTGCGCATTCCTCCGGTTACCGGATGCTAGAGTCAGCGTGTGGCCAGTTGTTGCTCGCTTGTTGATGTTTCGGGTTATATCGTGATGTTGCTGAAACGCCGCGATATTTCGTTCACTTAATTTTATTTGAAATTGTGCAAAAACCACAAGAGATATGGAATGGATAACGGCGATTGACAAAAGGTAGAACCACAGTTTGTAAAGTTTGAGGGAATTGTACGAGCGGAAATATATTTTTCTTCCTTATTAAATTCGGGTCAAAGTTTTAAAGGATAATAATGCGACTATTACACCCACAATGTTCTTTGCAGGATTAACATATCCTTCATATTAATTTATTAACCGTTTTATTGTGTTTATACAGTTTCTAATTTAGTCCTTGGAATTTAATTTATATTTTCATTACAAACTCTACTAAGTGATGGGGTACGAATAATCTCCCAAGATATATTACTTTTTTTTCAATTTATTTTTCTTGACTCATCCAAGAGTATCAAATCTTTCGGGATTAAATTCCGAAAAATAAATCCTCAAAGAAATGTGTGAAGTTTGTAAAGAATTTTCAATTTGTGTTTTGAGGAACGTTCCTTGGTGTTTCGTGGGTTGAAATCGTGGGCGCACCGGTCAGGTATATGGTAAAAATTAAGTGTCCGTTCCGGTTCAACCACATCATGCATATTTTCTTTATTTTAAGCAGGCGCAATTACGAAGATATGGCAGGAATTTCTAATCGAGACGCTATTTGAATGGTTAGACGACACTTTTGTCATTTTTAATCAGGCAATTATGACGCATGAGGCTTTAATTTGGCGCCAGTTTTTGCAACTATTTATGACACTCTTGAGATAAAAGCTTCAGTGGAATTTATAGAGGCTCTTAGCTACTGGAAGATTTACTTCAAGGAATGAGAGCTTTTAATTGTTATTTACACATACATGTTGTTTCAGAACTCGCGCCTGAAAGAAAATTGCCATATAGTGTTTTTCTTTTGGTTTTCCCCTTTTGTCAAATGTATTTCACTATTTCTCAAAACTATTTCCCACCTTCTTTGACATTAATATATCAAATGAAATAGTTTTGATAAATAGTGAATTACATTGGACAAAAGAGGATAACCAAAAGAAAAACACTGTAAGGTAAGACATCAGGAATATGGAAAAAATGTTAAAAAAATTCTATCTATAAAAATTTAGCTTTTGCACTTTGACCCTATTTATTTCTGCAAAATAATTTTGACAAATAGAAGTTTTTACTTGAAATTCTTCTCTGGGACGCGAGTGCTGAAACACCCTGTATGTGAACTGATAACGCGACGATTACACTTTTCACGGAGTTCAAGAGAAAAATCTTCAGTTTTGATTTAGCTATTCATCAAACTCTCATTCACAGTCAAACCTGACAAAAACTACCTTGTTGCTAGGTAACAGTAGTGGTTGTAAAAATTTTTGAGGTTACTTCTTAAACTTGAAGAAATAGTCTAATAAAAAATAAAACATGAAATAAGGAAACATCCCGCCATATTTTTTAATTTATTTTTAAAACCTACAATTTTTATATTAGCGTTGACATTTGCGGCTCATTGAACCTGCTGTCTATTACAAAAAGTACTTTAGCTACCCTTATTAAAGATCTTAGATACTCCTACTAACTCTACGAAGAAGAATTTTCTAATTGTTGCCTTAATTTAAGTAATAAATGAAATTTTTTTAAAAATTATTTTATTAAAAAAAACATTCATTTTTGTTTTAGATCAGAGTAGGTTATGGGAATTTGGCAATTTGTGTGGTAAGACTGTGCCTGAATGACATTACTACTCTGATATAAAACAAAAAAGAATGTATGTTTACAAGGAATCCATGAAATAAGCCCACGCGAAAAATGCGCACAAGAAATAAGCCCATAGAAAAAAGCCCACAAGATAAATGCCAAAATGCCCACACGGAAAAAAGCTCATACCGAAAAATACTCATACGGAAAAAAACCCACACAGAAATAGAAATAAGCCCACATAGAACTGAGAGAAAATCTCACTTGGAAACAACCCCACACAGAAAATAACCCACAAAGAAATAAGCCCACTTAGAAAAAAACGCACAATGAAAAAAACCCACCCAGAAAAAACTTATATGAATAAAAGCCCAACCTTCAAAAAGCCCACGCGAAAAAAGCTCACAGAAAATCAACTCACAGGGAAAAACAATCTCTGCTGCCGTGGAGGAATTTATAATCGATCAGATGCCAATAAAAATGTTTTAGAATACACTTTTGCTGTAATCCTATTCAAGAAAAGTGTAAAATCAAGAGTGTAGAGCTTATTCCAGATCTGGTGAACTTATCATAAACCACGATAGCAGCGATGAAATAGAATTTTGCTCTAGTAATTTTGAGGGCGAGGATTGTTAGAAATGTCATTGTTAAAAATTATTTTTATGCTTTAAAAACGTAATAATTTGTATATCATTCTTCATCTTATGTATGAGTACATACCTACTTATATTATTTTTTTAAAGAATAACAGTGGTTTTGAACATACTTTTAGTGTCAAAATTTAGTCAGTTTTGACAACGTCAGTTCGCCCCCAGATTTGGAACAATCTCTGCCTCTTTTTTTTTGCGGTTATGACTCAATGTAATTAGTTTTCTTAACAAAGTAACGCGCACAACTCCCAAATTTAACATTTTTTGTACTGTCACTACTCAAAACATCGTATTCAGGTAACTAACTTGATAATAATTAAAGAAAGTTTGGTGAAACTAGTGAAACAAATTTTTATTTAATAAATAAAGAAAAAATATTGTTCATATAACTATGTCTGACGATTTATTTATCGTTGGTGAAACTGACAATAAGTATTGTATAAAATTTTGTGTGCCCCCAAGCCGCCGTCCCCAGTTTTTTGATGTTAAATAGCACACTATTATATCTACTTTTTATAAAAAATTTGATTACCCAAAACTATAGAACCCAGAAACTATAGAACATATATATATCTACCAAAAATAAAAATAATAATAATAATAAGCGATTTAAAGTAGTTGACAGACTGAACTTTTGTATTTTTTTAAAATTCTTATCGCTTGTCATCTCCGAGTCGCCACTCCGATCTGATAAAGATTTATATTAGAAAATTTTTGATATGGTGCAAATTTTTTTGGGCAATGTCAATTCAATTTTATTTCTTAATTTTTTTTATTTAAAAAAATTATCAGTACGCTATTCAAATTTCTCGCAGCAAAGCGAGTTGTGAATTTGAAAAGTTGCCGCAAAATAAAACTACTATCCTGTAAATTGAAAGAAAATGTTATTTTTAAAGTAGAGGAGCACAAAAAAAGTTTACTAACGAATAGAAACTAGAGAGAAAACGTAATACCCATTTACAACAAGAACCGCTTATAGTTTTATCCGTGTGGGCTTTTTTCGGTGTGGGTTTCTCTCCATGTGGGATTTTTTCACTGTGCGTTTCTTTCCTTGTGAGCTTTTTTCCGTGTGAGTTTTATTCGACGTGGGCTTTTTTCTTTGTGAACATTATTTTATGTGAGCTTTTTTCTGTGTGGGCTTTTTTCTTGTGGGCACATATGTTTGTGGGCTTTTTTTGTGAGTTTTTTTCCTGAGCGCATTTTTCGTGTGCGCTTTTTTTCTGGTCACTTTTAAATTTATCATATAATATTATGGGTTTAAATTGATTTCTGAGCGCCTCGAAACTTTGAAAGTAGGTTAGAAACATTGACAAACATTGAGACAGAAGCTATGAGAATTGACATATCTATCTTCTGTCTCTATTTTATTCAATGTTGTCAGCTTAACTTTAAACTCTAGGCCATTTTGATTTAATTGAACGTATAACATAATTTCCTGTATTATTTGTTCCAACAAACTGATTTTCATGGTTAATCAACTGTCAATCAAATGTCGACCTATTGTTTTTTTTTATAAAAATAGAGCTTTTTTTATTTGTAACTATGATTTGTAGTAAATAAGTCTAGGTATTTCTTATTGTGGTGAGTTTAAGGTCAAAAAAAATACTGGAAAACCAGAATTTTGAAAAAAATTAAGAACTATCTATTAGTCAAAAAGAGTTTTAGAACGTATTTTAAAACTTTTTGTGGGAACTAATATTTCAACAATAACATTTTTCTCTGATTTTCTATGATTATTTTAATATTTACGCTTTTTTACGAAGTAAAAATTATTATTATTCTTTTAATCCCTGTTACATTAAGACAGATTATCCTTTTATCACCCAGTTGTGTTGGAAGCACTTTCATTTGCAATTTAATTATATCTGGAGAAAATGTCCCATTGAGGATAATAACCGAACATTAAAATAGCACAAATGCGAGTTTTTCATTTTTAATATTTTTGTTAAAGCAAATCATTGAAATGAATTAAATCCATTACTAATTAAAAACACACTTTTTCAGACATATAACGACTCTCAAATTTACACGGAATATTTTCTAAACTTATTCAAACGCTTCAACTGCAAAACAAACCCCGTTTAGTATTCCAAAGCGAGGCAACAAACTTTGAAATTTTTTAACCCCGTGACGAAATAAGACAGAAGACAATGACAAATACTTAGAGACGTGACAAGAAATTGCGAAAAATTTTGTACACACAGTGTATATAACATATGTAAGTGGATAAGTTCGACTCTGGGGGATTAAGCATTGAACAAACTTCTTGTGAACCGGTACAACGTCACTGTAAATAATTCGTCAAACTTATAAAAGTTTCAAATAACGCCGAGGATTATTCTATGCTCATATGCGATGCTCCATGGGCTTTAATATTTTTTTTATAAGCCAAAGTTGACAAATCAATGATTTTGCGAATTACTCGCTTCGCAAATTTATATTCAAACTAAGATGCGGGATGAGGGCAAATATCTCGCACAATGATATTCATCACATTAATTATAGATGTAGGTACAGTCACCAACAATGAAAATGTCTAAACGGGAGGTGTCAAGACTAGTTTCACTAAAGCTGTTTTCAATTATACTGAATTTTATTCATTTTATAATGAAATTGTTCAATTTTTGATTAATTATATTTTACTATTTCTGTACTGTTTGAAATAACTTTTAAAATTTCATATTTTTCCGCGAAATAATGCAAATTGATGTTTGACATTTACTGGTTATTGACATTGTTACCAACCTTCCAAAAATTGTAGTAGATTTCGAAATGACTGCTAAAATATGATTTTTATATGATTACATTCTGAACCGAGTTTTTTCCGATTTCTTATCAAGGAAATTCGAGCCGATTGTTTGATTTTGATAAAGAAAATTGGGAAACTGTCACATTTGACGTCTCCTCAAGCAACAATTTTTCCTCGGTTCAAACTTCATTCAAAATCGTTTTATAAAATTATATAAAAACAATACTGGGGAATGCAATTTTCTCATATATTCCTATTTGTGTGACATATGAAAACGTGGAAGAAGCGATATTAGAAACCGTCACGCTTTTAAATGTCATACCTTCACGTCTTTTTCTCGAATTTTATGGCTAGGGTCAAGTGAATTCACTGACTGAAAAAAAATCTCCATATTGCTGAATAATTTATTTCGTATTGACAAATTTAATTCGCTAAATCCCGCTCATTTATGCGAAAAATAAATCATTTTGGGCGAATAATGAATTTGTTTGAAATTGCAGACGTTTCCACGATGAATTGCAATATGAAAAAGTTTATTTACTTTTGTTGTTGCTTTGAAATTGGTGGTATTTGCGTAAGCTACGAGCGAAATTCTAACGTATGTTTGATATAAAGAGATTTGAATTTCTACTGAATTCATATATTTAACCAATATGTAGTAGAGCAGTAAGTTATGACTTTAGTGGTGGTAATGCCACCGAATGTCGTAAATAATTCGATTTAATACCTTCGATGGGATTAATGTAAGATGTTTGGGACTTAAATGCTCGCACTGAGGAGTTAACAGATTTAATCCCTGACTAAAGAAGGGATTAATCAAATTAGGGACTCCATTTCATTAAAAAATACACCAAATTCAATGTTTTTCACACAAAATTCCGCTGTTTTTGGTCAGTTTCCACAAACATAAAAACTCAGTTTACATTTTAAAAACAATTTATGTGAAGTGAAAATTATGAAAAAATAAATAATTGCTTTTGAACCTAGTAATTAAAACTGTTGAAAACCGTCCTTTTAGCCTATTTAAATGTCATTGAACAAAATTTAAAGCCTGTGATAATTAGTAATAAATTACACCTCGTTAAATAAAATGGTTTAAATGGGGAAAAACTGTCTGAAAATGACGCAAATTGTCTACTTCCGCATTCATCGATCATTTCAGTGTCAATAGAATATTTATTTGTCGTTTTTTTATGCTAATTGGTTGTATTTTTACATAATGCGATGTTTGTGTTCTACAAAATTTTGTTTGAATTAACTACATACAGTATATTCTGTTAGATATAATGCAAAATGAATTTGTTTTAAATTAGAAAAAGCAAATTGATACATGAAAAATGTTTTAATAAATTACCTTAAAAATTATTTTTATTGTGATGTCGCAGAGCTTTAGTCGGGAAGATAAATGGTTTAAAAATTAGGGCTACAAATCGACTTTTATTAGGGTTAAAATTATCCAACATTATTACAGTGGGTAGTAATGGCAGAAACGTGGACAAATAAAGGAAAATTTATTACTACAAAATTTCTGTTTTTGTTTTGGATAGTAACTGATTATATTGATCATTGTAAAAGTGACACAGAGTATACAGGCTATTTCGGCTAAACCCCACATTAGAAGTATTGGGAATTCTAACAATGATATTTATCTAAAATTTCTTGTTGGTGAAATGAAAGAAGGCGGATTAAAAAGCAAAAATCTCTAAGTACACGTTTGTATTTTAAATTGAAATAAGAGATCCTAATTAAACATAAAAAAATACAAATTAACTCACAAAATTAACAAAAAATAAAATAAATTTTTAATACTTTTTATTGTTACAAATTTAGACAGGAGATAGAATATTCATTTTTAAAACAAAAATTTTCTATGAACATATATCGAAAAATGCTACGCAAGGGGTGCGCCTTTTAAACGTTTTTTTCCATATTTCCAAAATCATTTTAGAAAAAAATTCAAAGTTTGGTACATACACCTAAACAAGTACAAAAATAAAATGTTGAAATTTTTAATTACGGGCTTCCTAAACTAGATGGGATTAGGATAAAAATTTACTCTAACTATATTGCCTGAGGTTTCTTGCCACTTTCAGGAACAAAATTTCATAGTTTTTCATAAAAAAGGTCTTTTGTGTTTCTCCGATACAATTTACGGATTTTTAGTAAAAATCGGTTTACAAATTTATGTTACAGACCATAAACAGCATAAAAATTAAAAATTAAATTTGTTTTACTGTTTAGGACGCCCCTGATTAATAATTTTATTATTTGGCATTTGTTTAGGTGTACATATAAAAATACCAAATTTTGTAATTTTATCTATTCTGAAATATTAGGAAAAACCTTTTAAAAAACGTACCTTTTTTAGGGAGTGTAGCTCTCTTTCATAGCATTTTTCGAAACATTTTTGTCTTAAAATTAAATATTCTATCAACTATTTAAATTTGTACCTAACAATAAAAATGAAACACTGTATAATTAACACATGAAAGATTAATTCACAAAAATTTAAAATTAACTCACTAAAATTACAAAAAAAACAAATTTTTAACACTTATAACACTATATAACAAAGTGCTCAGCATTTCGGGGGGGGGGGGGGGGTGAACCCCCTAACCCCCCCCTTGGGTACGGCCCTGGCCATAGCTATTTTAGCATAGGTTGTCATATAAATAAGAAAAAAAAATAGAATATCAAAGTTATTCAATTTAGATTAAATAAATTTAACTTGTATTTACGAAAAGAATAACACAATTTTGAAAAAAATATGGCAGTGAGAAATATTTCCGTGGCAAACTATGCGAGAATTACTATGGATGTGTAGTAATGAATTTCTTCCATTGTTATAAAAGTCAAAATAACTTGGAAATCACTAAATTTAGGTATAGGGAATGTTGATACAGATCGATGCAGAGTTAAATTTTCTTTCATTTAGTGAAAGAAAATGCGGCTAAACGAATATGGCTATATTCAAAATTTTAGATAAATATCACTGTTAGAACTCCCAAAACTTTTAATGTGGAGTTTAGCGGAAACAGCCTGTAGGTATATTTTCTCAAAAGTCAAAAATGAAACAGTTGGAAAGTGAAAAGTGACAAGAGTAGATAATTTAACAAATTTATGAACAGTATGTATTTGTAAAAGTTGACTTTTGGTGATAAAAATGAAATAAATGGTCACGGTTCCCGAGTTTGGTTTTTTCTTTGATTTATGGATCTCTCACTGTTGTTTAGTGTTTCGAGCTGTTATAGAAAGAAAAAAAATACAATTTTCTTTCTATATTTAAAGATATAGGTAATAAAATCGCTTTTATTGACTTTGCTGAGTTCCTAGACTGTGGTATTAAATCACGGTAAAATATGATCTTCTACATTATGAAGCACTGTCAGAAGCACCTGCCCGCCATATTAAACTCGATCTATATTTAAAAAACTTTTAAGCCAGTTGAAAAACTCGTATTAAATACGTGCTTGTCGCTTATTTTATTCCGAGTATACGCAAGGGTGAAATCAGATTTAATCCCGACTTTAAAGGAATTAAAATTCTCTCGCATTTGTTTGCACATTCCCGTTTTTAAAAGTAACCCTCCAAGTGTGTATAATTGAAACGAGATTGGTATTGGACGCGTCATAAAAGATGTTTAATAATATGCGATGACAGATTGAAGAGGAAATGGTGATATTTCTACCCGTTTCTCCGGGGGTGATGTTATCGATCGATGGACACAGTCAACCTCTCAAACTTCTCTAAGTGGTCTGGAAATAGCGATCTGACTTTAAGGCACCTGAAGTGTAAGCGACTCGGGACGAAATTATACCAAATGTCACTTGAAACTGAAGCTCGTGAAATGGAAAGATAAGATTTGAATTTTTGTTCCGCATGCTTTAAGACGGATGGGCATCGTTTAATATGCTTTCAGGCGACTGAAATCTGGGGCAATTTTGCAGCAGCTGAAATTTCGATCGCAAAATGGAAAAATTAAAAGCAAAAATCAGGAAATGACTAATTTTTCGACGAATTTTAATCTGCAATAGTGCTTTTTTCGACTTGATAAATCATGCAAAATGAGTATTTACCAAAAAAAAAGTTATTTCATAATTAATGTCCAGGTATAAAATACATGTAACAGTCATTTATAAGTTTTAAAAATGCAAATTTTAAAAAGGCGCACGTTAGAAAGAAATTTAGAAATTTAAAAATATAGATAAATAAACATTAAAGAATATAGAAAAGAAAAGTAAAAACAATAAATGAACTTTTGACTAAGTTTGAAAATTTAATGATGGGCATTCGAAAAAAATGCAAATATTGTTAAAAAAAGAGTACATGAGCACAAAATTGATAGCTGTATTGCTCTACGAAACCTGAATATCTCCTACTCGTATTCAATTGTACTTAGATCACGTTTCTATTGTTACACAAATTAGCAAAGATCTCGATAAATTGAAAACTTTCTGTAATTTAATACAAACTTGTTATCTCCATCCAGCGATCTGAAGCATCAATTTCAGTTTAATAAACTAATTAAAATGACGCTGATTACATTATTGTCAATTTTTTAAAATAAATCAAACTCTAGCCTTATCTTAAGCCAGTGGCTCTTTACCAGAATAATTAGAACCTTGATTGGTCTTATAAAACTTCGATATTATAAGTTAACTCAATTTGAGGAGGGTGAACGTAAGCGAAAGAAAATATTTCGGCCCTAAATCATCTCACAAGGGAGCTTAAATGTCGTTAAGAAATAACTTTATGCTTTCGAGCGTGTAGGTGCGAATTGAGAGGTTTTAGAAGAGAGGCATGATAATTCTTGTCTTGGCAGACGACGGAGGTTTCTTCAAATTCGAATTAATTGGTTTATTAAGTGTTCGAGACGATGTTTTAATTACAGAGTGTTTACTGAAATGGTCTTTTAATTTCTTAAGGAATTTATCAGTTTACACGAATTCCATTTGGTAATTGATCGATTCTTGAATGAAACGAAGATTTATTGCATTTTACCACAAGCTGACACAGTTATAAACATTTATTTTTACTTGGATAAACATTTATGTCGGGCAGGAGTAAGTAAATAAGCCAATTATTTTCGATTTTAGTGGAAAATAGAGCCATTTAATTACGTTTTAATACCTCTTGGATATTAATGTATCTTTGGATTATTTCAATAGGGCGGTTATAAATTTTGTTTTATTGCACTAGTGACAGAAATATGGCTAGATTACTAATATTAAATTTTTATTACCAAAACCAAATTTTAATTAACAAGGAAATAATAATTCGTGTGCGAAATAATAAGCTATTAAATTAGTAATGAGAGATATGTTTTAATAATTATTGTTGTAGTGCAGACTCATATTTTTTATTATTAATAAAATGGCAATTCTCTATTAAAATTAATGTAATAATGTTGTTCATGTTATTATGATTTTGTTTAAATTGGTTTTTAATTTTTTAACAAAATGAGATAATTATGTATTTCTTGATTTGTAATAATTAACTTGCAATTTAAACCTATAGTAATGAGCAAATTTCGTGCCAACTTGTCGTTATGTCAAACTTTTGTTACACATCAGGAACCAGAGTCAGATTTAGGGACCACTGTTATTAGATTTTCCTTTGTCCTAATTAACAAAACTCGTTAATTTAATCGGCCGTAGCTACAATGAAAATTAGGAGCAACCATAATTAATAAGTTTAATTATGTTTTTGATAATTTCGATGTAAGAAACGATTTTTTTCTGCCCATTTTTATTTAAATTGAGTCTGCAAGCGGCACAATTGAAGCTCTTGAACTTTCCAATTATCTAAAAATGTAATAATACTCTTCAACTGAAATTAAAAATCCAAGTGCCAGTGAAAACTGAAACGCAACCTTCGTAATTATTCCTCATTGTTTTTTCTCTCGCGAATTAAAACCTCTAGTTACCCTCAAACAAACGCTCACCAAATTGATTATTAATAATGCGTTCAAGTATGCGTGACTGATGCATATTTCAAACAGGTATGAAATTACGTTTGTGTATACTTATTCATGCATATTCTGACGCGAAAATCAATATTTGTCTTTTATAGCACTAGCTTGTAGGGCTTTTACGGGACTTGGGAAAACAGTGGTAATGATAATACATACTTTTGGGGGCGAGAGAAAAGTTTCACACGCAAATGGGACTAATTAAATTTTCACGAGTGACACAAAACGAAGATTTTAGCTTGTGTAGCGTTGGAAAAAATTACACAAAAGAAAACTGATATCGTTTCGATATAAATCTTACAAGAGATAATAAGTTTAATTAGTAGTGGAGCAAACTGATAGAAAATTCTAAATTTATATCGTAGAAATTAAATTAAAAGAAATTTTGTATTGTAGATTAGAAAAAAAGTGACATTTTGGTATCACAAATCAGAAAAAGTAATAAAATGATATATACTATTTCTGTTTAATGAGTTGTTAGTGAGTTGTTTTTTTTCTGTTTGAATAAAATATGAAAAAATTGGAAAGATTTCTTATAGGGAGCTTCAACTAGATGCTCAGATTCACGGGTTAATCGTGTGTATTAACTTTTAACAACGAATTATAGTTTAATAAACTGACCCTAAAAGTTTAGATGTTAAATTTTAGTTTTTTATTAGTGACTTCTGTAACGAAGCACAATCGGAAAATTTTCTACTTTTACTTTTCATATTAATAAAACTCAACAATTTTTTTTTAACTTATCATATAACATTTTATACACATTTCTGAGTCTTTTACAACGTTTTTGTACTTTTCTAAGTCTCTTGGACCCCTGGGAAGTGTATTTGGTTGAATTTTAAAGTTTTACTTTTTTAGATTTGACACAATTTTGGACAATTTTAGGTACCGGAGCGATAATGTATTGCCAATAACTTTGGAATTATTAGCGACAGCCCATTAAGTTTAGTACCTACCGTTTGGAAGCATTTTTAATTTCCTATCTCATAAAAAAGATCATTGAAGTTATTGAGAAAATCGCTGGTAAAGACAAAAATAGTAAAAATATTAATTCGAGAATAATTTCTAAACCATGAAGAATTTTGTAGTTTTCTCGGCACCAATTGACTCCACGGAACATTTTACATAGGTATAGTACAAAATATAAACCGTTTTCAATAAACTTTAGTCGAAATTAACAAAAAAAAACGAGGAAAAATTTTGAACATGTCTCAGATTTATTTAAACTTATTTTATCCGCAAACGTCACAAAAGTGACCACTTTTATTACTAAATGACACAAGTAAAAGTTTGACTTATCAGACATGGAGTAAAACACTGTTTTCACGCCTAGGCGTTTTCACTTGACACTTATTTTGACATTTACCACTGTTATCTCTTTCTTGTCTCTTTCGCTTTTTCAGCATTTTCTGGAGAGGTACAAGGTAGATTATCAGCATTCGACATTTTGCACTATAAACTACTCGACCCTACAATATTTTATACACATTTCTGAGTCTTTTACAATGTTTTTGTACTTCTCTAATCCTTTTGAACCCCCACGAGTGCATTTGGTTGAATTTTAAACCGTTCGAAAGTACTTTTAATTTGTGCGATAAATGATTATTGAGAAAATCGCTGGTAAATATAGTATAAAACATAAACCGTTTTCAATATACTTTATCCGGAATTAAAATAAAATCCACGGAAAATTTTTGAATACCCCCTTTTAAAAATGGCTTTTTTGTACATTTCAAAGCTGTGTTAGCATGGTCGCGACACAAGAACAGAACCAGGACTAGCCAAACCTATGCAAAACTGTGGTGTTTCAAGTATTTATACCTAGGTGTTTTCTAAAATTTTTTATTGCAACCTGTATAAGAAATATTGAAACATCTGGGCGCATTTTGTAAAATAACTTGTTTATAATGTTTTTGCCTAAATAATCAATGAGTAATAAAAGAGCACATCAAACTTTCGATTAAAAAAACACAAAAAATCTACTTTGAAATGAAAAACTGTCACAGGGCATTAACTTAGTGAATACCGTCACGCAGGTTTTAAATATGATTGTTTCGAAGGCTGGAAAATGCGATAACTGATTACTAAATGCATTTTCACTTAACTGATTGCATTCGTTGTTCAATTTTTTAATATTGAATAGATAAAAATGTCTCCCTGCCCGAACACCAGCTGGAATTTGATTTTTCTTTGTCAATTTTAAGTGTTTACAGCTGACACATATAAGGGCTAGGTAGATCAATATTTGCTTCTATTGCCAGTAGCGAAAGTTGTAACATAAAGCTCGTAGTCTGTAATAATTGCCTGATTATAAAACAACGTATTCAACGTATAACTGGTTGTATAACCCACATTTTATTCTCATTGTGAATTTAATTAAAGACTTACAATAATTATTTACAAGACAGGCTGAAATCTTAATTTTTAATTAGTAGCGTCTTTGTGTGAACACAAACTTCACCAAATTTGATTAAAACGTATAATTACGTTTCTACAACGCGATAATTCGACTTTTCCTTCGTGCCTTGCTCACATTTGGAGGCTTCAATAAGTGTGCTACCTTTTCGTGGCCATTCATTTCGGCCAATTGGGCCGGGCTGTAATTGTCATTATTCAAACAATTAGGTCTGAATTCGTCATTTAGCAAAACTGTTACAGCCGCCTGATTGCCAGATGACGCAGCAAGATGCAGGGGTAAATCGCCGTTGAAGGTTTTTATGTTTGTGGCAGCTTTATTTCGCAGCAGGAATCTCACAATTTGGGCGTTTGTTTTCGACGCGATGTGTAGAGGCGTGTAACCATCCAAATCTTGACGATTCACATCGGCGCCTTTGTGTACGAGGAGAGAAATTATTTTTGGAAAGTTCAGATCGACGGCGTAGTGGAGAGGAGTCGCTCCGGAGGAGTCTTGAGGATTTAAGTTCACTCCGGAATCGATGAGAAATTTGCACAATTCAAGATTGTTTTTTTCGACGGTTAAGTGCAGCAAAGAGCGCGAGTTTGTGTCGGTGATATCCAAGTCGGCGTTATTCTTGACTAGGAGTTTAGCGAGAGATAAATTGCCTTTAGAGCACGCTATGTATAAAGGAGTTTCGCAAATATTGTTCGAGATGTTCACGTTACAACCTAGATTTATCAGTCGTTGAGCTATGGTTTGCTCACCTGTCACAAAATTAATAAATCTTATTTAAGACAAAAATCTTTGTTTACCTTTGGCACAAATTATGTGGAGTAAGGTGTTACCATTTTCGTCCTGAGAGTCGATGTGGAAGTCGTAAATTGGTAAATGGTCTAAGATCATGTCGAGTAATGTGTAACATTCTTTTTTGGCTACTTCAAATATGCTGAAATTATCAATTTCGTTACTTATGAGACTGTCCATTTTTGCACGAGTGAAACACTCCTCACTATACACAATATCATTGTTTTATCTCTAGTGTTGTTATCATCAGGTAGAACAAAAAATTATCTTTTTTGTAAACATGATTCATAAATATTGCCTCACAATTTAATAAGTAGAAGTACATGTTTTATGTAGTTGTAGGCAGGGTAATTAATAAAAATGTGTTTCGTATTTTGATCTAAACCTACAAGTCAGAAAAAAGAAATATTTTTTCTATTAGTTATACATATTTATTTTCGTCTTGTCATTACGAGCAAACAGTAATTGTTTATTATTATTATTTATTATTTCTGTATGTTCAGTACACAGCAGCCTACAACAAAAAACATTATTTTACCAACAGAAATAAATAGGATCAAAGTGCAAAATTTAAACTTTCATAATTTAAAAATTTTTTTAGATAGAATTTTTTAAAACATTTTTTACCTATACCTATAATTTTATTTATACGAGTCTCTCTGATATGTAGTTGTGAAAGCTTTATTTACTTTTTAAATTAACCGAAAAAATATTACGTTTGTTGTTATCTAATATTGAAAGTATACCGGTGTCCGGAAAACCGTAGGGGGTGGTTTCCTGGGTCAAAAAAAAAAAAGTTTCAATGAACTCATGTCCGGAAATGCTTCCTAATGGAGCTAGAGCGATAAATCGACTTTATATGAAAAAATTCACTGCACTTGTGTTAAGAAAAAAGTCGTTTTTATTTTTCTAAGCAAAATGTTACACCTTAAATACATAGATTGACTTCAGTGCCTCTGCCCTTTTAATTAGGGTACACAATTTTTGATATTACCAGTAGATTCAGATTCAAAATTATTCCAAATACAAAATTTATAAATTTACAAAAAAGGCTTTTCGTCCACTATTTTCAGAGGGCTCTAGCTTTCTTAGGAAGCATTTCCGGACATAGGTCTATAAAAACTTTTTTTTTAATTTGGACCTAGGTAACTATTCTTCTAAATCCTTCAACGTTTTTTTCCGGACACCGCTATGTTGTTTTTTATCATTTGAATATTACGTTATGTATTGGAAACAAGAATAAAGCACTTTTTAAACAAAAAGTTTTTTAATCCCTGACTTCGAATTCAACGTAATTAACTAATTAAATAATAATTTCAGCCACATACCAATAAATAATATAAAATCTTGATTTTTAAACAAGTATTTCTTGGTATAAAATTACAAAAATTATTTGACCGCGAAATGTTTAAACGTTTTTTCAGGACACACGGTATATTGAGAAATTTTATTTTTAATTAACATATTTTTTGAAAGTGAAAAATACGCCAGCGTTATTTTTATGTTATCAACTGATAATATATTAATAATATATATTTGAATTTTCGACCGGAAGTTTGGACAATCCTGAACTTGAACTTCAGGAGCGTTTTAAAAAGTTATACCTACAACTGCTTCAACCATTTTATTGACCAATAGAACTCTATTTTAAGCAAAAATTACAAATAAATAATATTTCGTATTCGCTTCCATCACCTTGTCTACTGTGTACAAAAAATTTATAAATTTTCCTCCCAACAGTAAATAAAGTGTTTTCCTTCGGGAATAAAATGATTGAAATACCGATTTTTACTTTTAAAATTCCAATTGAATGAACTGAATATTTTAACAATTTGATAATTTGACAAATTTATCATTTTTTTATGTTAATTTAGTCTGTTGGGAGGAAAGTTTTGTAAGTATAACTCTGGAATAAACATCGTTAATTCCTTGAACGTCTTCGTTCATTCTTGGGATTAAAATAGTTATCATTTTTCTAATGAAATGAAAACATTTCAAATATTAAAAACATTTGATAAAATCGTAAGTCGTATTTGGAACAATTTATTAAGACTTTTTTTTATTTGTTGACATCAGTGATTCAGTGTGTCTGCTTGTTTGCTGTGACTTTAATTGAAAAATTACGTTACGAAAATAATGTTTAATCAATCAAACCCCATTAATTAATCCCATTAAAAAAATTTACTCTTTGCACACCATTTTATCTGGGTCAAAGCCTTTCCATGATTTTATAATTTTATTGGAGCATAAAAATTATAATCTTCCCTTTGTTTTGGCTTATTTAAATGCCACCCTCTTTGAGAGCCTCGTCCAGATTAAGTCGTGAAGCGATTTACCTGCTGTTTTAAATATTTGAGCGCGAGTAAGAATTTCTGTTTCCTCGTTTGTAATTTTCGTAATAAATAAAATCGTACAATACGGATTAACCGAAGCAGAGTATCTCGTCGAAACCAATTTTCTTGTAGCGTGATAATGTTTAGGATTAGGTGTCGTGAGTCGGCAAAATAACCTCCGCTCCTTTGGGAAAGCTCCTACTTGCGTGAGATTGATGATTGAATCGTTATTTTAGACTCTAATAATTAATTCTTACGTAAGGCATTAGTCGAGTAATTAAATTTTACAATCGTGGATTACGTTTTATGTCCCCGTTTGAATAATTATCGAGAACACGCGTCGCAAAAAATCTGGTGAAGCAAAAACGAAATTGCCTTAATTGATTTGCTAATTACGAAGAGATAAATTTTGTTTACTCCTATTAAAACACCACATTTTTCTCTGACAAGGGTCTGACATGAGATAATTATCTTGTCTCAACTGATTTTTTTTTCTGTAGTAAAGCTGGTTGTCTATATATTTGTAGAAAAATTGCCGCGATAGTGACTGCTGTTTTTTCACAAAATTAAATGTCAGTTGGGGATAAAATATGATTTAGGATGGAATTAGAGAGCACGTTGTATGCTTTCTTGCTCGACTTGCAACCACAGAACGTTTAATTTAAGTTTTAAAATTAAAGAAGCATATTTCAAAGTTATGAATCTGCACTTCACATAATTCATATTGGGGCTAGTGTAGGTTTCACAGTTGCATCACTCCTCTTGTATGTTAAAGATTGGTCAAGTATTGGAAAAAAGAAAGAACTTTCATAATGTGATCCACATAATTATTATATAAATTATAAAAATAATTTGCAACGTAAACTTGACACGAATTAATTTACGGCTGAGCGGTTGATTATTTCTTTATTGTTGAAACACGAGTAAATACTTCTCAAATTTTACAAGCATGACTGCTCTAATTTGTATACTCGTTGCTCGTTTCAACTGTTTCGAGCAGAACTAAATTCAGAGAAAGGATTCGAAGACCCTTTCGACTGTATTTGCATATTTTGACCGAAATGTGAAGTTTTTTTGCAGTTTATTTTTATTTTAATACTATTAAACCGTATTCTTTTAAAGATGAAAGCGATTCTTTCATTGTTCGATAAAAAGAATTATTCCAAAGATTAGTGGTTTTGAATAAATTGAATAAATTAATTTGATTTTGGTTTGGTTACTAACTAAAGTAATATTTAATGCCATACTTTGTTTTACGGTATGAGACTGGTAAATGCTTTATAAGTCGAGCCGTAGGGCGAGACCTGTATGTTTGGCAAAGCCACAAAAATGCTACTGGTCGTGTATTGTACAAGATTTTTTAGGATACTGCAACATTCACTTTCAAGTTAAACAAAAATTCATGAAAACAACAATTTAACTAACTATATTTCAATTCAGTATCCTAAAAAATAAATAATAAGATGATAATCTACATTAATATGTGTTCTTTGTTATTATTATTATTTCTTTGGTATTGTTATCATATAATGAAAACTATATTTCTATTTTCTGGATTCTAGAAAGAGACAGTAACATGCTGTTGATTATTTTTCTTATTTATTCCTTTTGAATCTTGGCAAAAAATTCGTAATTCAGTTGAGTAGTAAATATAAAAAAAATAAATAAAAAAGTCTTAAAACCAACATTTTGCACCGTTTTTGGTAGCTAATTTCTATTCATATGATTATAGAGAGTTTTATAAGATCAAGAAATAATATTTCTCTCAAAAAAGAAAACATTTTTTTAAATAAAATACTCTAAAATTTGGCATTTGTTTTTAGATATCACAATAAAAAAAACTTTGAAATTCGTTTCTGCTTTCTAATAATTCTAAATTTGAAATTTGAGAAAAGATGTTCATTGAAAACGGTTAAACGACCTTTGCAGCACTTTTGATAATTATATACATCTGTTCTTTTCAGAAAATTATCAGCTTATTGTTTCAAATTTAAACAAGTGATTATATTTTTCGATAAACATCTCTCAAAAGAGCCAAAATAGTTAGGGTACTTTTTACCCTATACCTCGCAATTTAGGACGCCCCTGAATAAAAATTTTGACATTTGATCTTTCAATTCGTTTAAAAGTATAAAGGTTATTAGTTGTACCAAATTTTGTACTTTTATCTGTTTCGGTTTCTGAAATATTCTGATATGTCTTTTAAGGTGATGTACCTAGTATTTTTCGATACTTTTTTATAGGAAACGCTTGTCTTAAAATTGAATATTCGATTACCTGTTTAAATTTGTAACAACTAAAACAAAACACCCTGTACAAAAATTGGATAATACTTAGCTGTGACTAGGAATAGATAAATGAAAATTCTCGTAAAAATTTGAAGAGTTGACCTTGCTGTAAAGGCACATTTTACTCAATTTTTATTTTAACAAAGATTTATTAATTTAAAAATTTATGCAGGGTGTTTCACACAACTTTACGAGGCTAGCGCCTAATGTACGCTTTCAAATATACAACAGTCACAAAACACTGGATACAAAAAATACACATTGAATTATTTAATTTTTGGAAACCCATGATAGTAGTTGTCAAACTAATCTCTGTTTCATTAATAGTCATAAACTGCAGTTTTTCAGAAACAATTATCATTTGTTCTATCAAAAGACGGCGTGAATATGACTCTAGTTTGTCTATCTTAATCACTAACGAACTAAAAACGTTGTAATTTTTGAAAGGGTGAACAAACTAGAGAAGATTATCTAATTTTTCAAAATTTGTAATTGAATTCGCAGGTTTTGTAAAATTATGTGAACACCCTGTATTTACTGTCGTTTTAATTTTGTTGAAAAATTTTAAAAATTGGCGGAAGAAACTTATAGTTGATTTATTAAACAATGGAAAGGCAACAATTCCACAAAAATGGAATTAGGCAGATTATTGTCACTTATCGTCATGAATTTTTTTATTGATGTTTTTTATTAATATTATCCAATATCTTTGTTAAATTTCTACAAAATATATGTGATGATGTGTAAAGAGATTATTCTGTGGAAAGTTCAGTATTTCTTGCGCCATTATTAAAAATATTTTCTGTAATTTCTTCATTTACGTTTTAAAGATTTTGTATTCCACTACCACAGGAAAAGATTTTGATTAAGTTGTTTAAATTATTTTATTTAAATTATTTATATTTTTTTCCAAATTCATCTTTTGTATAAAAATTAAAAAACAACAATTTTTAAATTACAACATTAATATATATCGTAAAATGTAAACTCTTTAATATCGATTGAGCCTCTTTTCTGTATGGAATTTTCTTGTTGGCGTATTGAACTTGTCTAAAGTCTTTTTGTTTACTAAGAAAATATTTTCTTTTCTTAAATTAATTGGTCAAATTCCGAAAATAGACGTTAAAACTTTCGTAGGCGTATGTAGGTGTTCCCATTCTGTTTTTTTTTCTACGAAAAACGCCCATAATTCAAAATTGCTATTTCTCAAGTTATTTCTTTTTTACCAAGGGCCCAACTAGCTTTTAATTAGAGAAAATTACCCATCGCATCCTTTCCGCTCCAGTTTCGCGCCGCGAATGCCTACAAACCTACAGTATCTATAAAAAAATGGCTCGTTTGATATTAAAGTGGCAAGAGTATCGGTATACGAATAATGTGCACGGTTGAATCCTCTTTCAAGTCATCCAACCAACCGATTAACTAACTGAAGGTTGTTGCGTGCCACAAAGGTCAATATGGATTTTATAATTCAATCACTCAACTGAATATCAATGACGCACGACTTTTTCACTGCAATTTCAGTTGAATTTTTGGGGAAAACGCAATTAATCGAGTTTCTTTCGTTGCAGGCCTTGTGATCGAAATGTGAAAGATGTGGAGTTGATTTCGGCGCGGCTTCGCCGTGTTGAACAGCTTTGCAAATTGCCCAATTCCGTGCTTCAACAGTTGGCACTATGTGGATATTACGAAGATTTGGAAAAAGGAGTCACTTGTAAGTCAATTATAGTAACGACCGCAACAGAAACGATGTTAATTATTACATTGCGATGTGGTTAAATGGTGTCATAAACATAGCGCAGTTAGCAAATTATATCAGTATTTAGACAGGGAAAATTGGCTAAATAATTAACAAAGCAAACAAAAAATTGAAACATCACCACCTTTAACTCGTGTACGTTAGCAAGTTTTAAGCGAAATAAAGCGTTTTGAGCTTTGTATTAATTTTGTTTTAATTGTCTAGAGACTAAATGCAAACTTTGCAATTTAAGTTTTTATTTGATCGCTGACCAGTTGTAAAACTTTTCACTGAAACTCCATTTCTCCGTGGGCTTAGTTCTGGAGTTAAACAAACGTTGAAATATTTATTTAACAAAAGAAATAACAACTGAGCGAATGTTTCACAATTTAATAGTTTTTTAGCCTTAATTTTTTTAAGCAAATCTTAAAAATAGACAAACCTACTTGAAAACAAAAACAATTTACGCTGAAAGCATTCGCTGGATTTGTTGTTTTGAGAGGCAGCCTTCTCAAATGTATGATAATCGTAAAAATCAGTGAAACATTCCAATAAACTGCGTTGTAAAAATAGACTCCTTTTAGGATATCTTTTTGTTTGAAAGCGCAACGAACCGCACTGTTTTCCATACCGTTGAATTTTGAGTTGATGGTTATAGGAATGAAAACGAGACCTTTGCCTAAAAGTTCACCTTTTGGGTTTGTGTCTCGTAACGGGCTTTAATAGTAACATAAAACCGCACCCTATCTACCCACCTTCGACTAATTATTACAAAATTTTGAACGTGGAACTAATTTATTTGTATACAACAACGCATTAATTAGTTTTTTGCTTTGAACAGCACCCTTTCTTTGAGTCACCGGTGCACCGAATTTCAAATCGAGTGAATAAAAAACGTCGCTTTCAAACTTGGAGCTTTTGCTCTAGAAATGGGATGTTTAATCCTCGCGAATTATTAATAAACTGCGACGTTGTGTTAAACTTGAATAAATAAGACGGAATAAGTCCGAGGAAATCTCCGGTTGTGGTTACAACAATTTAAGAGCTAATTAATTCACAACATTCGGAATAATTGTTGTTTGTACAAGATTTTGAAATTGTTTCGGTGAAACGTGATTGATAAAGTTGGAGAGACATTTATATTCGCCCCGAGTATACGAGTTTTAAGTAAACATTGGGTTGAAATAAGGGAAAAAGTTTTTGTTGGTTGTTTTACATGACTGAATTTGTAACAATAGGAAATTTGGCGATAGCGAAGAGAAAGTGGACTTGATCTAGTGACATAATATTAAAGATTAATTCCCAAGTAGTGGTTTCATTAAAACTCCGTTTTTGCTCGGCTTTGACATCGATCCAAATGTTAAATGTTGATTGAATCATCACTGACAGTTTTATACCGAATTTATTCACATTTTCAGCCGTTTTCCTAAAGTTCATGGTTTTACCTTAAATTGGTCCTTTTTTCAATGTCACACAAAAAATTTAATATAAAATACCAGATGATTAATTTTTTTCGAACTCAATACGAGTAAAAATCGCAAAAACTTAACTCTTTCTGTTTCCTGGACGCCAAAACTCACCCTTTCCTCAGTTAATTACCTTTTGTATCAAATCCGCTAAATGTCAATCGACTCGTTCAACCTATTTGGCAATCGTTGGGGCAAAAACCGGTCGCGGTCAAACTGGAGCACTCATTCTCTTAAATTTACCACCATTTCCCTCCTCGTCATTCGTCGTAAATGTTTAATTAAATTGATGTTAGACGATCATGAATTTGTAATAAGTGGGTGTGTTCGAACAAAACTACCAGTGTCAAACACACCAACAAGTTGATTTTATCAACAAATCTATGTTGATGTTGAAAATTACACACTTAAATCAACCGTGATGCATGCATAATTTAATGACCTATGAAACCATCAATATTTCAACTGGGACTCGATTGATTTTTAATTTTCTTAAAAGCCGCTTATGTGGTTGCAAAACGATGAGATAATGCGATTTAGAACCGGTTAGAGAAATTAATTTTCCAAAACTGTATTATTGTTCGAAGTATTGATTTAGTTGAGTATTATTGTTACAATTTTCCATGACATTTAATTTTCTCAGCTAACGAATGGAAATCTCCAACTTCCGTTTACTCCTTACAAGGAAACGCTAATTTCCATAGTCTGATAACCTTGTCTCGCATTTTGCCCCAATTTATTTATTGTTTGTGATTCAGTAAATTTCCAGTTCCGTTTTTCAGAATTTTGATAAAAAAAGTATTGACTTGACTTGTTTATTAGTGGTTTACGCGATAATATTTGCTCTCAAATTATAGCAAAAACGCTTCAAAAATGTTAAAAGCGTGAACGGAATGTATCGTCCTTATACACACTATAATTTTAGAATGCGCCCACAAACTGTTATGAATTTTGAAAATTTACATGCTAGTGGCTAGCCTTGTCAGTGTATTAATTAGGGATGGTGTAAAATATTGCTCTGATTTTTTTTTATTTTGCTTCTTGTGGATTACCTGATGCAGATACGGAAGCCATAGATTATTGCCGACAAATGAGACTAATTACAGGTGTCTGGGCAAGGACTATTTTGAAATTTTTCAGCACGTTATATCGTGAACACCTCCAGCGAAGAAAATTTGCATAATTTAATAAAGCAAAGACTAAAAAAATATTCTCGAGTCTCTTAAGTGCTCTACAATTTATTCTAGTAGCTTATTCAAATGTATGAAGTTTCTAATTGTAATTATGCAAACGCGAGATTTCAGAGTTTTTATTTATGACAATCCTTATCTTGTTATAAACTCTTGCAATATAAATCAAGGTATTGATTGATGTTGAGCAATTGACTTGAATTATAGGTATTAGTTAGAAGGTTAATATCCTATTATTTTCTCAAAACTGTTTTTTCGTCAATTATTAGGCTGTGTAAATATAATAAATCACGATGGTAAGATCAAAATCTTGCCACATATTTCCCAATTGCATTAAAAGTAAATTATTTTGGCCGTGAATTTGGATAGTCGAATCTGATTAAGCCATGCCCCTGAACGGATCATTAAAGCAATGTAGTGCAAGAGCATTAATAATAAATCAGATGTCGTAATCCCTTAAAATTTGGTTAAATAATAACAAACAAGAATACCTTTTAAACTGATCTTTACTGAAACTGGTTACGAGCCTCGACTCGGTACCACACCCACCGTATTTGTCAATTTTTTCGGTATAAAAGCCACCAACGAGCCCCCAATCCTCATCATTTGCATTACAGCAATACACCACACAACTCAAAAATGGCCGCTAAGGTAACCCCCCAACTCAAAATCTTCCGAAATAACCCAACTTTTACAGATTGTTGTTTTCTTCGCCGCTTTGGCTGCCGCCAACGCCGGTTACTTAGGAGCCCCTGCCGTGTCTACCTATGCCGCCGCCCCCGCCATCTCCTACGCCGCCCCGGCCGTAGCCAGCTACGCCGCTCCCGCCGTCGTGGCTAAAGCCGCCCCAGTCGCCACCTCCTACTCCTACACCGCCCAAGCCACCCCCGCCTACGCCGCTTATGCCGCCCCTGTTGCCAAAGTCGCCGCTCCCGTAGCTGCCTACGCCGCCCCAGTCGCCGTAGCTCATGCCGCCCCAGCCGTAGCCGCCTACGCCGCCCCTGTTGCCCATGCCCCAGTTGCTGTAGCTCATGCCGCCCCCGCCGTCTCTGTACACCCAGCCCCAGTCGCTAGATACGCCGCTCCCGCCATCGGCTACGCTCATGCCGCCCCTGCCCTCGGCTACTCCGCCGGTTTTGCTCATGCCGCTCCCGCCATCGGCTACTCCGCCGGTTATGCTCATGCCGCCCCCGCCCTCGGCTACGCCGCCGGTTACGCTCATGCCGCCCCAGCTTTCGGCTACGCCGCCCCCCACGCCAAATTCTTCTAAATGTACATAATCAAAATGAGGAAAATTCAGTATAATATTGTTGGAGTCTGAATTTTCAGAGGGTGCCAAACTGTAATGCAAATGATTCGATTTTAATTTATTTTCTGTACAGATTTGTAACTTTTTGTAGAGCACATTGTATTTATTTTTGTTGCACATAAACATATTGTACTGAGTTTTTAAATAAAAATTAATTAATTATTTATTAGTTTTCTTGCGGAATTTTTTACTCGAAATTTTTAATAACAACAACTGAAAACATCGAGAGCAAACGACAATTAGATTTTTATTTTTAAAAGTTGAAAGAAGTTCTTATTTACTTGCATTGTTTACCGGTTTTTATATTGCATTCATTGTCTGAGAAATTTCATTAAAATACCTTCAATTTTTTAATTTCTCTGTAATGAAACTAGAAAATGGATAAAACGATTTTTATTTGGCGCATAATCACTGATGATTTATTGTGTGACCTTTTAATCCGTGGTTTGAATAAGTCTGGAGTCGATTCATTCCGAATTGAATGGTGGATTTATAACCAAATGATATAAGAAGATTAACGCAAAAAGAACATTCAATGATTTAAAAGTCGAATTACGTCCGGTGTAAATTAATGAGACCGGAGCCAATTAAGGAAAAAATATTATAGTAGCATTTCAGGTTGATAAAGGGAGATTGTATCACAAAATTATATTTTTTCGGGCGAGATTTAATAAATGAGACGGTGTAAAGACGCCCAAAGTTTGAAGATAAGCGAGATGAAAGACATTTACTGTCAGATTATATCGGCTTAATAGCAAAATTTTGTCACATATTCGGATTATCATTCGACTAAAAACTTGGAACAATACTTGTCGCTTCGTTTATTTCGAAAAGCGCCACTAACAAGTTTTTTGTTGTAAGGAAAGAAACCGAATACCCGCTCTTTCTTTCCACTGCAATTTCACTTTAAACTGAACTATCTTAAATGAAAATAGACGATTGTGGTTCCTGCAACATTTTTCCATTAGAGTGGAGAGTCTTCACTTGATCTTGAAATGTGTTAAGAGGAAAAAAAGAAGGGCATTAATAATTCATTAAATTTATATCTCCATCCATCATGTTTAGAGACAAACCAAAAAGAGTTTGTAATTTGGCTGTCTACACTTAAACGAATTTGCATATTTTGTAAATTACGCTTCTTGTAAAGGTGCTAAAAGTGAAATAAAACAAAAATTTGTGTTTATTTTACTTAGAGTGGAATATAAAGCGTGTTTTATTAAAAAAAAAAATTGATCATTTCTCAATTTGGTACATTTTTTGCATGTCTATCGATTTCTCAAAAATCGGTGAATGTAAGCCACTGTTAATAAAATAAAGTATTACGAAATGCGAGATAATTATGATAGGAGTAATAATTAAAAATATTAACATCAAATTTGAACTTTAAATTTAACATTCGAGAACTGGTTATCGACCAATGTGGAGCAAGAATCGGAGACATGCCTACACGTGCTCATACTCATTTCTTAAATAATGAGAATCAGGCCAAATTTTATTTAGGCCAATCAAATTAGACAAAATCCTGATGTTAAAAACTTAAAATTATGGAATCATAAATAAAAAATAATCACTAATAAGTGAAAGTGCAAAATTTAAACAAGGTTTGTAGGTACTTTGGAAAAAGCAAAAAGAAAAAAACATACATTTATTTTCATTTAACACGAAATAGTTTTATTTCAGAAGGATAATTAACAAAAAGAACATAAATATTTCATCATTCAGTTTGTAAATTTTTCCTCTTATTTAATTCTCTTTCTACTCCCTGTAGACGCAAAATGTAAATTTTGTTAAACTTTGTTGACGCAAAATGCAGTTAATAAAATGAATTGTCAACAACGCAAATTTATTTATTTCAAAATCAATTAATTGAGTGGTTTAATCATTAAATTAGTAGGTTTTAATTAACAACTCATCAGTTCCTGTTTGTGTTTTTACCGTTTTCAAAATATTTGACTGCAGTAGTTTTTACTTTTTCTTAACCTAACGAAAGACCGTTTGTTTTCGATAATTGCGATATCGTCTCAAATTTATTTTGGTCAATTTGTACGAATTGAAACTTCACACTGATTAATTGATTGTACCTGAGAGAATTCCTGCAACCTGAGCATTCCGACCGCATTAACAAACCCGCAACCGCGGAGACTCAGGAGGACACCAAATTTCCTGCAGGAGGCGTCGTAATTACGGGCTTTTAGATAATTTCCAACACCACAAAATGATAATTTCGGCTGGTGGAAAGCCAATAATTCGGTGCGCGACTTGCAAGACCCAAAACGCGAGTATGCATTTTAAACGAGACGTGGAATTGTCGAAATTTTATTCGATTGGACGGACAGAGATTTGATTTGAGTTTGCTAACGAAAATGACAAATAATGAAGTCGCGGGAAATTAAATTGTGAGGAATAATGAAGACGACATGAGAATCGGGTTCTCTCGATACCGACTAGAAGAGGGTTTCTATTTCGGCGCGAATTTACATTTCAATTAATTCAAAGCGGATTATTAAACGGGCGGTTATAACCAACCTTTCATTTTAGATTCTCTTTGTCTTGCAAACGTCATCCAAGGAAGTCTGCAATTAGATTAAGTATACTGGGCGAGAGGAAATGGACCGTTTCCCATTAATAATAAATTTGATGTTTATATTTGGACGAGCTCTCGTAAGTCGAAATAATGTGTGTAAGTAGAAAAAAGGAGATTTGAATAGATTCTTAAAGTCTGCGTGTTTAAGAATTGAAAGAGAAGAATTGAATTGTATTGACAAGATAGTAGGACAAGGATGTCCACTTACGGTCTGCTTTTATAAGGAGAGTAGCAGTTTCGCCCAGAAGTAGATTTAAGAATATTGTATCACACGTAAAAGGAGTTACAATTTACGACCATTAGAATTGGGATTTGGAGTAAAATAGACTTAATTTCCAAATATGTATGTATACATATAAAGAAGGTTACAACCTGTTGTAAATGAATGAAAGTAAACTCCAATTACGCTTTTGAATTAAAAATAAAATTTATGAAGATTGAGTTTGTCCTGAAAGCTAAAATGAAGGTAAAACGAATAAATTATCCGCTGATTCTGAATTTATGGCATCGTATATTTTATTTTAAAGATACAAAACTGAATAAACTTAAATATAAAGTAAGGGAGAAGGTGTAAAATGCGATGAAAAATTAATATGAAGCTTTAAAACGGTAATGAAGGAACATTATTAAAAGTAAAGCAAGGGAAGAATTTATGACTCTTTGCCGAAGTAGGGAATAGGATATTACAACCGAGTTTGGAAATATTTTATTAGTGGTAACATGACCGAGAGGCGCAGCCTCGAGGTTACATGGAACCCGAAAATGTGATGAAAATTCCATCGAGGTTTATTTTGTTCACAATCATATTTTGTTTAAATAATAAAAAAAATTCGGATTTCATATGAAAACTGTGAACAGTTCATGAAATATGAGCCAATAAACCGAAACGTACTTGTCGTGGAATGTTTTAGCTTGCAAAGTTGTGATTCTCAGAAAATTTACATTTAGAAAATTTAGTTCTGAATATTGTAGATATAAGTAAAAAATCACTTTTTTTTAATTGACGGTTTGGTGTGAAAAAATGCTAGTTATGTGGTCTAATTTTAAAATTTTCGATTTTATTTTTTTTATTTCAAAATTTTTATCGTGGAAAAACTAGAACAAGTTTTTTGCAAACTATTAGTTTTAAATTTAAAAAAATCGATATCTAAGTAAAAACTATCGTCATTAGATTAAAAAAAATAGTAATTTTTACTCGAAGGAGAGTAGAAACCAGCTTTTCTTATGTCAAAACTGTGACAGAAGTCAAAATTTTCTCCAGAGGGAGAAAAATAAGCATAATGACAGGAGCAAGTATTTGCTCCCACTACTAAGTCATTTCAATTCATTCATTGGATCATCGTTAACGTCAACAACATTTTTATTGTTGCTATTGTGTAATTTATGCTAAATTTTAAATTTTGTTAAAGAATTGCAGCCAGTTTCTTGGATTTTTTATCTCAACTCGTGCAAAAAAAAAATATATACACCAATGGAGAGAATTGCTATTATTCCTTTGGTGGTGGGACTTCAGAAATAATCGTGCATTTCTCTCCTTTTATGTATAATATACTATTGTACCAAAGGCATAATAAGGAGATTCTGGCCCGACGTTAGGGCAATTATGTTTTATTGTATTTTGGATTGCGTTTTGCTTCTCTCAAATAAGAATTATTTAGTATTTCCGACGAATTTGGTGTAAATCGAGATCGCCTATTTTGTCGATGTTATTTATACAGGGTGTCAGAACTCGCGGTCTAGAGAAAAATTTTAAGTAACATAAGATACCAGAAACGGGGAAAAAATGTTTAAAAAATTTTATCTATCAAAAAATTGTGACATTTATTTTTTGAGATTTGACATTTTTTTATTGAAAAATTATTTTTCCAACAGAAATAAATAGAGTCAAAGTGCAAAATTTAAACTTTCATAACTTCGACATATTTATAGATTTTTTAACATTTTTTCAATATTCCTGGTATCTTACCTTACATGGCATTTTTCTCAGGGGCACGAGTTCTGGCGCACCCTGTTTATGAATTCCATGTAATTATGTACGGCTTTTCAAATTTAATTACATATTTTTGAGATTATTATGAAACATTTAGATAGATTTGTTGATAAAGTTTAAAAAAAATATTTTACAACTTCTACAAAACGATTTGTAACAACGTTTAATCAATATGATTTCTTCATTGTCAATAACGATCCGGAAATATTGCTTCAACCTTCCATCTTCTTAAATTTATAGTGTTTTTGTTAATAACAAATGTTTTGAAAGTTCAGTTTCCTTTAAGCCAAATAAATATTTAAAAAATAAAATTTTATAAATAGTTCTAACAGATTCATATTATTTTATTTTATGTCAACTACACATGTTATACAATATTTAGATGTTATACAGTTTGTTAATTACACGTTGTTTGCGCTAACTGTTTTCATTTTCACAAGTAAATATCACTTGTGGCAAATACAGCAATGTGTTTTCGAAAAAATTGTGCTAGTTTTAAAATAGAACGTTATCCAACTTTGATACGTTTTCCAGAACTTCTGGAACTGACTTTGTTTTATTGTTCAGCAAAGGTAAAACGTGTTTTAAGTTTGAGAATTTTCCGCCAGGATCTCGAATTATCACGTACTAATAAATTATTAATGATTTTCGAGGAAGCCGTCGTTAGATGTCTGGCAATCTTTCGTGTTTGATCTGTTTCAATGCCACATTTCATTCCATCTGCCCTTTCAGCAAGTACAACTCAGTTAGAAAGCTGATCCGATTTCATTTTCCGTATCAAAAAGCAGAAAAAGTTCTCAGTAGTGACAATATTTTCCAAAATTTGCTCTCAGTCGATAAGAAATCGCAATGCGCTTTGTCGGAAAATACCTAATATGATGTTTGATTCCATTCAATCCCACAAATGCAATTGGGTTTTCTAAAGATAGACTTGGTCTGCTTGAACGCAAATTCGAGTTCGAAGAGGTGATTAATAAATCGGATGACATAAGCAAACGTTTAAATTGTTTCGAGTTCGCTTTTAGCAACTTCGAGTTTAATTAACACACCAACCGTTTTTTCATTGTCTGCGACACGTTTTTCGTGGTCTAATTCCAGCCGAGTTGCAATTTTGTTAATAAAGTTACGTCCCACTATAATTGAAGTAAATGCAAGACACGGGAAACTTAATAGATGCGGTATAAATTCTCTTTAGGAGGTCGTAAATAAAGGGTCGAATTATTACAGAAGCAGTTTGCTGCAAATAAACAATCTCCTGATTGTGGTAATCTAATAGCAGAGTTCACCTCGTTATAAGTCATAATGAAGATCATCTTTAAAATAAATTAAGTTAGGGGAGTAATCATCTAGTGTTACATCCTTGAAAAGCATTCTTTGAGAAGATTTAGTGAAAAGCTTTTTCAATTACTTACCTTCTAACACGTTCTGTTGGCCTTTCAATACCCTTGAAAACAGAGTGCTTCCTTTGAAAATGTAAATAATATTTAAAAGGAAGTAAGGATTTGAATATTGAGTAACAAGAGTGTGTTCTAATATCGGAGCTTTGGGGTTATAATCTCGCGTTATCTCGAGTCAACGTCACTCGCAGACTGGCTTGAGAAGTGTGTATTTTTCCCTCAACTGTGTTAATCAATAATTAATCCAACTAACCGAAATCTTGAGTTTGGAGTTTAATTAGTTAGATTGTTGACTATTTTGTAGCCAATTTTCTCTGGAAGTTTAATTACAGGTGCATTTTTCTCGCCTTATTTAATAATATAATTACGAACTTTTCTAATTACCGGCTTGAATATCGATTAAAGTTTTGCGTGTTTTTAAATGAAATAATGTTTTTCTTGCAGTGTTTCGACAAGGCGACAAGGGAAAATGCTGGTACGCTGTAATGGCCGGAGCTTTGGAAGTGAGGATAATTCCACCAGAAAGTGATACAAAGGTATGCAAATGATATTTCTCAATTTCATGCATTTCGAACAGAAACAGCTTCTTCTAGAGATTTTTCATGAAATTCTAACCACGTACACGTAAAAAATGGATTATTTGACGGAAATAAGGAATTTCTTATTGCTTCTCGATTTCAGGTCAAACAAGTTGTCTCAATGTAGGGTGTTTGTAGCTAGCCAAACTCTGAAATAATAGAGTTTCAAACTAAAAGTAATCCGGAATTTGAATCTCAACTTTCAGAATGTAAAATTTACTTACAAATTTTAGTTAGATATTCAAAAAAAATACAAACAAGAAAATTTTGATATAAAATAGTTTCTATGGTTAGTGTTAAAAAATAATACTATTTTAACATTTATTAAAATGTGTTTTAATTGTGTTTAATTAATATCCGTCGCACAAAACATTTTAAATTACAATCAAAATTTAAATTGATTAAAAAACGATTTTGACAGTCCAAAGAAAATGACTTAATTCTACACTACCCCAAAAAATTAAAGGAAGAAAAAATTTTGCTAAATTTTTTGCTTATTTTTGAAAGGCTGTAATCTGTATCTGGACTAAAAAAAAACATTCTGTAGCTTAAAGTTTCTAGTTTTGAGATCTTTTGACAATTTTTTTTTGTGCTACGGTTATCACGTAATATTATGTAACAGCGCGAGAAATAAAAATTCCAAATTTTTTTGTTTTTGCTTTTGTCCACGGACGTGGGGATTTTTTTTTTGTTAAGTCAATGCATAGGCCAAATAGCCTGTTCATTTATCTTTAATATATTTTTTCATATTTTCTTTACGTCAATTTGTCGCTGAGATATCTGACTTTAAAAGGAAAAGGATCCTTTTGTCTTTGACCATCGATACCAATGACCGTACAGAAAATATAAAAAAACTGGAATAAATGTCTTACAAGAACCTTTTATATCTTTTTGAAAAATATTTTTTTCCACCCTCAACATTGATTTAAAGAAAAGAGAGAAAAGTAACTTTTTACGTTGTTTTAGTAAATCTACCGCGTATTCACTAATATTGATGGGGAGATTAATGGTTTTAGGTGTTTTTACAGCTTAATGTACTCCCCATAGCCCTGTAAATTTTTAAATCGATCCATTAAACCGTCGTCTCGGACCGATTGATCAAAATTTTACAAAAGAATTAAAGGAACGATTGTATGTACATATTGTTTCTGAATATTGTCTAATCTTTTTCAAAATGTGAAAAACAATTTGTTTTCAGCTTTTTTACAATTTTACATGAGTTCCAAAATATTTTTTTAATCTAGATAAGACCATTTTTCGATGAGCTACAGTCTTTAAAAAATCACCAAAAAGTTTAGGAAAATTTTTTCTTCCGTTAGAGTAGTGTAATTGGTTTTATTTTGAATAAAATTTTGAATTGATTTATAAGTAAATTATTTTTGTACTTTGTGTATGGAGAAAATTATGCTAAACACTTTTTTTATTGAAAAATACCACAATTTTGTTGAAATGAAAACGTTTTAATTTAATTCTCATTTAATGTTTTTTTTTTCTAAGATCATTCATTTTTCTTTCTTTAATAATTTTTGAATCAAAGATTTTTGTTAGGGGATACATTTTTTGTATTTATCAATTTTTTTATTTGTTTCCTATTTAATTTTATTATTTTCTTATTATTATTAATTTTTTTTTGTCTTGGAATTCTTTGGATTTTTTGAATAGGTAGTTTTCAGAATATTTTTTTCTTTTTCCCAAGAGAATTCTCAATTTTTTTCTTAATCACTCTAGGATTTATAAAGTTGCGTTTTTAGTCTTGAAATTTAAAATTCTTGTTCTTTTCCAAATAAAAATTAAAGACAAATACTTAAACGTTTCGTCTTTCGATTATTTGTGGTCAAATTTATGCTAAATAATTCCGAAACATCCGTGAATACACGAAATTACGGCATCTTGCTTCCTGAATTAAAGTTTTCATTTATGAAAATTTATGCGATTCCACCCTTCAAGAGCATTAATTGCATTTCTGATTGCTTCCAACAAACATTTGATTAATCCTCGAGCGAAAAACTCCGTGTATGTGAGGTAAAAGAGCAATAAGTCACTGTAATGTGAGAAAGCAATGATATATCTCGTGGAGTGGCCCCGGGTTTTATTTGCTTTTTTCACTTGTGAGATATGCGAATAATAAATTATCCGAACTTGGGGCATAAGTTTCGTTTAACCCAAAAATTCTCGGATTCTACTACAACAGATCAATAGTGATAATTATGCAGCTATGTACTCTATAATTGACACAAATTTCGGCTCTGCAAAACCAATAGACTGCTAAAAGCGATGAAGGATGTTAGTAAAATTATTGGGACTCGGTGAACCATCAACAAATTATAATATCAATCGCAGTTGAGTGTTATTCTGTCTCTTTTTTGAATAAATAGAAACGCCGTGAAAATTTCAATTATATCAAAGCATTGAATCGTGAATTCGACTATTATCCTCATTAATTCCAGACGGCGAGTTTGAAAAAATCTCGAATGCTCTTTTACCAACCCTTCTTTAAAATGTACAAGGATTATAAATATTATTTCTTTATTTGACGTTTTTTAAAGAAGATTAGAGTGTTACGTGATGAAAAATGGAATAATTTGAATGTTGTACAAAGACTCTATCTTTAGGTACGAGAAATAAATGGACATTGGCTGAAAAGAGATTTTTCCGCTTTGTGGTTTGTAAACAAGTAGGAAATTGCACACGGTTTGTGATCCCGCTGCAAAACTAGTAGATTTGACTGCACTGCGTTGAATATGTTTGCAGAGATAGGGTTAGATTAACAAATGAGTAAAAAGAACTAAAATAAACCAAAGCAGTAAATTCGACTTTTGCAATACATTATTTAACAGTACCACACATAAATAAATCAAGTTTGAAAACGCTAATTTTCTAAATAATTTATACAAATTTTCCTCTTCTGTTCTCAATCACATTGAAATTTTCAGTCTGCAATAGTTTAAAAATTAGGGTTAAAAGCTTTAATTAAGAATCTTGCTTTTTGTTGAAAACAGGAATATAAATAAATTATAAAAATTTTATTTTTGAAAGTAATCTAATAGGTATGTGTAATTTTTTAACTCAGATTATTTATTATACCGAGTTTGATTAATCATTTCAGGAAAACGATTAAGAAAACTCGGCATAAAAAGTTAACAAAATCCACTTCTCGAAACTCAACTCGTTACAGAATACCAGAAATTTCACCCTTTTGTGACATTATTCTTGAGAGTGCTAGACTTAAATAAATTATTGGCTGTAAAAATGCTAAATTTTATCGTGATTGAAAAGCTTTTTAGGGGAAAAAACAATTAAATCCTTGCTTTTCGCTAAAAATGTAAATTTTTCATCGTAGAATTTGGATTCTCTACTAAATCACAAATTAAAATTTATAAAAAATCGATGATTTTAGAACTAGGAATAAGGACCTTTTTATACAGGGTAAGCAAAAATTGAAACCAAGCATTTTTAATTTATATTATTTGCGTCTACAAAAACATTGTGTAGCACTTTATAAAATAAGATCGTTATTTAATTTTTTTTTGAGTTTTGCATTTTATTTAAGAGAAATTTTTTTCGACATACCTAAATTAAGATTCATTAGATTTGGATTCAAATTTTTATAGTACATATATACATATGTTGCAATTAAAAAATAAATAAGAGTTATTATACTTTAAATATAAGAGCAAACATTTTTTTTTAATACTACTTTAAAATTAACAAACTTTTTATACTTATGTTGAGAACGGACAGCAAAAGATTTGTATAGTACTTACTTTATTATCTTTATCTTTTTTATTATCTTTCCAATTCGAAGGTCAAAATTTCTGTTCATGAAACAAAAATTAATTGTGTAAATCCTGAGATAAAAGTTTGATTTTTTTGCTGGAAATTGCTGAAAATTTGTAGCCCAAAATACGGAATTAACAGTTTTTAACTAATTTGATTACTGATTTCATTAATAATATTTGAAATTTTTCCTTAGAAAGAGTTTTTTTTTAATTCTAAAATTAAACTACCCGAATGCTCCTATGAACTTCCTTTATTTGAAGTGACAGAAATTTCAAGCTTCTATTCCTGTTATTCCACAATTACGGTCGCAGCAATTGCACCATTGATTACCATTAAATTTGCAATTTATTGACACGACTGTAGTTTAATTTCGTGCCACGTCTAAATTTACTCAATTCATGTTCAATTTTCCAAAGTGCATATCGCAACCCAGAATTTTCATCGAAAACAAAGCAATTCCTTAACAGCCAACATCGACTCCAGTTTTCCGGAACACAATTTATTTCCCGCACTTGCATCGATTCTGTGCACAAAGACCTCCGTCGATAAATTATGCAGCCAACAATACACAAACCGCGAATTTTCGGGTAATCCCCCACTTTTTCGTGCTTTGTCGGTTCGTGCATTAACATGCAACGACATGAACGTTTTACCCGGAAAAATAAATATCGCAATAACTACCGTAATTTTATCATGAGGTGAGAAAAGAAAAATAAACGTGTTTGCGAGCTCGTAAAAGAGTGTTATTTATCTGGAAAGTAGCGAAATGGAGGTTTATTTCTGTTGTGATATGATTAGTTTCGGTAGCGTTAAGCGCATTATGAATGCAGGAGATCGTTTCGAAGCATTTCAAATACAATTTCGATCACATGTTGATTACAAAGTGATTATAATCAAATTCGATGTTATTAATGGTTGTATCCGAACGAATTAATTGATTCAATATTTGTAACGTTCGAGAGCACGGAATTCAATTGGATTAGAGTGATATATGTCTTTAATATGAACAAATTTTGGTCGAAGTGTTATTCTTGGAAAATTAACTTACTGTCAAAAGCTACAAGGTGTGATTTTACTCGAAATGTATTAAGTCAACAATGTTTTCGTTGACAGCTTAGCTGCATATATTTTACTTATGAGAGAACTTGTGTACATAAAGCTTAAAGCTGCCAACACTAACACTGATACTGTTAATGTTGTTTTACGATGTGGAGAGTATAGTGGAGTCTGTCTTATCATATCACACTGGTACATCGGGTCAGGACTTGCGGATTTTCCCACAGACGGTCACGAAATTATTCGAGCGGTGTTGTTTCAAGCAACGAAATGTGACGTATAAATTTGTAATGTGAGCTTAAATAAATAAAAAAGCACAAGAATATGTGTTTTTACTGTTTTAAGAAAAGTTCCACCAAATAGCAAGGAACAACTTTTTTCATACATTTTGCCAAGTTTTCTTAATATATTTCTCTAATCTAGTCTGGAGACCAGTAACACTAAGTAAATTTTAAAAGAAAAAAAAAGTAGAAATTGTTTAAAAAAAGAAGGAGTGGCCGAAATTGTAGGCAAATTGGGTTTAGTAGACTGAGTGAAAAATGTGTATGCCAAGTATAAGGAAATTTAATCTGAGGACTTAATAAAAGAAAATGAGGAGATTGAGTTACGGTAATAACAAAGTTTAGGGTCAAAGAACTCAGGTAACTAGATTCGGAGTGAAAAAAAAAACAGATTAAAACAGCAAAAATATAAAATGGGTGAAATTGTAATTAATAAAAATAGTTTTCAAAGAATAAGAAATATTAGGTGTAATTAAGAGCTAGCTGATTTACTTTATAGAACATTTAATTATCTATAATCAAATTTAAATGTGTGACTAATTTCACGTTTAAGTATGCAAAAATTAGCCCAGAATTATCCTTGTTTGTTACCTTCTGTTGTATTTTTAATTTTATTGAAACAAACCACACTTTTTTTTCAAAAATATGTACAATATTGAAAAATTTTGTCAAAATCTAGATCAAAATTTGAATAATTTTAATCACTATAGTAAATTAGTAAATGCCGATCTAATCTTTTGGAGGCCGGAGAAGTAGTCATTACATCCCGTGGTCGGAAAATAATTTGTGAGAGAAGCTACGAGCAGATCAAATAACAAAAACTCAATTTGTTTGCATAGCAACTATGTCAATGCATCAACTTTGAGAGAAAAACAGATATTTTAATTTTTAAACTAAATATGATTGTGAATAAAAAAGCAAACAAACCTCGATGGTAATGCAATTACCGCTCGGACTCTATCAAACCTGCGATAATATCATATTTACCAGCTCGTATGAAATATACTACTTGTGTCAAACCCATTAAATTAATAATAATCGATTTTTTATATGTAGTTTGAATTTTGGTTGCATATTTCCGGCTACCTATTTATCATTATTATCATTGTTTAAAATTCTTAATTTTATTCTTCTTATAATTAAAATTTTTTGTCTTCGAATTTTTTTATGGACTACTTTAGAAAATATTCTTTTTCTTTCCTAAGCAGAACTTATTGTCTGATATAAAAGTTTTGTTTTATTTTTTTTCATCAATTTTTTTTCGACTGAGAACATAACATACCTGTTCTATTAGGAATATTTCTTATACAAGTATTCTTTTATATTATTTATTTTATACACTTATTTATTGTTTTATTTCATATTTAACTTCATTACCATATACAGAGCGTCCGGAAAGTCGCGCACCTCCGTTACACTGTATCATCGGGCGGTGCGCTAGACAAGAAAAATTAAAAAAAAAAGTTATCTATAAAAAGTTCGAAGTTATGAGAGTTTAAATTTTGTACTTTGACTCTATTTATTTCTGTTAGAAAAATAATTTTCCAAGTTTTTTGCTACAGGCTATTAGAAGAGGAAACAAAGAAGCACTATCCTAAATTGTAACTCTGTTCAGCGTTATTTGTGGCTTTTATGGGCAAAATTTTTGTACATTCACTAAATAATTATGAAAAAACATATACAAGATTATCAGTATCATTAAATAGACATAAAAAATGTCAAATGTCAATTTTTTTTTGACAAATAGAATTTTTTAAACATTTTTTCAGTACTCTGGAGGACTAACCAATTACTTCCTTTCAAGGAGGTGCACGACTTTCCGGACACTCTGTATTTAAAATTTTATTACTATGATAATTGAAATTTTCTAAATAGATTTTATTTTAAGGTATTTAAGAATTTTATTGCTGCTTCGAGCTTGTTTTTATAACAATTTCTGAATTTAGTAAAATTTCTGATTCAATATTAATGTTGGAAAGAAATTTGAAGTTTTATATTATTATAGTATAAAACTCTTTTTGTCTCAGTAGTTAATTATATATTTATTTATTTTTTATTTTTTATTTCTTTTGTATTTTATCAGTATTGTTTTCTAAACAGTACTTGCTGTTTCATTTAATTAGAAACTAAATAATTTAATGTGCTTCATTAAAGTCGAGGTAACCATCTACTAATATAATTTTTATCAGCATCTCCACCACCATATTCCCAGTACACGTAAGTTAATTGTTCATAATTTAACAGCGATGTATAGAGCTTAATTACAAGTTAATGCTCTAATCTAATCGATAATTACATTAACTGGTAAGTACTCTCACCATCAAGTAGAAATATTTAAATAACAATAACTTTCCCAAGCATTAAACTTTAATAAAACTGTGTGTAAGACACAGTAATTACAAATGTATTACATAAAAATAACAAATTACTCTACTTGTGCAATTGCTATAGGAAACTCGAGCAATGTTGCGCAATTTCTTCAATTTATTGTTTTGAATCCTGTTTGTGCAACAAATCAAACACAGCAATACCCAGGGTTTCCTGATTCTCTAGAGTGCTATGTGCAGTAACTAATTTTATTCAATCTTTGAGGACAATTAGGTAATCACTAGCGGTCAGGCTAATTTCACTGAATTACATTCTATTGATCACAAATATAAACCAAATTTGTCTTCCTAGCCATTTTTATATACAGTGAGCGGCAAAATTATGGAATAATCTTATTAAAACTGAAAATATTTTGTTTTGGCAAAAATGCTCGAACGGTTAATTTTAATAAGTAAGATTATTTCATAATTTTGCCACTCACTGTATATTTAAGAATTCTTCAAGATATTTTGGTCCATTTACATAACATCCTGTCTTTTTGAGAAGGTTGGACCCGGTGTCAGTGACCAGTAAATGTCAAATAATTCCCGATTAACCTCTGAAAACTTATCTAATTGGGTTCTATGCCACCTAATCTTGGTCCTTGGTGTTGCAAAACCCGATATTTCTCACCGGACCGCTGATGGAAGACCTCATTCGCTAACAATGCGTTCTCACCGCCGGAGAAGAGCCGCTGATATAACTTCCACCTCGATATTCCTGCTTAATTTTGTTCAGTTAATACGGAGGCAACTTGGTGTGTGCTCTAGATAATGTTTGTTTACTCGCGATGATAAAACTTTAATTTTTCGAAACAATGTTCCAGTGCAGCACTGATCAATTCTTCCGGTTGGCGCGTGCTCCATTTCCGGATAATTTAAATGAACGGTGCGGAAGCCTTATTTATTCTTGAATTAATTATTTGCCGGCTAATTGAACTGTCTCCACATTTAGGCAATTTGCGACACGTGGATAACTTATTTATGTTTATAAAACGAATTCGCAATGTATGCTTTATCAGATTAGATCCTTTTTATTTATTACTTGGTGGATAATTAATTCGTATTGATTTTGATCAATGGTAGAAATATTGTGAAAATGTGGAACAAAAAAGGACGGTACAGGATACATCCAAATAAAAAGGTACACAATCTAATTAATTTTTAGTTTACATTCAATTATCTCTTGCAAAATTTCTTCTATTTTTAATTCACATCAAGCCTGAGAAACATTTTCGTTACCATATTCCATTATATAATAGTGTAATAAACTGTAAAATACCTTGTAGGAGATAAAATCTGGTAATTTTCAATTTGAAGAAATCATTTTTTTAATTACATTTTAAATGTAGAGCATTTGCGCTCCCTTAATTATTAATTATCCGAGTCCGGGTATAAAACCAAATTGCGATATAAATTAACGTCCGGATTGCACTTTTTCTTTCCTAAGCTCAAAGTGAATTTAAAATGACTTCCAATTTTGTTTAAAATGGATGCCGTTTGATGTCTAATTTTGTTGTATGTTGTCTACAATAGACAATTTTAAAAGAATAGCTTGAATAAAGTAGCAGAATGCAACGCTCTAGTTGAATTTAGATTTTATTTTCAGATACGTTTGTACATAGTAACACTTTTTATTTATAATTCAGAAAGGAAGACTTTTATCTCTATAAATTTACGTAACAAGTTTAGTGTCGTCACATTGGATTTTCTGTGTAAACGAGAAAATTAAACAGATCTTTATTTGGATTTCGAGCAAAATCTGTTTGGCTTTGAGGATATATTTCAACAATGAAATATATTGTAATAAATTAAGAGACAGAAATTAATTCTGTTTTTTTTTAATTAAAAAATATCACCATTTTCACATTATGAAAAGTTTTCTTGTAAATGTCTAAAAATACAAATTTTAACGTAAAAATAAGTGTGCATTTCAAAATTTTGAAATATTTTTCTTCAAACGTTGAGAAAGAACGATTATAACCAAAATCTTATAAATATTAAAAATATTGGAATATGCAAATGAGAAAGAGAAAAATGTAATTGTGCTACATTACTAAGATTTTGATTTTAAGCGGAAATAAATAACTTGCATGATAAGGAAGGAGAATTTAAAATAAGTTAGAATATTGCACCAAAGCTCATAAAGTTTGGGAAAATTGTAAAATATGTAACAAAATGTAAAAGTTACCAATTACATACGTATACTTATCTTCGTAAAAAATTAAAAGTTTTGAAAAGAATTATAAGAGAAACTTAAAACCAGAAAAATAATTTTGAGAGACAATATTACGATTATAAAAACTTAATAACATTGTTAATAACCTAGTGTAAAGATTACCCAAAAAATTGAAAAAGCAAACGATTTAATGTAGGACAATTGCTAGGATTATAAAATAGTATATTAAAAAACAAGTTTCATAAGACCAGTCTTGAAGCACGAATTTAAGTTCAAAAAACGAGTGACGTAAAGAATGAGTTTCTTCAAGGTTTCACAAAACGAGTTTTTTTATACTATTTTTTGTAATTTTTTATGCCAAAATTTTTTTTACTTGAACCGATTTAGGGATTGTTGTGACGTTTGGTAAAATCTTAATTTTAAAAATGAAAAATTGATCTACACCTTTTGATTATTAAGACATCGCACATGTCTATGTCTATTAGAGAATCAAAATGGAGGAAAATTACAAAAAATTATTTAAAAATTTCCGAAGGATTTTTTTGAGTTTTGATCTTTTTGAAGAAAAACTTTAAATTTTAAGATTTTGAAAAATAAAAGTGTACGTGATATTGCCTTACAATAAAATAAATTTGAGCTAAAACTACAAAATATTGACATAGGAATTTTTACAAACATTTAATAGATGTTCAGTACCTACATGCACAAATAGCTTTGTTATCCACACAAAATAGAAAAATCTCTTATAACGTAATCGTATTTCAGTTGTAATTATTTTTTTTTTACAATTCAAAATAAAAAATTTCGATTAGCACATTTTTTATACATTCCTGCATGCATTTGCAATTAGGGGTCTATAAATCTGTCGCTACCACTTGTAATTAACAGAACTAAAAAGTAAATTTGTGTTGGTAGAAACAGAAAAAGCAATATATGCATGAAGTTAACGAAGCTGCAAGCTGTGCATGCATTTTTTGCCTGAAAACTACATAGAGGTGTTCATAAATTCAAAATATGCAAATACATTTAAAAATTTACAATTCCAAATGCAAAATTTCAAACGTGAATATTTGTTTTAGAAAATGTACTTTAAGTTAATAACCCATACGTGTCAGAGTTGGAATTTAAGAAGTTTCCGTGTCGGTTTGATCCCTTTAGGGGAGACTTTTGACGGTTTCTTGATGCAGCCATAAGAGGATTCACTGTTTATAAAAATGGAAGAGAGAATTTCATTACTTCCACATAAAGAATCTTCTCGTTATATTGAATAATCGAGTGAATTTATCACGCTTTAATTCCAGCACAAAATGAAATTTTATGCGGAAAGCAGAATGTGACTCTAAGGACGAAAATTTGTCAGCTTTCATCACCAATATTGAATCGTAAATAGCAATTAAAAACATCGATTTTCGATTGATGTGTCGACAAGGGACTTTTTAACGTTTTGTCGCTTGTAAAGAGGATAATGATGTGGAATTGTTCACTAATCAAGACAAACAGTTTTTGTCCAACTGTCAGTAACTCAATGTAAATTACTTAAAGTTGGCACTCACTTAGTCGCTTTTATAATTTAGCCTCAAATCCGGTTTTATTCCCTACAAACTTAATTTGCTTAAAGATATAATAAAGAATGTTCCGCCTCCAATAAACCGGGATTATTGTAGGATTTGTGGAGAAATTGGCTGGCAGTGGCTCAAAGCGTGCTTTACTTACACTTTTTCTCCAATCTTTTATGTTTTCTTTCCACCCCGAATGACATTTTTATAACTAATTGATTTATATCAGTACACATTTGTCCGACAGGTGCACTAAGTTTACACTCTTGGACATACGAGACCGTGTCATAAATATGCAAATAGCAATTATGTCGAATAATGATTAGCGAGTAACGCTATAAGGCTAATTTGATATTCATTTGATTAATATCCCGATACATGTATTTACTTAAAAATAGTGGGATTACTGATGGGAATTTAGTTCACATTTCCATACAGTTGTACCATTTTATTTAGCAAAACAGCAAACTTTATGATCCCCCAATGAGGCCATATTTTAATTGAATTCCAACGGTGGTTTCTCGAGGGACGCCAGGGCTCCGGAATTGAGGTTGGATGTGGTTTGACAAAACAAAACCGAAAATGGTAGCGCATAATTGAGACATAAATGCACCAAACAAGATTTTTAGGTGTTTATTACAAAATGGTGAAATGGCTTATTTTGCACCGTAAAGTTTTACTTTTTAATATACATCTGTCAAATGTTACTTTTTTGTACACATATGTCAAACACTACTTTTTTGAGACTGATCTGTCAAAAACTATTTCATGAACACGTTATAACCTACCTATAGGGCAGTTTTGCAACTACAGATTTGTCAACAAGAAATTGCCACCTACGAATTTAAGAAAATTTCGTTTTTTTATGTTGTTGGTAATTAGAATTTTCAGAAGTAATTTTGAATGCCTATGGTTGGTTACCCTTTGTTGTTGACAGTTGACGTTTTCTGAGAACCTGCTGTCAACTATCAAATGAATTATACATACAAGCTGACATGTGACTTAAGCTAAATTTTGACATTAGTTGCGATATGTTTTTTTTGGCACCAGAAACCAACCTGACAAAATTTATGGCAACCTATTCACGAATACCCCAAAATCCTAGGCAGTAATTTCTTGCTGATACGACAATACTTTTGCAAAAAATGTCGTTTTTTCAAAAAAAAATTGTTAGTAACCAAATGACCACATTTTTGAATTTTTTTGTGATTATCGCCTAAAAAACGTTGTGTGCACCTCGGCAAAAGCGATTTTTTTGCCTTATTTTAATTGTAGTCTTAAAAAAGATCAAAAGTGATCAAAAAGATTACTTTAACAGCTTTGATACACACATCAACATCACTATTATACAGGCTGTTTCAGAACTCGCAGCCCAGAAAAACATCAAGTAAGATAAGATACCTAGAACATGGAAAAAATGTTAAAAAATCAGACACATCTTTTTACATTTTTTTTCATTTAGTAGTATTTTATCTTACTCTGGCGTGCGAATTTCCAAACACCTTGTATAGAGACAAAGAACATACAACAGAAAATATATTTTCGGAAAAGTAAAAAATTTAGAAACAAAATCGATATTGTGTAACACTATTATAAGGAAAAACAATAAGAAATTGTGTATAATTGATATACAGTTTTTCCAACGTGTGAGACCAAAGAATGATAATTTCGTTTTAAAACTTTTTGAAGCGTTTCTCTGAAATACTTGTAAAACAGATATCGTCGAACCACCGAATGCAACTTTATAATCCTATAAGCTAGAAAATTGCTAAATTTATGGCTCACTAAATGTGAATTCAAACGTCTTTGAAATTAAATAAATTTTCCATTGTTGAAAAGTAATGTAATTTTCAACGTAATAGCATTTACTCTGTATGATCAGTGAAACAGAAAACCAATACTTTGAAAAGCGTATCAAAAACGCAATTTTCATTATCATAAATTACAGAACTTATAATAAAGTTGTGACACGAATAGCGATTACCCTCGACACGTAAACAGTGAATAAATCTTTGATATCGGTATCACCTCAATCCGTATGTATTACGGAAAAAACAAAGAGTCGTAAAAGCCATCTCTCGGATTTATTTGCTTCAAGTTTTCGAGGTTATGGCGTTTGACCTGTGAGAAAACCCATTTCTATCAATCCGTTGTAATTCAAGCCGGACGTTTCTCTCCGGAGATCTTCAAAGTATTTACCATTGTACGCCAACACAAAGCGCTTGTCTCGAAACTTTTCAACTTTTCTGTTCAAATAACTTCCAACTTTGCTAAATTACAATAAAATAACTCCCCCACTCTCTAATTTAAATACTAACGGAATGGTAATAGATATGGTTGAAAGCCACATATTCAACTATCAAAATTTCATAAATGTCTGAAATATTGACACTGACATGCTTGCAATTCCGCTGTCTGCACCAAATGATCTCTATTTCACGGCTGCTGTACTAAATGAACCCGGCAAAAGCAGGAGTTAATAATGCATAAACATTACATCTCGACTAAAGACGACGGATATTAAACAACTAAAAGAGCGGCGCCATATTTCATCGTTATACAAAAACAATCAAAAAAAGGTTTATTTAATTTTATTTACATAGTTGTGAGATTCAGTTTAATTTGATAATAAAATGTTAATAAAATTTCAGAATTTTTTATTCGCAAACGTCACAAAAGTGATCATTTTTATGATTAAATGTCACAATAAGTAAAAGTTTACCTTTCAGCCATGGAGTAAGAACTATATTTTGCGCCTAAGCGTTTTTACTTTTACCATGACATTTACCAATGTTGTCGCTTTCTTATTGTCTCTTTTGCTGCTTTAGCAATTACATTGTACAACGTGGTTCAAAATGATTTTTATCTAGTCACTTATATGGAATTTTTATACATGTAAATTTATCTGTGCCGCTCTACTTTTTTTGAACCAGATAATTTTGTCAACAATGACAACTGTCAATCGAAAAAAAATTACATTTGAGGTTAATTAGGTTCAATATTTTTTAAAGAGGCATCTTTAATTTTACATGTAAAATACATAGACCACTAGATGAAAATCATTTTGAAACACATTGTAGATCTCATGCAATAGTTAGATTAGATTAACACTTTCGAAAATTTTAACACAAATTCCAATATTGACGCTTGATGTTTGTTGACAAGCCTAATTATGATTTCAGTAGTTGCAAAGCATCCTGATTATTTTGTTTATTTACTTGCTAATTATAGTGGCTAAAATAATATCTGTTACTTGGAGTAAAAGTGAGTTTATGTGAGTCAGCCGAATTATTTATTATTTAAGTATTTGCCTTCACCACATAAATTATCATTTTTACCACTATTAACATAATATACTATTGTTGATTTTTTACCTCAAAATGAAAGCAAATTTAGTTACCCTCTTCTTGCAATTAAATATCTGGTTTTGCTCGTAAATAATTTTTTTCATATTCTCTGGGTTCTCTTACATCTTTTGAATATTTTAATGTGCAGTGTAACATACCTTTTAATACGCTTCTTATCCTTCAGTAATAAAATATAAGCTTTCCTCTTTTTTTTTTCATTTTATTCAAGAGCTAAAAGCGTCATATTTATACATCTTATTAATTTTCTCAGATGCTCTTTAAAGGCATGAATATTTGATAGGTAGAACCTCTTTCATTATTTTTATTTTTTTAATGGAATTTGGAATTTGGATTATACCGGATTTAACGTATCTAATCGAATTTTACAATTTTTTTTTAATCAACAGTTTACGTCCAGTTCTATTGATCTGCATACTTCATTTTTTATTTCTAAGATTTAATTTTTATTAATTTTTTACACAATTTTTTATTGTTTCTGAAAATTTAAGTTGCACTTTTTGTCAGTTATTTGCCTGTTGTCGTGCTTTAATAGATTTCAAGAATGTTGCTTTATGATAGAATTATTTTTGATTCTTTTTTAATAAAATACCCAAAAAGATAAAATACTTATAAAATTTGTATTATTTTAATGTTAATTATAAATTAAATTAAGAGTAAACCTCAAATGTTACTAAAAGAAAAGAAACGAAAAAAAAAACCTTTGGAAATCGGATAATTGGTGATTTTTTCTTATCTGAAATGTCTGCATTTTTTCTGACAATTTTATGTGGCTTAAAATATCTTTTAAACTTTTTTACTAAAATTTTAAATGAATTAACATTGTGGTTTATTTACCTCAAATTTCCATTCACGCCAAACATTAAAAATCCAATTTTTCGAGTTTAATGAATAGAACGTTTGTCCACTCACACATTACCCACGCTCCGTTTTATACTGATCGTAAAATTTTTAACACGATAACGATTTTTTAGCAATTAACCTGAGCTAATCAAATATTTATTTAAAAAGCTAAAAGCTTGTTTCCATTCCAAATTACAAACTGATAAAAAATAAAACGCACAAAAACACAAAGATGACGCTTTTTGTCTTACTCATTTTAAATTCACCGCACATTTTTGGTCTGATTTAAAACGCAATTTGTCTTGTAGATTTCGCAAAGTTGGCTCCCACATACGCTTAAACATTGATTTCTGTGTCTTCTTTTATTTATCGGAATTTGCAAAAGTGGTCAATTCTGGTGGATGCGCCGGGCGAATCCTATTAAAGGCTGCAAAATAAATTGCTTTTCTATTTTCTCTTGTGCAAAATGTAATTCTTTACTATTTTCCGCTTTAATGAATACCTAGACTTCAGTTGCTTCAAGTGAATTTTATTAATGATAACACTTTAATTACAGGTACCTGTAACGTTGTGCACACTAGGGGTTGGAGCAACTTTCGGGGAATCAATCCTTCAGGATCTGCCCAGGGATACAACGGTTGTTACGCAAACAACGTGTGAATTGCTCCGGGTCGAACAACACGATTTCAAACTTATATGGGAGGTAAGGAAGTCACTTAAGGGCTACTTTCGGCCATCGATACGTTGATAAAAATACATTAGGGCCAACGAAGCAACAATGTGAGCGATTTCACGTTTTTATTGTTTGAGTTGAGTGTGAGCGTAAATGCCGACATTTTTGTTTAATGGTCCAGCGAGACGAGTGATAGCGTTGTAAATAGAGACAATTTTGTTAAAGTTAAGCACAGTGAAGCTGTTGTTTGGTTTACATCCTTCAAGTGCTTGCAGAATCAATATTTGTTAGTCTTACTTCTTCTGTTCGTCTCCGCGTTGCAATTAGCTCGTTTCTCATTACTCATTACTTTTATTGTGCTGTTACTGCATTGTTAGAAATTACTGTTGTTTTATTCGCCGCACTCATTGTATCGAACCTTCGCATTTTTATCAATACCGTTTTTCTATTGTTGTGTCGAGTATTTTTCTATAGGTTTATCTTTATTTGAAGCAAAAATCATTTTATTATTATTTGTTTAAATAATTATAAAATTGGGTAATAATACGTATAATTCGCAAACACTGACTTTAGTTTCCATGTTTTTAATTGTCTATTCTTCATTTTTTTTCCACTTTTTTCTTATTTTCCCAAAGTTGCTAGATAAACTTTTTATGTTCAGATTCCAAAATTCCAAAATTTCTAAATTTTAATTTGAATTTGAGTTTAAGATTTGAATTTCTCATACTGTTCTCATGCCTTTTTATTTTTTATTTTTTTTAACTTTTACATTTCCAAAATTTCTAAGTTCTAATTTAAATTTGAGATTTGAATTAATTATCTCAAATTTTTCTGCGTTATTATTAATGCTCTTAAATATGTTTTTATATCTTCACGTTCATACTATGTTGTCATAACTTTTTATTTTTTATCAATTTTTACATTTTCAGTTTTTATACATATTATGTTTCTCCCATTTTTATATTTTTTGCGATCTCATGTTTATTTACATTTTTATTTTTTATAATCTCAGAAAATTAAACTTCTTGTTGGATCCTCTTGGTATGGAAATGATGAACACAATCATAATTTAACCCGATACATCAAACTTTTATTTTTAATACAACGCGTTTCAACCACAAAGTGGTCAACCTCAGGTGAGGATAAAACTATGTAGTTTTGAAACGCGTTGTGTTAAAAATAAAAGTTTGGTGTTTCGGGTTAAATTGTGTTTGTGTTCATCAGAAAATTAAATTATGGTTTTTACATCTTTAGTTTTTTACGCCTTTTCGTCACTATATTGTTAGTGTGGTAGTTACATACTCTTGTTTTATTTTTTCCTAAAAGAAACTTTCGATTTTTTGTTTTTTCACTGGTTTTTTATTTTCTATTCCGCAAAATTCTTATAACTTTTATTTAAGTTTTTATACAGGGTGCGCCAAAACTTGCGCTTTAGAGAAAAATGGCATGTAAGGTAAGATAACAGGAACATGGAAAAAATGTTTAAAAAATTCTATCTGAAAAATTTTAAAATTATGAGAGTTTAAATTTTGCACTTTCACTCTATTTGTAATGGAAAAATAATTATCTTACTTGAAATTTTTCTCTGGGGCGCGAGTTGTGACATAGCCCTGTAAACATAGGGTGTTCCGACCCTACATTAAAAGTATCGGGAGTCACGGCAATGATATTGGGACGTTTTATTTAGAAAAATTGATATTGATTGGATATTTGAATTTCTTCAAACGTTACGTAAAATTTTGGGGGCTTCTTAATTATTTTTTTCAATAATGAATTCACCAAAAGAAAGATCATACCTTTCTCTTTTAAATACCCAAATACGATTTAATAATATGTAAAAATTGAAAAGTTATCGATTTTTCAAGAGAAAGGTTCAAATTCAAAAATTTCCAAACGGACTAAAAATTTCAAAAACGGCTGAACTTAGTTATAGGAGAGGTCGATATTAACTCTTAAGTCAACGTATCCAAAAACGCAATGAAAACATAGCTTTCTAGTTGACCGGAAGTGCCGCCATTTTTAAAACATTTTCATTGACCTAACCTGGCTAAGTACAAATTTTTAGATAAATATCATTCTCAGAACTCCCAATACTTGGAATGTGGGGTTTACCGGAACGGCCCTGTATTTATTTAAACAATTTTAAATAAAAATACACTGTATTCCTTAAAATGTTACTATGAACAAGCTTTATAAAAATTACATTTAATAATCGATTTGACCGTTTTTAAATCGGTTCGTAAATTATAAATATATGCCAATTGGATTTTTGCAACTGTGTTTTAGTCGAAACTGATAAAAATTTAATGATGTGCTGTTTTTATAAAGCTTACAAAGATATGTCATTTGATAGATAGAAAAAGCTTGTTTACAATAAAATTTATTAATGAATTGTTTGTTATCGACGAATGACCTACAAAAGTAGCGTCTAGATATTTTGTTTATTTAGACTAAGTCATGCATTCCATGTTTTTTACTTTATTTAATTTAAACAAGTCGTATTTATGCTTATTCCGACGAAAATCAGTTGGAATCTAAGTAAAATAAATTTTGTTGAAAGTTTCGCTTAAATTTTAAGTAGAGAACCTAATTATTTAGATTGCTTGCAACTCGTCTGGGAAGTAATTACAGTTTCGAGTGGGAATATTTTAAGATAACCATTGAAGCAACTTAACGTGTTTTGTGAAACTTAATTACCGACATTAAGAAACGCGTCTTTTTCCAATTGTCCATCAATTTTATCCGAATATTTACGGTTCAGTCGAAAAGTTTCATCGTGAAAATATTTGCATTTGCGATAAAAGCAAGGCCATTTTATTTTTGGCTAATGTCGAATAATTTCTATCTTATCAGATCATTATTGTGAACACACGAATGTCAACTAACTTGGCACTGTTCGAGCTTTCGGACAGAATTAAAACAATTAGATGAGCAAGAATTTGTGCTAAATGTGGTCGCTTTCTTGTTTGCAGAAGAACAAGGAGTTGATGAACGACTTGGTGTCCAACTGCAAGCTCAAAAACGGTGAGTAAAAGCTCGATTTCATAATTATCTAAGCTAGATTGATGCGAATTAACGCAACTAATCAATCAAAATCTCCCAAACTCGAAACTTCCAAACTGGATTTTCGAAGGCACATCATCCTCGGAGGATTTATTAGTCGCTTTTTATTGTGGCCGTTTCCTGACGAACTAAAATGTGGAAGAACATTTTTGCCAGAGTCAATAACGCGGCGAAATGACCAAGAAGTAGCAGAGTTGGAACAATGAACTATATTGAATCAATAGTCGTCAAGCTTTCTTGCTATTAGTCGCCATTATTCTCGGAAAAAATTGCCAAAATTTGGGTTAAATTCCCCCACTGATGAGGCTCTTCTAATCTAATAATTTATTGTTTGCTGTACATCCAAATTAAGTGCGTGACTCGTGGAAAGCCCATGCGGGGGTGACTTATGACTAATTCCTCCAACAACCCTCCCGCGACTAATTAGTTTCATCATCCGATGAAATTGTGAACCAGTTTGGTTCAGTTTCTAGATGGTGTATTACGCGACAGTTTGCGACTACGTTTTTGAGCTAAAGAAGTTTTATTACGCCATATGAAGTGCACTACATTGTACGAATTTTATGTGTCTAGACGCTAAATTTATTTATTCGGCCACACAGCAATTGGGAAAATTCAAGGAGTGTTCCCGGAATTTATATAGCGTTGTGTTCCATGCAAGGTATTGAAATAAAATTTATATTTTGACGTTTATGGCTCAGAAAATTTTAGGAATGATGAGCTGGCTTCGACGTGCCACCACAAAATTTTGCAACTTTGGGACTAAAGCTGTCGCTTCACAAAAATTGCACTCCCTTTGTTCTATTTGTCAAACTTTGCATACCATTATTCTAGTTTCCTTTCAAGCTATCACTTCTTTATGTATTATTTTCTTTGTATTGAAAATTCTAATGAATACAATTCTTGGAGAAGTAGTGAATCGACTTTTTTAACTAAACAAAGCCAAGTCTGAAAGTCTAAATAAAGGCAAGAATAAGCGTAAAGTTTAAGGTAATTAATCTGCTATAGCTGTTTTTTATATAAAATCAAAAAATGGCCCAATTTCGCCGCAGGATTGGCAATTTTTTATCATAATTATAAAAAATCGATGAACTGGCACACGGGTGTCAGTAACAAATTGCTTGTTTTAATCTGGAAGCCTTGCATATTTCATGAGGAAATTATTAATTACACCCTCAGGTATGTATCAAAACTAGAGTAGTATTTTTTCGTCGTTGTGGGAGTTTGGGGAGTTATTACACTAAGAAAGGACATTGGTGTAGGAGCTTTAACAATAAAAGTATTAATTAGTAATAAAAGCTTTTTCTGGTTGAAATATGATTCTCTTTGTAAAACCTTCAATGCGTAAGAACTCGCCATTCAAAAAACAAAAAGCCAAACACTAATTATTACGAATTCTGAAATGGGAAAATACGAAAAAAAAGGCGTTAAAGACGAAGCGAGGCTGATTAAAACTTAAAAATTTGAAAAAAAAAATAGTGAAATGAAAATAAGCAATTGTATTCAACTGACAAATGTAAAAAATGAAAGGTTTCCTATGTGACAAATTAAAACACTAACCCCACTACCAAATACTTGAAAAAAAATGGGTGAATTGAGTTTAAAACTAAAAAAAATTATCAAATATTTTTCAATTCAAAATTCAATAATGTGAAACCTGAAAAATGTGAGTGAAAACAAAAACACATAAAAAAAGAATTCAAAAAATTAATAACAGTAATTCAAGTTAAAACCTTGGGTCGTCGGATAATCTAAAACCCTCTTAAATTTCATTCGAAAATTTGCAAAAACTACATATATTTATTTTGCACTCAATGTTAAAGAGTTATCTACTGTTTATACTTTATCAACTAATTTCAGTAGATAAAGTAGTTTTTTATCGTCTACTGAAAAAAAAAAATTTTCATCTACTGTTTATATTCAACAAATTCTGTTAGGTGAATACAAAATAAATATATTTATTGAAACGTCTAAAAGTAATATAAACGTGTGTTATAATCAAATTTGAAACTATAAAAGAGCAAATTACAAAAACTTTTTATTCACTTTTATTCCAGACCGAGAATAAAGAATAACACTATAATTAGCAAGTAAATGAACAAAATAATCAGCACGTTTTGCAACTCATAAAATCATGACAACGCTTATAAACAAACACTACACTTTAGAATCAGAATTTGTTAAGATTTTTGTATTTATTAATTTCACTAGTGCATGACTAGTGCAATAAGTAGTGCAAAATGTCGAATGCTGACAATTTACAATGTACCTCTTCAGAAATCGCTGAAGCAGCGAAAGGCACAAAGAGAACATTGGTAAATATCATGGTAAAAATAAAAACGCTTAGGAGCAAAAATAGAATTTTTACTGAAAGGTAAAACTTTTATTTGTGACATTTAGTCATAAAAGTAGTCACTTTTTTGACGTTTGCGGATAAAATGAGTCTAAAAACCTGAGATATTTTATAAATAAAGAAACATTTTATAAATCATGTAGGAATACAAAACTTTAAAAAAATATATGATTGAAATGAATCTGAGCATAACATCACAAAAAATTTGTTTAAAACACCTGATTTAAGCTAATTTTTGTATTTCAATTTTGAAAATTTGAAAAACTTCGTGAAATCTTCATTATTTCGCAACTATAAATAAAAACTCACCAAAAACTTGCTAGAATTTTTATTAGAATGCTCAAATAATCCAGAACTCATAAAGCTAAGGAAAAACAATAAATACCTGGTTGCGCACATCCCTAACACTGGATTATCGGGGACAAGAAATATGTTAAAAAAATCTATCTATAAAAATTTGGAAGTTATAAGAGTTTAAATTTTGCACTTTGACTCTATTTATTTATTTTGTTTTTGTTGGAAAAATAATTTTTTACGTTTTTTTGCTACAGGCTATTAGAAGAGGAAACAAGGAAGCTGTATCCTAAATTGCAACTCTGTTTAGAGTTATTTGTGGCTTTTATTGGCACAATTTTTGTACCTTTACGAAATAATTATAAAAAAAACTTATACAAAATCATCAGTATCAGATGAAGATTTCTTAAACATTTTTTCAGTACTCTGAGGGACAACCCAATTACTCTCTTTCAGAGAGATGCGCGGCACCCTAAGAAATGAAAAACCTAAATATAACTGCTTCAAAATACCTAAATATTTTTTTTTAAAGAAACATGAAAACCTAAAAAACACAAGGTAAATTGAAGTTAAAGGTCTTAAAAACAAGTTTAAGCGAAAATTTGTCAATTTGAAAACCTTAATAAATCAACACCCCAACAAATTAATATCGGAAATCCGTATTTGAAACCTAAAACCTAAACGAAACTAAATCAAGTGGAACTCAAAAGCTTTAAACATACTTTGAACAAGAAATTGCAAATTTAAGAAACTTAAAGAAGCTCCAAAACCAATCTAGCAATCTTGAAACGCCAAATAAAGATTCAAGATTTAAAACATATAACCTATCGCAAGTAAAAAACTTGAAAAAACCTAAATTGAAGCTATTAGTTACGATTGCGGATTTTAAAATCATAATTTGCGTACTAGGAGTGCGTTTAATTTTACACAATACTTTTTGATATGAGATAATCCTTCCAAAAGAAGAATTCCCGTAGCTTGTTACGATTTTGGTGTCTTAAAATCGGAGTAATTTTCCAGGTTTTGGCACAGCCGTCAGCGGCTCTAAAGGTGGCGGCATGCAGCAGCCCATTTCGCCGCCCCCTCGCCGATCAATGTCTCCCGACCAGCCAAATCCAGCTGAACCAATAACCGAGTCACCGAGCACAATAATCGGCCGCATCGGATGGGCCTTACGAACCCTCCTTCTCTGTAAGACCTCCACCTCCCACTCTCAAACAAAAAACACTCCCGTCTTTTACAGCCCAGAACACGTGTCTCAAGGACCGCAAAGTGTCCGGCCGTCTCGTCCGCAGATGCGCCCCCGGGACCGAACTCGTCGACTGGCTCTTAAACCTCTCCTCCAGCATCCACACCCGCGCCCAGGCGGCCGGCATGTGGCAAGCCCTGCTGGAGGAAGGCGTTATTTCTCACGGTTTGTGGCGCGATTTATGTTGGTATTATTGTCGAAAGGGCGATTTATTACAGTGAACAAGGAACAGCCTTTCAAGGATAAGTGCTTCCTGTACCGATTTTGGCAGGATGAAGAGGGGCCGACGTCGCTTCCGCCGCTAGAGGACGTTGCGACCGCCGAGGAGCAGATACAGGACTCCTTGGGGACGCTGATACACCGGGGGCCCGATGCCGTGCTGAGGATGATACTTCGGAAACAGTGAGTCTTGCTTTGGCACTAACGAGGAGTTATTGATCGGATTTGCAGGAGTCATGAAAGAACACCGGATGATTTAGAGACAATATATGAAGAGCTGCTGCATATTCGAGCGCTGGCTCACTTGTCCAACTCCGTGAAAAGGGAATTGTCTTCGGTCATTGTTTTTGAAGCGCATCCGAGAGCGGGCACTGTGTGTAAGTTACTCTGAATGAGGCACAGTTATTAATCACTTTGTTGCGACTTGTTAAGCTACATCACTGTTTTTAAGAATACATAAAGTTAACTGGAGATGAAATAATCCTAAATTATTTTTTATTACACAAATAAAAAGTTGGTGATATTCAGGGAAAACTTCTCTGTCTGCAGAGGCTAAAAAACATGTCACGCAGACATTCTTTGAAAAATAACAAAACTGTTATGCATAATATAACAATGTCAAAACCAGGTATTAGAATTCTACCACTTTGTGTAACTATGTCATGTTAAACGCAAGGTTTATACAGTTGTATCGACTTTGGAATTGTTCTCATTGTGAAATATTGAAATAAAGACGGTTTTATGCAACTCCTCAAAAGAATGAGTTTTTGGGCAAAACTGAGAACAAAATAATGTTTCAAAAGTAATTTTCTTAGCTTTCTTATTGTGTATTTTTAAGCAATTAATCATCAATAATATTTAGAAAATATAAATAGGTATGTAAAGACATGTAAAAAGTAGTAAGTCCTACATTCCAAACAAATTTATTTGTAAGATTTTTAATTTTTTCTGAGAAAAACTTTAAAAAAGATTTACTAAAAAAGCTCCAACAGATTTTTTCGACAAATAACGTTAAAAAACATGATGCTATTATATCTATTAACTTATTTCTCATTTATTCTCACAAAAGGAGCGGTATAAAAAAAAAATTCAAATAAAAACATTTTATCATTAATAAGTGTCACTTTTTGTATTTATAAGTAGTTGTAAAATACTTTATATTGATAAATAAAACGTCATAAAATAAAAAATAAAAAATAAAATAAATAAAATAGGATCTTTGCACCAATTTCTGTAAACCGTTCTTTAAACTATTAAAATTATTTTTGAAATCGAGATGAAAACACTGCTAGCTATTTTTTATTTTTATTTTTATTTATTAGTGATTACTCTAATTAATTTAGGTCCGATTTCGAGTACGATTAACGTAAAAATTTTGTTTGGAAGAAATATTTTGAAATTTTTTTGGCAGTTTTGAATTAACTGCCCAATTTTCTTCAAAAAATGTTGTTTTTGTATTTTTTTTTTTTCGAGAAAAACGTGGTTTCTTTAGACTTTAATTCCGAAAAGCACCCACGGGGTGAGTTTTTTATGCAGGGTGTTAAAAAAAGGTTGTAAAATATTTAAGGAGGTAATAGTAGACAAAAGTAGAAAAGAAAGTTTTATTAAACATGGGACCGCAAAGTAACGGTTTCGGAAATATCGTGAAATATGTGAAATTTTTTAGAACTTTTGTCTAAAAGTTTAACTTTTTTATTTGAACATATTGCAAAAAAAATGTTTCAAAAAACGAATAATCTTCGATATCTCCCAAACCGTTACTTTGCGGACCCATGTATATTAAAGACTTTTTTGTTTGTTTTGGTTCATATTATTACCTCCTGAAATCTTTTAACCTTTTAATCTTTTTTTTAAATCTTTTTTAACTCTATATAAGGTTAAGTTATTGCTTTAGTTTTCTTAGGAAGCATTTCCGGACATTTTATTTTGACCTAGGGAATCAAAATATATTTGTAATTTAAGCTCTAGAAATTAACTTTCAAAGCAAAACAATTAAAGTGAATTCTTTCTGGGAATAACGTTTATTTTCCCTTTGCTGCCTCAAATAAATCATTGACATTGGCTAACTCTTCATTAAAGAATGGAGTTATAGCCTTGTGGAAAGCTTTTTACTGAAATTCTGCATCAATATGGAATACAGTTTTTTATTATGTGTCTATTTATTTCGTTCGCCATAAACTTTAATCCCGATTTTCAATAAGCCACCCTTGGTAAAGCCCTTCCTCGTCTTTTGTTCGTAAATAGCATCAAAATCGGTCCTCTCGAGGCAAGCAACAGGATTTATTGTCCTTTTCGCGTTGACTTTTTGCGAATCATAACATGAACGCTTTTCATCTTTTCTACATTACAAAATGTCTCTTTCAGTATTTCATCAAGGAGACGAGGGTAGATCTTGGTATATAATAGTACGAGGTTCCGTGGATGTTGTCATCCACGGCAAGGGCACGGTAAACACCTTACACGAAGGGGATGATTTCGGTAAACTCGCCCTTATCAATGACGCGCCAAGGTGAAACTCAACCCCGGATTTGTAACCGAATTACCCTCGTTTATTTCAGAGCTGCGACGATTGTTTTGCGAGAGAACAATTGTCACTTTTTACGAGTGGATAAGGAGAATTTTAACCGAATTTTAAGGGATGTTGAAGCAAATACAGTTAGACTGAAGGAACACGGGAAGGATGTGCTTATCCTCGAAAAAATTAACACACCCACCAAGCAGATTTTTAGCTCACATTTTAAGTGAGTGAGTGGATTTTTGGTCGGTTTTGGTTATTTTGGAGCGTTTTAGGTACACTGTGATGGCAGGAACGCCGCAAAAGATGCTTGAGCACCTACTCGAGACCAGACTAGACGGAAGAGGGACCATGGGAGGAGGAGACAATTTTATCATCACATCAGCACAAGATCCCTTTTTGGACGACTTTTTACTCACACACATTGTGTTCATTCCCACTCACCAACTCATCGTGGATTTAGACAATTAATATCCTTTTGAAGCAATTTTTAATCACTGTTTACAGCGTGGTTTTTTAATTTTGCGAAACTGCAACTGCATATTCTACATCGAAAAATATCACTAATAAAAAAATAAACAAAATATTAAAACATCCAGTGACGTTCCAATACGCACGCTATTGGTAAGAGTAAAAATAAAGTAACTGCCAAAAAATAAGCGCTTTCAATGTCTTTCAATGACAAAACCTGGAAGTAGTTTCGGAAGAAATAATTGATTTTAATTTTAATTTTAAAACTTTGTCACCCTATATTTCCGTAATGAAGCTTTATAGAACTATCGTTTATTTGGTTTAATTACATACAGTCTGTCCTTTTCGAATCGTAAAACGTTTTGACGTACATAAACCATATTTCTTAATCTATTACTAGACCTCAAAAAGTGTAGTTGCAATGTTGCCATTTTGCAGATAGACTTGTCATAACTCAAAAGATGCAAATAATTTTTAGAAAGTTTGAAAGTTTTATTTTTTAGATAAAAAAGGAAATTAAAAATAAACACAATTATTTTGACTAAAAACTTTATGTTAACGAGTTAATTTTTTTCGGTAACGGTGAGAGTTAGGAAATAGTAGGAGGTTCATTACAAGTAAAAAAAAGTTGTTCTTTATATGTAAGTGGTATGTTTCTGAAACGAGTACATAGGACGAGTTTCAAAAAAAATACGAGCAGAAAATGCCAATATAATACGTTTTCTCTTATAAATACATTCACATTTTTTTATTAATATAAAATTAAAAATATTCTTTCAGTTGCTGATTTCTTAATTTGACATTGTCATGAAATAAAAAATAACCAAAACGGTAAAAATTCGATAACAAACGGTCGTGAATTATTTAAAAGTAGTAAAGTGAAATGTGTAAAGTGTAATTATTAAATTTTTTCATGTGCCATTGATGTTTTAAACAAATTGCGTGTGTAAATGTCCGCCGCGAGGAGTAGCGAGACCCTTTATTGACGCATCGTATCTAAAATGCAGTTTTCTGCACAGAATCCGGACTGAAATGGTGAGTCGTAAAGAATTTTTTAAGGCTCTAGAGCCCCATATAAAAAAATTGAGGACAATTTTCCTCATACACTAAAAATCCCATAAGCCGCGGTGTTTTAGTCACTAAGACTAAGAATTACACTCAAGCTTTTTTTTACGAAGAAAACTTGACATTTTTAATTCGAGTTTTGTTTCCTTTAGCCAATTTAACTCAAAAGACCACCAGAAAAAATTACTCGTCTTACGGACTCGTAATTTTTTCAGAAGCATTTTTTTTCGTTAAATTGTCAGAAAACAAAATTCTCATTAAAATGTCAAGTTTACTTCAAAAAAAAAGCTCTCGTGTAATTATAAGTGAAGAAGAAAAAAAAAGAAAAAAAAGAAAAAAGATAAAAAATATAATTTACGGTTATTGATTTTGTTTATCTGAAATGAGCACTCAGAAGCAAGAGAAACGTTAAAAATTTTTGGGCAACTTGAAACTACAAATAGATTTTAGTAAGTTTATAACACTTTCATGAGTTTTTATGTTATACAATACATACCTAACTGTCAAATCAATAATATGGCCATTAATTTTATTGATTTTAAAATTAAATATTTTTGCAATCAATGGCTTTTTCTATTACAAATTACAAATTTAAGAAAAACCAAAATTATTTTTTTATTGTAGCTATTAAAATTAGATTCTGATGACAAAAAAATTGTTATGTCTGCTTGAGCTCTCCATTTAATGAAAAAATATCCTACTTTTATTAAAAAAATTGACTTATGAGTATTTGACTTTCCTCAAACGTAACGTTAAATCTTGGGTATTCGTTAATATTTTTTTTATAATTAAAAAACACATCAAAAGAAAAATCGATCATTTCTCATTTAAATACCAAAATACGATTCCATAATAGTTAAAAATCGCAAAGTTAGATAAATTTCTAAAGAGGAAGGTTCAAATTCAAAAATTTTCTAAAAGTATAAAAATCTCAAAAATGGTTGGACTTTGTTATAGGGAAGATCGATGATAACTCTCATAGAATAACTCGGAGAATCCAAAAACGCAATAAAAACATAGCTTTCTATTTAAATTAACCCTTTTCCGATTAACCGGAAATACAAATTTTTAGACAAATAGAACTTCCAATAATGTGGGCTCTTTTTTATTATTATGTCTTTTTATATTATTTTACAATCTTACATATTTTTTTGAATAATATAAAAATAATTATTACTTTTAACACTACAATGGTGGGTGTGGGGGCCCGTGCAGCCACGATGGAACACAGGCCCGTTAAGAACTCAATACGCCACTGGTATGTCATGATCTAACACCCTGTAAAATGTTGTCTATTATTTTTTTAAATCACATTGTGTTTTATATTAAAACAATTAACAAGTACGTAGAACTGACAACCCGAATATGAAAAACCGGTTCTGTAAAACGGAAAAATCCGCTCTGTATTCTGTGCATCGGTACCAATTTTCCTTAGCGTTGTTTACCTATAGGATAGATTCGTCAAACCAGGATAAAGAGTTCGTCCTGGCGTGCAAACGCCGAGTAATCCAGTTTGTGTACCGGTGGGTGACAACCATCCGGCACCCAGTATTCGAGGACGACGTCGCCGTGGAATTCCTGGAGGACTTGGCCTCGGAATTGGAGTCCGATTGCATTCAATGGAACGCTTTGCAAGAGGAAGCCTCTCTAATGCACCACGTCATGTCGCAGCTACGAAGGTAAATATTATCTCTTTGCTCTCCAATTATGAGAAAGTTTCTTCACAAGGTACCAAGAGGACAGAAAAGCTCACGAGGGACAGAAATGGAAGCTGCCGCCGTGTGGACAACCTATCAGTTTGTTCAGCGGAAATGAGACGAACCGAACAATAATAATGCCTCAGGATGATAGTAAGGATTTGAGGATGGTGGAGTTTTTAGCTTTGTGTTCTAGTTATTTTCAGGGTTTACTGCGCCGACCACACATACTGCACTTTGAGATTGCCGGTGGATACGACCGCCGAAACCATTAAAATCGTTGCGGCTGAAAAACTCAAAATGAGGTCCACGGATGAGCTCTTACTGGTCGAAGTCAAGTCCAATGGGGAGAGGGTCACTTTTAAAGACAACGATATTAGCATACCGACGGCGCTCTCGCTGAATGGCAGGATTTTCGTCTCCCCGAAGGACCATTTGGACGCTCTGGTGAGTGATATTTTTCAAAGAGGTTTTCATGGGTGCCGACTTTTCATATTTTCAATGGGTGCATAAACAAAAAATGAGTATCTATAACTTGCAGGACTTGAGAACAATTACGCGAAAAAACGATTTCTTTTTCCCTATGTTTGCTGAATTTATTGTATTTAATATTTAGAACATTTAAAAACAATATAATTTTTTGTATATTACTACAAAAGAAAAAAATCAATAAATAACATATGCAATAAAAAGTGTCACGAAAATAGTACATGCTCAAAGTTGCTAAATGCTTCAAGTTGTTGAGTTTTGAAAAATAATAATCTACTGTTAAGTTCAAAAAAAAAATCGGAAACAATTTTAAAAAAATGACTTTTTATTGAATGTTCGTAAATTGAGTGCTGTATCTTTTATTAATGCAATTAATTTGCGATGAGTAAAATTAGGGTATGCAAAAGCTAAATAAATGATCTCAAAAATTAGTCACTACTGGTTTTTGATTTTTTACATTTTCAAAAAAAAATTTGTTTAATTGTTTCGTATATTTTTTTTCGAATTTAACATGCAAAATTGTAGAAAAAGGTAAAAAAAACTGCTTTTTTCATTTTGATGAAGATTATACATTGTTCAGAAACAATTAATTCCTTTAATTGTTTTGTAAAACTTTGATCAATTGATAAAAAACTTTGATACATTAGGCTACAAAAAAAACCTAATGATATTCAATATTCGTGAATAGGTAGTAGATTAACAACAACAAAAAAGTAATTTTTGTCACTTTTCTTTAAATCAATGTTGCAAGTATATTCCAAATTTATTCCAGTTTTTGAAACTATCCTTACATTGACTGTGCGATCATTGGTTGCTGAATTCTCGATGATCAAAGACAAAAAGATCCTTTTGCATTAAAAGTCAAATATCTCAGCGACAAATCGACGTAAAGAGAACTTAAAAAAAGCAAACTAAAGCTGAATGAATAAGCTATCCAGCTCGTGCATTGATTTAATTAATAAAAGTTTCCTCAAGTCCGTGGACCAAAAAATAAAAAAATACAGTTTTTTTTTCGCTCTATTTCTTAGGGTTATACGTAATAACCGTAGCTCAGAAGATGCCAAAAGATTTCAAGACTAGAAACTTGAAGCTTTAAAATGGATTGTTTAAATCTAAATACGACCATTTTTCATTGAGATACAATATTTCAAAAATCATTAAATAATTTAAGAAATTTTTTTATTCTCTAAATTTTTTGGAATAGTAGAAGTTTATGTAAAATGTTTTGTCGCTTTGAAGTTTTTTGGATAATAAGAAAGAGTACATTATTATTTTAATGTACATAATTTCAATGATTTCAATGGCTGCATCCGCACCGATGCACCCATGTAGTCGGCGCCCATCGAGATTTTCTCTTAAAATATTTTACATTTAATTATCCGGTCTGGCGTAGAATAATCGAGGTCACACTGTACATATTCCATCTTTTGAAATTCAGCCAAAATCGATACCTGCGTCGCGTCAACATTTAATTGCAATTTATGTAATTTGGGAAACAAGATAACGTCCTGTGATAAAACACAGTGTTAAGTGTTTCAGCACCTAAGCTAAGAGCACATCCGTGTTTTCTGAATGCATTAAAGCGAGTCCGAAATGCGTTGCTCTCATAAATTTTGAAAATTTTCTACTTTAAATCAATTAGGTTTTGTATAATTCGCTGTAAAGAACCAAATTATTTTAAAGTTTTTAATGAAAGCGATAATGTAATTATTTTTATGCAAATACCCATTTCAGACTTTGGTAATGAGTACCTTTATAATTTTATATACCGTTGATGAGTTTCAGGTCTTAGTACAAACTAAACTTAACTCATGGCCAACTTTATGCAATTAATGTACAAGAAATTGCGTTGCGAGTTGGGAAGTTTCAAATTGCATTGTCAATCGATTTCGGTTCATTAATATTCTATTTTTACAAAGTAAAAACTATTTATTATTATTAATAATACAATAGAACAAAGCTGAAAAATTCGATTTGTCAGTCGTTAGGTGGTGAGAAAGAACGTAAATATTTTATTTCATGAAAAGTGATTGATCTATTCTAGAATGAACTTTGTAAATGTTACAATTTTTTATTCATTCCATTCACACCCGTCACACTTGTGTCATAGGCGACAAATTTAAATTTATCGAGCAGTTTCTATATTTAAAATTCAAATTCATGGTAGCAGAAAATCCGAATCGAATTGTGAGACAAGAAGAAAGTGTCGCAGGGCTTTTGGAGGATATATCTTTATGCTCTAGTCTCTTTGCGAAACTAGAATTATTTTTATTGTATTATTTTCTCGACTTAACATTACTACGCACCCAACGTTGAAAAAAGCATATTTTCCATCCAAATTTAATTATCTTAACTCAAACTAATGCAGTTATTATTTTATTACATTCCACACGCAAGACCATGAATCAAAATTAGAACCAATTCTTCATACATTGCGTGACGAAACATCCATTTTCCACCAATCATTATTTTCAACTCCACCCTTTTCAAAACAACCACAATATCATATGAAATCACAAAAATTAAAAAAATAAACACGGCTAGAAGTTTAAATTTCAAAGCTGTAGTAAAAGTTGGCATATTTATCTTCACTTTATTTGCACCATAAAAGCATTTCGTGGAGCTTTGAGTGCTGAGATCTTTGTACTTTCCAGCTTGAAAAAAATTAAATTCAAATACGAAACATTCTCGTTCAATGTTCTAACAAATTGTAAAGGATTTGCTCTTAAATGAATATCTTTTTTTCTCTGACAGAGGAACAATAAACAAAACTTTATTGCGACCCTTGAAATATTAACCTGGCCATAAATTTCTCAGGATTCAATCTGGGTTATGTATATAAAATATACGTACGCTTTTGTGCATAAAGCGACTCGGTATGAATATTAAAACTACCAGTAATTGCTTGTGTGGGTATCAGCTTTAAGTCGGAGTTCATTATGTTTTAAAACAAATTGGTTTAGAAAAACCCCGCTAATAAACTTTCGAAAAATATTCTAGATATTTATTGAGTGTTCTAATAGCCGTTTCAGCACTCGTTTTTTGTTTTTACACAAAAACGAGTGCTGAAGGCAGTTTTAAGTCGGAGTAACGAAAAATGGTATATTAAAAAACAAGTTTTCAAGACCAGTCTTGAAGCACGAATTCAAGTTTAAAAAACGAGTGGCGTACGCACGAATTATTTTAAGGAATGAGTGCTTCAGAGTCTTATGAAACGAGTTTTTTATACTAATTTGTGTAGTTTGCCCTCTTTATGTCGTTTTTATAGCTAGACAACTAAAGTTTTATAGACAGTTTAAAAATCGAGGTCGTGGTTTAAATTTGAGCGATCGTTAAGGAAACTATAAAACTCGTGTTGTTTTCAACACTAATATTGAATTAGAAATACTAAATTCAGAAATTATTATAATGAACTATGTCAAAATAATGTCAAAATTGACAAAAAGTATTCATCAGCGTATTTTATAGATTAATACGATACGTTGCTATTGACGATGTACTTTAATTTTGACGGCAACAAAAGATGTAAGCACCATAAGGTGTTAGTGTTGCAAAAATAGTATATTATGTAACTAGTGCTATAAACGCCACTTTAGATATGAGTGTTTAATAAAACAAATGTCTGGAGAAGTTTATACAGGTGTTACATACTATACATTTTCTACGACCAACACCAAAAAAATTATTTAAATTAAGAATTCAATTAAATGACTGAATGCTTTAGCCCGTGACTAATACGACAGTTGCTATTAGCAACGTAACTAATATGCATAATAGTCACGGCTTGTCAAGATGTATATAAAAAATCCCTTAGCGTCATGAAAACATGTACGATAATCCGTGTTTTAGATGTGGGAGTAAAAAACATTTTAATTATAACAAACTGGTCATTGACCTCGCTACCAACCTTGTAGCGACAAATATCCTAGACATTTAATGGGTGTTTTAATAGTCGTTTAAGCACTAATTTTTTTGTATTTTTCAGACGTGTCTAACCGAGCAGGAAGAACCCACTCAAGGGATCGACGCCGATATTGAGCTTTTCAGTACCAAGGAACTCGCCTATTACATGACACTCTTTGATTGGGATTTATTTTGGTGATATTTTTTCAGGTTTAAGTATTTTTTCTTATTGTATGATTGATAGGTGTGTCCACGAGTATGAGCTTTTATATCACACTTTCGGCCGCCACCATTTCGGCCAAATCACCGCCAACTTGGACGTGTTCTTGCGTCGTTTCAACGAGATTCAATTCTGGGTCGTGACAGAAATTTGCATGACAACAAGTTTGAGCAAGCGAGTCGCTCTCTTGAGAAAATTTATAAAATTAGCGGCTTAGTAAGTGTGCGAAAGCTTGATTGTTTCATAGTAAAATGCTGGATTTTTTTTAGTTGTAAAGAATATCAGAATTTGAACGCGTTCTGTGCCATAGTGATGGGATTGAGTAACGTGGCGGTGTCACGTCTGTCGCTCACTTGGGAGAAACTGCCGTCGAAATTTCGAAAGTTATATACTGAATTTGAATCACTCATAGATCCGAGCAGGAATCACAGGGCTTATAGGGTCAGTGTGGGGAAGCTGCAGCCGCCTGTCGTCCCGTTTATGCCTTTGCTGTTAAAGGACATGACGTTCACGCACGAAGGGAACAAGACCAGTCTCGATGGGTTGGTTAACTTTGAGAAAATGCACATGTTAGCTCAAACAATGAGGACCATTCGATTCTGTAGAAGTAGACATTTAGGTAAGTTGCAAACCCGAGGAGGGAGGGGACAAACTTTGTACAAAACGTCATTCTTATTCGTAAATTTTCTGCCAAAAATAAAATACATTTATCCGCAAACGTCACAAAAGTGACTAAATGACACAAGTAAAAGCCATGGAGTAAAAATTAAATTTTTGCGCTTAGGTGTTTTTACTTTTATGACATTCTATGAGATTTACCAATGTTGTCACTTTTCCTGTTTCAGCAATTTCTGGAGAGGTACATCATTAGCATTCGACATTTTGCATTACTAACTGCACTAGTTAAATTAATAAACACTTTCGAAAATCTCAACACAAATTCCGATGACGCGTGATGTTTGTTTATAAGCGTTGTTATGATCTTGTAACTTGCAAAGCGTCCTGATTATTTTGTTCAGTTACTTGATAATTAATTGCTCTTTTCTCTCGATCTGAATACGTTTGCGGATAGAATAGTATACAGTGTCCCAGCGAGTTGAAAAAGTCCATTAGTAACCTTTTAAATGGTAAAATTTAAAAACATTATATAGGATACTAATCTAGTGCATCGCCTAAAATTGTTTTCAACTATACAGCGTGTCTCAAATATAAGTTACAATACAAACTAGTGTTTTTTAAATGAAACACCATATATTTCGTAGGTAGATTTTTATGACAGTGATTTTAAGCTAAAATTTTATTGGTTGATTTTGCTTAGTTTTAAAAATAAGACGGTTTTTTTGACGAAAACATGCATTTAAAAATTTATTACACAAAAACTAGGACATCTTGAAATATTTTTTTACTACCGCAAAGAAGAAGGAAGCTATAAGGTTGTAACATTTTTTTTAGTGTGTTGCACTTGCAAAGATAAAAAAATGAAGGCGTTTGTTAAAAGTTCAATAACTTAAAAAATTAAATGGAACACCATATTTATTGTTTTTGCATTTAAAAGATTAATAAATTGTCTTTCTAAAAATATTTACTTTTTGGTGTTCATAATCAATAACTAAAAAGATATTTAACGTTAAACATTAAAAAAACAATTACTATTGTTTCAGTAGCCAAAAAGTGCACAGTTGCAGATGAGATGGGAGAAATAACACTTAATCACATTTGTGTTAAACTGAATCTATTATCCTTTATTTTTACAATAAAATATTAATTCGAATTTCAGTATTTATAACGACTTTTAAAATCTAAAATTTAAAATATATGAGCAACAATGCCATATACTGATAGGCATTGTTGCTACAATTAATATTTAATGTTAGATATCTTTTCATTTATCAGTTCTAGACATTAAAGGTTTATTTTTTTAGATAGACAATTTATCAATCTATTAGATGCAAAAATAAAAAAAATAAATTTTTCGAGTTATTTAACTTTTAACAAACTTCGTAATTTATATCTTTACAAATGCAAAACACTAAAAAATTGCTACAGCTTTAAATTCTGTACTTTCTTCTTTGCAGAAGTAAGAAAAAATTTGTTCTAGCTGTCTTAGTTTTTGTGTAATAAATTTTTAAAAAGTGCATGTTTTCGTCAAAAAAACGTCTTATTTCTAAAACTAAGCGAAATCTACTAATAAAAGTTTAACGTAAAAACATTGTCTTAAAAGGCTACATCCGAAAATGCCAAGAAACATACGGTGTTTCATTTAAAAAACACAAGTTTGTATCGTAACTTAATTTTGGGACATGCTGGATGGTTGAAAATAATTTTAGGTGATGCACTAGATTAGTATGTATTAATGTCCTATACGATTTTTTTTAATAATGGACTTTTTCAACTCACTGGGACACCCTGTATGTTATTGGGAGTACAAGTAATTTCATGTAGTATCACGTTTACTCCTAATAACATAGTACACTATTTTTGTACAATAACTCATTTTGGAATGTTTTTTTAGTTTTGGAGCCGCCCTCTCCGAAAAGTGAAGGAGAAGTGAAATCCTACATTTCGTGTTTACGGGTAATTGACAATCAAAGAGTGCTAACAAGTATGTCCCAAAAACTGGAACCTCGTCGATCTTAGTGGCATTATGTCTTATCCAAACGAGTCATCACTTACATAGGATGGAGGATGTGGATGGCTTGTCCGTTTCCTTTCTATAAACCGCCCCCAGCTTACGTTTAAAACTGTTTACTCTTCGACTGTAATCATTGTTATATATTTTTTACTCTAGAATAATGCATGGTAAATATTTACACTTCCTACGATAAAATCAGAACAAAAATCAAACTTTTCACTTCAAGCTTTAATCACTCGCTTTCGGGCGAGCAATCATAGAATAATTGTGAACTAGCACTTGTAGTTTTAAAAGAACAAGAGAGTTCTATATTCTTATATGAGTGGTTGCGAATTTTAGACACTTTTATTACAATAATTAATAAAATAAATAAGCAATAAACATTGTGTTGAAAGATTTCTATTTGCACGCAGATTTTATAGGACAGGTTTATTTAGAATAAGAACGTTTTATATCGATTTCTTCTCAGACATGTGATGAATGGAACATGTGTTAAGGCTTCCGTAAGGATTTGTTACGACAATCAGGAGTACTTGTAAAATATGTAAAAATGCGATTATAAATATCGAAATCAGCCAACATTTTATTGTTATTTATTTACCGATTTTAGAAATAGAAGGTCACTGTGTCAAGTAATATAATAATTGTATCCATTTAACATTTTTTACTTATTAATGTTCCATTATTTTGCGTTTAAAACTTAAAACATTAATAATAATGTAAACTCTGCTTCAAATTGTTGTAAGCACTTATCCGGTCTCTAAGCAACAATTTGATGATTGAAATAAAAGTCTGACTTTGTTACTGTTGTTTCCAGAGCAGTTTGAAACAAAAATGAATTTAGTTTTATGTATTCTTTGTGATTTATTTAAAATTTGCCGTCTGCTTCGCAGCTTGTTGTATAAAGCAAAAAATATCTAATGTGATATGAAAATTCATGTTTATGTGCATAATTTTAAATTCTATATTAGAGCCCATGCACTTATTTATTTTTTTATATTTTTACCTTGTCATTAATGACAGAGTTGTAAGGAAAACACTCCAATGCATGTTTTGTGGACGATCTCTGTTATAGTCATCTTTTTACCTAGGGTTATCTCCAAAATGTGTATATAAAATAATTACATTTTTTATTATACTTACTCCATACAAAATTAAATAAAACATTCTTAAACTTGACCGAGTATTTCTGTTGACCCAGAAAATGCAAAAAACCGTACATTATCCTCGTTACATTACTACAATTAGTCAATTCAACAAAGTTTATTTATTTCACGAATACACAAATCTTGAATGAGAACATTGTTGGGCCACATAGTATATTCGTTTTAGTGACTTTGGTTGCCCAGGTTGGCGGCGCATTTTTTGCACATGTCAGTCCTGTCACACGTCAAAAGAATATTTAAAGGTTAAAACGTTTTTAAATTGCTCATATTTAGCCAAATTTCACAAAATCTAGTAAAAGTTCATCATGACCACTTGTAGCGAATATATTAAAAACGTGTTTCCTTCAATTGACGACGATCTCAAGCATTACGTTGAAGGTTGCAATTTTTGAGTCAAAAATAATTTTTTCTTAATGTTTTTTGATTTAGGAGTCCTAGAAAACGGTGCTGATGATTTCCAAGACAGCGAAGAAGTGTACGAGGCAATCGGTGAGGTGTTACAAGAAGTTTCCAGTGATAAAACCGAAGAAGATATACGGTAAGTGCTTTTCACCCTTGAAGCTTGTTGATAAATGATTTAGGAACATATGTGACGAGTTGCACAACATGATGAAACCAGATAAAAGCAATGCGAAAAACGGCCCCACGAAGGTGCTAAATGCCCCGGTACATCTGGCATCAATGGCCGCAAATTTGGAAAATAACATCGGTGATATCAAAAGTATTTGGGTTATGCAGCGCGACGACACCTTGGTATTGAATTACTTTGGCTAAACTATCAACTAAATCGTAATTGTAGAAAGTCGATGCCAAAAAACTGGAAAAAGCAGAGGCCAAATTGCAGGAAAAGCAAGAAAAGCGGTCCAAAGACGTCAAAACTGTAGCCCCTGTTAAACTAGAGGCCGCAACGGCGTCACAAGTAACTAGTAAAAAAGAGAGCAAAATGGAGGCCAAAGGCAACAACAGGACGCAAGATATAAGGATAGAAAATTTCGATGTTGCTTACGGCGACCGGTAAACCCCCAAAAATTGCCTAAATCCGTATTGTACGCCCCATTTTAGGGTACTCCTGCAAGGGGCCGATTTGATTCTAGCCTTCGGTCGGCGCTACGGCCTCGTAGGGCGCAACGGTTTAGGCAAATCAACCCTTTTGAGAATGATTTCAAACGGCCAATTGCGTATTCCGTCTCACATTTCAATTTTGCACGTCGAACAGGAGGTCATAGGTGACGACACTTTGGCCATTCAGAGCGTCCTCGAGTGTGACACAGTCCGGGAAGATTTACTCAAACGCGAGAAAGAAATAAGCGCCATGGTCAACTCCGGTAATGCTGACCCGGAATTGTCAAATCAACTGACGCAGATTTACGCTCAGCTGCAAAATATCGAAGCTGACAAAGCCCCAGCCAAAGCGTCGATCATCTTGAACGGTTTGGGGTTCACCCCCGAGATGCAACAGAAGGAGACTAAGACGTTCTCGGGGGGTTGGAGGATGAGACTGGCTTTGGCCAGGGCGCTGTTTTCACGCCCCGATTTGCTACTTTTGGACGAACCGACAAACATGTTGGACATTAAAGCGATTATTTGGTTAGAGAATTATTTACAGAATTGGCCAACGACGTTACTAGTGGTCTCACACGACCGCAATTTCCTAGACACGGTTCCGACTGATATTTTGCACTTGCATTCACAACGAATAGATGCCTATAGGTAAGGCTACAAAGGGCGAAAACGTGTGATTTTTTCGTGGTTTTCAGGGGGAATTATGAACAATTTGAGAAGACGAAAACCGAGAAGCTGAAGAACCAGCAAAGGGAGTATGAGGCGCAAATGCAACACAGACAACACGTCCAAGTGTTTATTGATAAATTTAGGTATAATGCCAACAGGGCGGCTTCGGTACAGTCGAAAATAAAATTGTTGGATAAATTGTGAGTCGTGTGACACTTTCAGAATAAGTTTATTGGTTACTGTCGATATTTCAGGCCTGAATTGAAGCCGATAGAGAAGGAAACTCCAGTAGTATTGAAATTCCCTGATACCGAATCTCTGTCTCCTCCGATTTTGCAATTAAATGAAGTGTCGTTTGGTTACACCAAAGATAGACTCATATTTAGTGACGTTAACCTTGGGGCCACTATGGATTCGAGAATATGTATTGTAAGTTAAAAAAAACAAAAGGTAAAAAAATCGATATTTTGAGGCAATTAGCCGGAATTTGACAAAAACTCAACAGATTTTCAGGACTAAATTTCCAATTTTCTGTTTCAAAATTGTGCAATTTGTCTGAAGAACACCAAATTATTACAAAATTAAGATGACGAAACGTCCTGATTTGGCCAGGACATGTTTAGGTTTTTATTGCGTTGTCCTGTTTTATATTCTGATTTTTTTTTTCAAAAAACTGCACCTAAATGTGCAGTTTTTTGAGATTTCCATTTGCAGCAAAAACAAAGTGTCTTTGAAGTTAAAAAGTGTTCTTTTTGACGTCATTTCAAATGTAGTCATTGTGAAAAAACTCAACTTACTGAAAGTAGAAACGTTTAAAAATTGCTTATAATGACCAAATGAAATATTGCAAATTAATAACTATTAATAATATATTAATAATAATTAATATTAATTAAAAAAATATATCCTAGAGAATAAAGGGACTTTCAAAGAACTCATACAGAAAAAGATTAAAATTAACCTAAAACAATGATTTAGTAATATGTTATATTATTAGATTAGGGTCTAATTTTTTTTTTATTTTTCATGTCAATATTTTACATCCTATAGGTATTCTTCTTATATTTAAATTTCTACACAGTTACATTGATGACATATTTAATTTTTTATTTTGTGTTCTGGAATGCATACAGTTATAATTATTTTTAACAACGTCCCCATTTTGAATTTTCTGAAGTTGGAAACCTTAACAAAATTGGAATCGAAATATTGAACATTATATTTCTTTGTTAGGTTGGCGACAACGGTGCCGGTAAAACAACGCTCCTGAAAATCATCATGGGCATCTTGTCTCCCTCATCAGGCATGCTTCACATCCATCGAAACCTGAAATTCGGTTATTTCAGCCAACACCACGTGGACCAACTCGACATGAACGTCAATTCGGTCGAGCTCCTACAAAGCACATATCCCGGTACTTCCCCCATTGATTATTATTTGCAATGTAATAATCGCACAATTTAGGAAAGCCAGTGGAGGAATATAGACGCCAACTGGGAAGTTTTGGAGTCTCGGGCGACCTCGCCCTCCAAACCGTCGCCAGTCTATCAGGGGGGCAGAAATCCCGAGTCGCTTTCGCCCGAATGTGCATGGGAAATCCCAATTTCCTAGTGCTTGACGAACCCACGAATCATTTAGATATCGAAACGATCGAAGCTTTAGGAAATGCGATAATAAAATTTACTGTGAGTAATCACTTTTTACCTCCCTTGTGTAATAATGTTTTGCAGGGTGGTGTGATACTTGTGTCGCACGACGAGCGGCTTATACGCAAAGTGTGCAAAGAATTGTGGGTTTGTAATAATGGATCAGTGAGAAGTATAGAAGGCTTTGACGAGTATAGACGACTTGTTGAACAAGAACTTGAAAATCAGTCTAAATAACGAGTTTAATTTTTTAGAGAAATTTGTATAAATGTGCCTCCTTTGTGAAAAAAACACTATTTATGATTTTTTGTTATATTTATAATATATTCATGTTTCTAACGGTATTAAAATATAGGTCATATTTTGAGAAAATTTATTCTCCTATCAAATTAATAAATAACATCTTTTAATCAATATCACATCAACCCTTAAACTTAAACCCAGGGGAAGTTCCGTATGAAAATTTCTGTGTTTTTGAACTAAAATCATTTTCGAGAAAATCATCAACATCTCCAATTTCCCTCGTTTCTGAATCGTTCGCTTCAAAACTGACCTCCGTGTAGTCACGATAATCCGGGTGAACTTTAGCACTAGACCTGAAACGAAAACAATCAGGGAAATCCCCCAAAAACCAGTACAACCAACCTTGACAAAACAAAGGGATCAAACGGGTAACACGCATCTAGGACATTGCTTGAGACTGTCACAAAACCCTTCTCGTCTCGATACACAGTCGGTATAGTATTCCGTGAATTATGTTCAATGATTGAATAACAATACGCTAACTGGTATTTTCGCGTAATTGCGGCGAAATTTTGTACAACTGCGGGCTGGCAAACCCGCAACGGGTTTAAACGACTTGTTACGATTTTTGCCAAGTTTAAACTCTCCAGAAAGACAACATCTGCAATCAAAGTTGTGACAAATGTTTAATTAAAAAAGTCGATTACTTTTTTTCGTATTGACCAAATCCTTGTGTCGGAAGGAAATGACATAGAAGAGGGCTTGACACACTGTGTAAAATACAGAGTGGAGCCTCAAATCCGAATTGACACACTCTAAGCCGTCCTGAGTGGCGATGTACGAGTGTATCCATTCGGCCATTTGTTGCAAAGTCCCTTTCCACATCCTACAATTTTCAATTAATTAAAAACAAAGTTGAATAAAGGAAAAAAACTCACGTAAGTGGGATAAAAGTAGCCCTCGCTATAAAACTAACAATATAATTAACCGCTGCTTGTCTGATCACTGACGCAACATTCGGATCGCACACTTTTTTCCACAAATAATTGAAAAACGCTTCTGTTAGTGTCGTTTTAAACGAACAAAGTACAAACATAACAAACTGGACGTGATGAGTATTGTAAGTCGGTAAAATCAACTGATCAAAAACCGTCAAAATGTCTTGATATAATGACTTTGTTTTCGCCCAATTCAGTTTATTAGTGCCCGGCTCGTAGCACTCTGCGTAAATATAATTGAACATTTTATCGAGACAGATGTCTAAAGTGTGTGCTATTGAATGGACACAGTCCAGGTTTATTGTAGTGTTTGTTTTACTATCATCCATCATGAAAATTTCCTCATCTTCAAGTTTCGTGATTTCTTCACGGGGGGCACTCACGTCCATGATTATCACTTTTGAGAAAATCAAATGGAGGATGTTGGGTCTGAGCGCGGGTTGGTAGCAGATGACCCAGAGGAGGTTCTGGATGTAGTATTCGTGGATGTGGGTTGATTTATTCATGTAGGGGAAGTGGTCGACCAGGGCATGGATTAGTAAATCCTTGCATCTGAAATATTGTTAGTACAATTTTGAAAAAAAAAAAATTTTTGACTCACAAAGGTACCGTTCGTAAAAGTTCACAAAGCAGGGAGTGAACGTGTTGGCACTTCTTAATATCTGTTTTACTGGGGCTGCCATTGTCCCACTCAGGGTCTGTAGGGGCTAAAATATTTTTTTTATTAATTAAAACTAGTGACAAGCTACCAAACTTACAAGGAAAAAACAAAGTGACTAATTTGTTTATTACAAAGTCCGCATGATAGTTATGTGCAGACACTAAGTTCGCAATAAATGATTGATATTCTCTAACTACATTATCGTCTCTTTCAATCCAGTCAATTGAAAGAAGTGCTTCTACAAAAAGACGCAACTCTTCTTTCATTATTGATATACATTCAGTCGCTTCCCTCAACAGCGATGAAATATCATCATCAAACAACTCCGCATCACGAATAAGACAAACTAAACTTTCATAGTCTTTCGCATTTCCATGTTTTATGTAGTCCTTCAATATGTGGCGGACTTTTTTAGAGTGGGGTAAAACAAATCGTACTTTAGTGGGTGTGTTTGTTTTCAAGGATCGGTTTAATGTAGATTTGAGGCTTGGAGTCTTCTTCAGGATCGAGGAAGGGGTCGTTGACTTCGTGGGGGCCGAGAATAAAGACATTCTAATCTAAAATAATGTTTGATATTTTTTGTCAATAAAATGCAGCACTTACATAAATTAAAGCAACGGTTCAGTCACAGTCAATCACAATAAAAATAATATTTCACAATGTTGTTTAAATCACATCTTTTGGAGGTTAGGAAAAAAACGTGTGGTGTGACGTTTACGTCTAGGATTTTTTGTCTCTTTGCTGTGGCATTACTGGTTGTGCGAAAAGAAAATTAAAAATTTTTCCCACTATTTTCAGAGTTTTGGTTAATTATAGGTATTAAATACATGTTATTATAATCAATGGTTTTAAATTAATTAATAAAAACCTCCGCGTCCTTGTCTATGTGGGTGATGTGATATTACTATTTTATTTAGTTACAGTTTAGTGACGTGCAATATACCGGGTGACTATTATTAATGTTTGTGACAAGAAAATCTATTGGCGACGTTGAATTATTAGTACAGTTGGTTGCAATAAAAACCGAAAATTATTTTTTTTTAAATAAAACAGGTTTTGCCCTTGTCAATTTTGTCGTTGTCGATTTGTCATCTGTCGCATTCAAATATTTTTTTCTGCAATGCCGCATTTAAATGCCGAGAGTATTAAATGCAGATTAAGATAATCATTCATTATTTGAATTCTTACCTGAAAATTCAATGTGTAGTGAGTAGGTACTACATATACTGTCAGTTCTAACTTAACCTTTTAGAATTAAATCATGTTCAAACTATGGATAAATATAAAAATCTGACATTTTTATCCTTTGACATTTTCCGATTTTTTTGCAACCAACTGTATTCCTCCTAATTTTTTATATCAGAATGTTGGTGTTGGTGACGGTTAAATCAGCAGTCGCCCGTCGCAGATGACTGACAGTTGCCTATAAAAGTTTGACGTTTAAATTTGAAAGTCAAAGTCGCCAAACTGAAATTTTAAATTTGACACCAACAAAATCACAATTTTTGCAATCACCCAGTATTTTGGTCGTCATTGTCATTTTTTGACAAACCTATTTTTGTATAATTTGAAATTCAGGGCTTATGTTAGCAATAATAGAAAGCACATCGACCTTTAAACTATTTTTAACTTTTATAGACAGAAAAATCAATCAGAAATGATAAATTGCAAAATTTCTAACATAAAAGAATAATTTTTTAGTGATATTGACGACCAAAATATTTTGCACGTGACTGTATTTGGTAAAAAAGAAGTTTGGTTGGCGACACTTTTATTTAAGATTGTTGATAGAAAATTGTCAAATAGGTAAGCTTAGGTAACCAAAGTATGTACATAATAGTAGGTTTTTATGCGTAGAGGAAGATGTGTTATTAAACTATGTATTCAAACATTTTTTTATTCTACTGTATTCACTTTTGAAAATTCATTAACATTGTTTTACTATTTGTAGATAAAGGAAAATATTTTTTAATTAAATGGTAGCCTCATATTAGTGTCTTAATTATTTATTACGTATCTGAATTATAAATGAATAGAAAAAATTCTTTAACAACAATGATGCTGCTTAATGAGCATAGCATGAGTATTCTGAGCGAGTATTATACACATATAAACGTTCTTATTTCTAATGATATGTGAATGAACAAAATAACTTAAGAATATTACTAAAAATAATACTGCTGTGTCTACAAATCCAATTATCTCACTCTAACTAACTCCATTGTACTTAATCTCTTTATCATTTATCCTAAAGGCATCGACAAACTCCTTCGTAAACACGTCATCTTCTTCATCTGGCAACATCGTCGTATCCTCAACCAACGTGTCCTCCTCATCTGAATCGGCCACAAGAATCGGAGTGGCCCCGTCGCACAAATTCGACCGGCTCAAAGTCCTCTGGTACATTTCCTTTGAAATACTCCTGGTGAAAGAAAACCGTTTTGATTTTTGTCTCGTGAGAGGCGGCCTTTCTTTTGCCCCAGTCGCCAGAGTTTCAGCAGCAAATTCTTTAATCAGCTCCCATGCATAGTCAATGTCTTGCTCTTTGGCATGTTCAGCATCCACACAAAACCGGATAATATACTTGTTTTTGACCACAGAGGGTGTCATGTGAATTTTTCCAGACGCATTTATCACTGCTAGTAACTTCTGGTTGGCGGCGTCGCACGCCATTAACCGGAAACACACAAGGCCTAACCTGACATCATTCACGACCTCAAATCGAGTGTCTTGAAGGACCAACTGTTCGAAATATTTGGCGAGTTTGATGTGATTCCGGATGTATGCCCGGAGGCCGTTTAAACCGTATTTTCGGATAACAAACCATAGCTTCAGCGAGCGGAAACGGCGACTTAGGGGGATCCCCCAGTGTCTGTAGTCGATGGACTCATCAGCGTTGGCGTGTTGGAGGTACAAGGGGTCCACCACAAGGGCATGCGTGAGTCTTATTCGATCCCTAACCCACAAACAAGAACAGTCAAAATTAACCAAAAGCCACTTATTTGGATTCGTATTAAAACTATCAGCATAGTCAATCCCCTTAAGTAGATATTTTAATTCCGGGCAAATGAACCCATTTCCGGCGTAGGCGGCGTCCACGTGCAACCAACACCTCTTTTGGGCCTTACACACCGGCCCGATTTCCTCCAAATTGTCAAAAGAACAGGACGCAGTTGAGCCCAAAATGGCCGAAACAAAAAAGGGGAAGAGTCCTTTTTCCTTGTCTTTCTCCATTTCTTCCCGGAGTTTGTCTCCACGGAGGCTTCCGTTCTCGTCGGGGTCCAGGATTCGCAACTTGACTAGGAGTATTTTTGCTGCTTTTTCCACGCAGGAATGCGCCTCTTTGGAGCAGTAGCCCACTAGTTTCGGGAGGAAAGCGCTGTCTTCCATTTGGGGGTTTTCCGTTTTGAGGTATTTGATGGCTTGGTTGCGGGCTGCGAGCATCGAGACGAGGACGCACTCGCTGGCGGAGGTCTGGATGACGCCGCCGCCGGTGCTGCCCTCCGAAGAGGTAATGAAGTCGGAGGGTAGGCCGATAGCTTTGCCAAACCAGTCCATGACGATGGTTTCGAGTTCTGTGCAAGCAGGACTAGCGGCCTAAAATGAAAAAATCAAATATGAAAAAAATGTATAAATGAAAAGTTTTCCAAGTTTTCTTTAATTTTACAGTTTTTGGAACTGTATAATTTTTGTTTAAAGCATTAAAAATATTTATAGTTTCCGGTAAGACTTTTATTATAGTTTTATTGTTGTACACTTATATTTGTTTATCATTTCCTTGAAAAACTATTTGGACAATATTTAAGTCCTTAAAAAAATTGTAAAAAAGTTATGATCTCTCTGCAGCAATTATTCTTTTCTAATTCTTCTCAATTTTTAAATTTCTAAATATTCAGTATTTAAATAAAAAAAAAATTAAGAGAAATTCATTTTAATATCATTTTCTATTGCTTAATATGTGAGTATTTTGAACCATGATAACTTTAATAACTAATAGTTACAATAGAAGTAACTTAATTACAATAATGGTCTTCATTATATGCAGAAAAAATAAAATAAAATAAAAATACAAGAAAATAAAACAAAAACATGCATATAAAAGCTGAAAATCAGATGCCGAATTCGCCATTGCACACCCCCTGTTTTTCATCTTAAAAGAAGAAGAATAAAACAAATTTTCTATTTTGCGTCTGAAAGGAAGCTTAATACGATACAAACGAGCTATTTCAACGTCAATTCGGGTGCTGAAATAGACTAGTACAGTTTAATAAATTTTCAGGGGCGTTTTAAGCGATTTCTTTTATTTCATAAAATATTTGCAGTATTCATTGTTAATTCAACAAAATTTTGAAAAATACTCGAGATTTGACACGTCAAAAATGGAATTTTTCAAACTTTGTGACATTTATGATCTTAATTATTATTATTATATTATTATTTTATGACATTTGATCTTATTAGGGCAAAAGTTCCTAAATTTTGAAAAATCTACTTTTATGTTAAAAAAGTACGTAAAACGCAAAAACGCAAAATAGAAAAAATAGCATAAAAAACTTGTTTCATAAGTCATTTGTGAGAACTCTTTCTTTATAAAATTTGCGCTTCATTGCTCATTTCATGGTTAGAAAAAACTTAACTTAGAAAATGCGTTCTTTAATACAGGGTGCGCCAGAATAAATGATTATAAAAATTATAAAGAAAGTATACAAGATCATCAGTATCATTAAATGTTAAATGTCAAAAATAATTGGCATAATTTTTTGAGAGATAGAATTTTTTAAACATTTAAACAAAGGATAAACTACATTTTAGTAGCTGAATTGATAGAAAATAGTTGGTAAAATATAAAAGTTTTAGAACAGTAAAGACAAAAATCGAAATTATTAATCGTTTATTAAATTACCACATACCCAATTTTTGATTGATTTTGGTTTGGTTACCCAATATTAAATTTTTCTTTTTTGAATACTCTGACACACGGTTTTCACGGTTTTTAAATTTATTAATTACAAGAAATAATCCTAACTTATGAACTTTAAATTTTGCATTGGTTTTTGAAACACGGGATTCTTTTGGGTACCAAAATTGTTTTTAATTAAAATCAATAAAAAGGAAGTGTAAAAAAACTGGTCCTAGGAGACTCTAGTTTTTAAAAACATGGGTGCAATAAAAAAAATTCATTTAATTATTGATGGTTAAAAATATTTACCATTCCTATTATATTTGATTTACAAGCAAAAAAAAATTAATTTAATCTTCCCAATGTTTGTTTATTATTCCACGTAGCGTGAATTGCAACTTCTGATTGGCTGTTGTCACAGCAACTAAGTAAACCATAAAAGAACAAACAAAAAAGTCATTCAGCTATCTCATGATGTAATTTTTCGCGTTATTTTGTAACATGACCGGAATTGAATTTTTCAATCATAGCAATTAGAGGGATATTAGCGCCAGTCCCTGTCATTTTATTTAATTTGAGCCCGATAACAATGAAAGAAATTCAAGTTTTATTTTCGTCCGTCTCAGTTTCAGAGTAATTTAATTTTAGACAGGTATCATGTTAATTGCTCGAATTGATGAGACCAAATTAAAATAATTGACGTCAATGAGTGAAAGTTTTCGAAGGATTTCAGCTGGATGAAGCCTTACAACATCGGAAAAGCCTTTAGCATAACGACGTGTTATGTAAGTGGAAAAAATATAAACAAAATGAAAATCGCGATAGAGAAAATCACGAGTGTTTATTTAAAAATCATGCTAAAAATAATTAACTTTTGATGATTCACAGCGACCCTCGCGTTATTCTCGTCTCTAATTTATGTAATTTGTGGAAACTCACCCATGAAAAGCCGATGCAGCCTATGGCGTCCGACAGCATGTCCCCCAGGATAGACGGGAAGGAGTTTCCCGAGGGAAAATACGCATGGAATCGGGGGTGCTGCCAGTGGGTTATCCCAGGCATAATTTTCTTATCGACGTCGTACATAATATTGTCCCATTCTTCAGGCTGTTCTGGCGCTTCGCTGGGCAAAAGTTTCCTCAAGTATCCCGTTTCGACGTCCGGATGGACCCTCTGCGACTCGATATTTTCCAAATATTGGCAAATATAATCGACCATTTCTTTGCCTCGTGTTCGAAACTCTTCGACATTCATTGTCACACTAACTTAGCACTACGAGCGTATCACAAATCACTGCATGCCGCCAAGGTATAATACTTTTATATTTAAGCTTGCCCCACTCTTAAAACGCGCTCATTTTGTATGTGTTGTTCTTCCCAGCTTTTGTAATGCAATTTATTAATTAAATATTGACGCAAGACTACTACTTGCAGGCTAATAGGTTTACAGGTGAGGATTCATAAATTTCCATTTTAAGGATGTTTCACTAGAAAATTAAACGAATCGGCGTAATAAAAGTACTTCCTACCCTATTTCAGGCCGGATTTTAATGGGAATATCACTAATAAGACTTTAACAGTGCGTAAAATCTAAATTTTGGAAAATTGGAATGAAAATACTGTTACCCATAAATGTGTGTAATAGTTATAAATTAAATTTTATTGCCTGACTTGACTTTTATTGGTCCATAATATGTTTATATGGCGGCAATTTAAATAAGTCAGATTGATTTTTTTTATAAATTAATTATTTTATTTATATGAAATGCACCACCCAGAAAAAAAATACAATGGCTTTTTTGTTAAATATAAATATAACCCTTTGTAAGTAAAAATAAACCATTAAAAAAGTCAAATTAAAATGTCGAGTTGTTTGGTTTCTAAAAACCCCAAGATTTTGACGATTAAGAAGTTTCTAACATGAACTTTATTATCAATTTAAGAACGCAATATTTTGAAATGTCTCTAATAAAAAATAAAAGAAAGTGGGAACTTTTTCCATCTTTCTACATTTGAAAACAGTATGACATAAATTGTATTTTACTTAGATAGTTGTAATACTTAAATAAATTCTAATTTTTATACGATAAAAAGTTATAATACAGTAAAACCTTGATAGTACGCACCCCTGGTAGTCTCAGGATCGCGGTAATTTGGACTGCTGGCTTGCTTATTGGTACAATGTTTGATAATCGCCAGACAAATAAAAAAACAAGTGACAATTAAAAAAATAATACAAAAAAATTATGCTACTTTAATTTTTTGATCATCTATATTTTTTATTTTGTGTGCAATAATTAAATTCATATTTTTTTAACACAAGTATTTCTCTTCTTGTTTCTTTTCTTTTAAAGTAATTTTTAATGTTTTATTCACTGTAGAAAAATGTTCTTGTATTAAAACTGATTTATTTTAAATACGTGTATTTATTTAACACGCACGTAAAAATAAGTATTTGTGATTTATTTCAACCAAATGCACAAACAAAAAAATAAACAAGGTTGAAGCATCTGTACTGCTTTGATTAAAAGGTTAATGAAGTGTTGATATTTTTGTGGCAATGATCTTGAAATTTTTAAAAACATTTACTATGTTTATCGACATTTTTGTCTTTTTATTAGAGCAGTATTTGGAAGTAGTGGAAGTCCGAACTACTGAATATAAAAATATTTGTATTGTTCAATAAATATTTATTTAAGAACGGATAATTTTGATTTTAAAAAGTTAAATAAAATAAACGATAAAAGAATAATTTCATTGGAGTATTTTGAAATATAACTGGCTGATTTTTTAAAATATTTAAAGTGTTACTATACTACTACAAATACGAAAAAAAAAAATTTTAATTTCTTAAATCACTAAATTTTTAAATGCAAATAACATTATACAGAGTTATAATTTAGGATACAGCTATGGGATACTGCTTACCTTTTCTAATAGCCTGTAGCAAAAAAACTTGGAAAATTATTTGTCCAACAGAAATAAATAGTCAAAGTGCAAAATTTAAACTCTTATAATTTCGAAATTTTTATAGATAGATTATATATATAGAAACATTTTTTCCATGTTTCTGGTATCTTACATTTACATGGCATTTTTCTCTGGGGCGCGAGTTCTGGCGCAGCCTGTATAGTAAAAGAACGAGTGAACAACAAACTAAAAAAATACTTATGTACTTTGTTGTATTATTTTATTTGTTTTTCGTTGTAAATACAATCCATTATAATCAAATCTAGTAATTACCAACAATGGCATTTTTATTTAGCACTTTTTATAGGTACTCGTTAAAAACCATTTCGCTTGCATAGTCATTTCATATGCAGATTCATTGTTTTTGCTTCTTTTTGGTAAATTCAATTTTGGAAATATATTTGTAAAAAACAATGCATAAATTCTAAAGAACAGATTTGTCTTACTTTGATTTTAATTATTTTTAAAATAAATTGCAATGAAATAAATAGAAAACACGCTCAAAAATAAACTGTGTACTTAAATAGTAATTTTAGAAGCTCAATAAAAACTCTACTTTTTTTAATGTAATGTCTAGATCAAAAGTGTTTTTATTTCTTAGTTGAACACAATATTTAGTATTTTTATCTGAGTAACTTAGTCCAAGCAAACACTACGTCCAAGTGGTAATTACTGAATAAACAGCAATACAATCAATGACATCACGTTCTGGATTCCCCAGGAAATCTCAAGCTTTTTCTTCCAAAGTTCATCTTTTGTGCCAGTTGGAAATGCCGCCTATGTAATTAGTAATTACCTTGTTTCACGCATTAGAAACTTTCCAACGAAAAAAAATATACAAACAATTAAAGGTCGTACCTAATACTCATAATTCATCTCTGCACGAGATGTGCAAGGATATCAAAATACTTTTCCATCATTAAAAAATATGAAAATGCGAATAGCGAGTCATTGAACTAGAAACTGCAGGATCTCCGTTAAAAACGTGACGAAATAATATAAATGCAGTGTCATTTTTATTTAATTTGTAGCGGATACAAAGCTTTTGTTCGTGGCGATATTATCTGCTAAATTGCTATGGTAAATCCATTTTTGCAACTTCCGGGAAAGAACAGGACCTGAGGTTTTACAACAGGATCTAGCAGAATTTTTTATAAAAAATGTAAAATATTTGTAATACGTATTGGCCTGGTTTAAAACCTGTTCACACCCACCTGGAAATAATTATTTATGACACAAAGCTGTACCGCCCACTCTATTATCACCTGTTATACTTTTTTAAATAGTTTCTACTTACTTAAATAACTTCCAAGTAAAGTCTTGTCTTTGTTGAGAAATTTTCCAAGTATCGTATTTTTTTTGTTTCAGTGAAACTAAATGGAAAAGAAACTAAGTGCTAATTTGTTGAAATGACAAAACATTGAACTTTTACCATTTCTGTTTTCTAAATATTTTATTTAGTGTGGAGACAAATTAATTTTTTGGTAAAAGTTCAGTTCATAAGTCACGATTTTTTTTAATCATCGATGAGGTAAGATCTAAAAATTTTGAGGGAAAGTTAGAAAGACGTTAGTATAACACATTTATTTCGTGGTGAGGTCAAGTACCTGTGATAAAACTCTGTAATAGAGGAGCTTCTGAGTCATTTAGCGGCATTCCAAATTTTTAATAAAGATAAGAAAAGGTGGGTTAATGGAATTGTGAAAAAAGAGTTAAAAAGTGTTCGTTTAACTACAGTTAACTTGCTAATACTAATATGTATTTACCAACGTACGAAAAAATTGTTGTTTGCTTTCCACGAAAGAACATCCTACCTCTTATCTAATTTATTTGAAAGTAGTTAGAAACTAATTCAATTATGTCAAAAATTTAATCTTCAATCAATTAGCCCTTCCGTAACGAGAAAGTTAAGCGGATTTTTGTAATCAATAGATAACACCATCCAAGTTTCCAATAATTTCTCTAGCGTCAAAACAGTCAATAAAAATATCTTGATTAACCCCCCAAATATTGCTTCAGATACTTAGAATAGCTTCCAAATCATTTTCGAAAAATTCTAGAGTTCAATAAAACTTTGACGTAACATCGTGAATTTACTATTTGATTTCATTTGTAGACCGATTAGTCATTGGTCTTGACATTGGCCGAGGTCCAGATCTCGCCTCGACAATTACGGCAATAGATTTATTGAAATTTTAGCATCAAGGATGCTGATTCATTCAAAAGTGGCCAGTAAAAAACGATTTTTTGACCACCTGGAGTAGATTTATAATTCCGGTTAAAAAAATGGTGCGTTTTGAGTCACAATGATGAAAGAATCCGGTACGCTACATAATTAATTATGTAATTAATTAAATTGGAAAACAGTATTTGGTCATGAAAATTTTAGGAGAACTTTGAAGGAGAGCAGGAAAATATTACACTTTTGGGACCAGCTATTTTGGTACTTGTTCATCATCCACGTAGGTATAGGTGACGTGGACTAAAGTGTTTTGTAGGCATACACACTAAATTCTAAATTTATTAGAAATAACAAATTATAAATATACAAATGTCAACATAAACTGCTGTCACACTGTTTATCTTTTAATCAATCTGAATTAATTATTAAGTTGCAAACTATTTTTATTCGTGAAAATATAAATAAAAGAGTGTATAAGGAATTTAAAAGATTTTGTACTTTTTTTTTGGTAACTGGACTCAATCATAAGTACATTAGCCAACAGTTTTAGATACTTATATATTTTTTATTTGACTTATTAAAGTCAATTATAAATATAACTTCCTAGTATAAATGAGTTTTTGAATACAAACACTATTCGTTACATTATAATAAAACTCAAATGTTATATAATTTGTTTCAAATTGTATGGTGGAAAATAAGAATTAAACACAACACAGGAAAAAAAGTGACTTTTATTGTTTTACCAATATCTAGCTAATCCAATATCTAGTTTCAGAAAAAATGTTAAAAAAAATCTATGTTTAAATTTTTTATAGAGAGTAATTTTCACCAACATGTTTTCAATAGCAATCTCGTAAAAAATGCAGACGGTCGAAAATTACATTATTCTTGCTTTTTTAGAGTGTTTTGGCACGTTTTTTAGCCTATTACATCAAAAATACATGAGCGTTTTAGCATGTTTTTCAGCTGGATACTCAATTATTTTGAAAAATTGCTTCCCCAATTTTTGGATGTAACTTTTAATTTCTTTGTTTTTAAACTAAACATTTATTGGTCGATTTTGAAAATTTTTCTGAAATATTTTCTAAATTTTCAAGAGAAGTTTATAAAAATCCATTTTAAGCTCCGTTGTACCATAAAAACTACATTAAACAAAATTAATATAATAAAAGTACGTACATACTTCCCTCCCGATTTTAGCCAGCATTTAAATGGAAACATCACTAGTCGTAGTTTAGATATGCGTAAAATTAAATGTGGAATCACATTGAAATAAAAAATGGAAATTGAAAAATAGTTATCTACCACTACTGTGTGTAAATAGATAAATAAAATTGTATTATTTTAGTTGTCTCTTTTATAGCCTCTCATGGATTTATAAAAGTTTATCTCAACTAAATGACAATTTTTTATTTATTAAATCAAAAACAAAATCTGCACAAGAACAAACTAAAACAAATAACATTTTTTCACTGGACTTTTTCAAGTATATTAAAAGAAAGATTTGAAAGAAATTAATGTTGGAATTACGGGTGGGTATGCTAAAATATAAAATTACGGGAAAATACAAATTTTGTTTGTTTTTTTGCTAATTTTAACATTTTTATGACGTTTAAATAGACCAATTTATTGCTGGAACAACTACACACTGTATCTGTGATTGTTAGCAAATAAATCAAAATATTTTTTTTTGAGTTTATAGTTATTTTATGTTGTAACTACTTGAAGGAAAATCATTTGATTCTTAACTTGAAAAGTTGAAAATACAAAAGTTTTAGTTTATAAGGTGAAGAATAACTAATAAAGACGTTGGTTTATACAGAATGTTCAGAAAAAATGTCGCAGCTCACAAAATGTTGTTTTCTTGTAATTTTATGTGTTGTAAAACTTGTTTTATTTTACTTTTAATATGTCACAAAAAATATAGAAAATATCAAACTAGTGACGTTCCTCTAAATGAAATCAAAAAACGCCTTTAGCCGTTATTTGGACAGTGGCATGATAACAAATAAACGATTGGTGTAAGAATTTACCCAAAAAATAAAAATAAATCAAATCTACCTACGCATATTTGCAATTGTTACGAAATAGGGCCCCTATCAAGCCCAATAATGGAAGCAAGTATTTCTTTGCGTTTAAATTAGGTTAAAAAATTCAGCCTCGTGACGTCGATCTGCGTCCATCGCAATATTTTATTCAGCAATAAACATTTACTCTCTCTTCGTTATATTTATCAGAGTTAAACGCAATATTAAACATGTTTGGTACATAATTCATTAATTTAAAGATCCTCGTATATAAATATCCAGGCTTGATCGCATTTTAACAATGACGCAATAACCACCACATTTACGATCCATTAAAAGTAAGAATAATTCCAAAGCGGGAAACTTTTACCGGAAAGCATGAAACGGTTTTATTACTCTGCAAGCCTAATTTATTGTAATTAAGCGGTACATTTAGTGATCAGTTTGATGCAGTTTTGGAGTGAGAACCGGCGAGCGTTTCGGCGATTTGTTATTTTCACCCTCAGGAGACGGCGATTGGCCTCCGTTTGTTGTTTTTCCAGCGGCTTTTAATCGAACTTTCGTATCGAGATGCCGGAATCTGGGAAAATAATAAATGTGATCGAAAAGTTTGGTCGCAATGCGTGAACGGAATATAAGTCAGTCGACTGGAATAATAATGCAAAAAATACCGAATTGGGACGTCGCTGGAACTTCCATCCTCGTTGATTCCTTGGAATAGGAAGGCCAACGGCCAGCTGATCCACGAAGCGCTCCTGAAAAAAATCATTAACCGACGATTTTAAAATTAATGATGAGGTACAAAGGCGGTTGGACCGTGACATTCCCATCGGGTGATTCGACGGTCTCGGTCAGATGTCTCCGAGTCGAGGGCAAAGCTTTGGCTATCGAAGGATTGTAAATCTTCGGATCACTGACCATACGCACAAAAAACGACCGTTTGTGGGCCAAAGTCTCCTTCTTCTTGCGTTCCATCAGTTCGAAAACATCGTCTTGCAACTCCTGCAAACGTAAACAGCTTCTTTCAAATTAAGATTAATTAGTGCTCCAGAAAACTGACTATAAATATAAATTACTTCATCGTAATTAACATGGAATTTGGCCTCACTGAATCACACGCTTCCTCTTTTTGTCATATCTGTTTTTAATCATTTTGTGTATTATTATAATGTGAAAAAATCGGCATTGACATTCGACGCAGATGCTCGAGACTCGAGAGATTTATTTATTTTATAATTTACTGACTTTGGAAATGACAAAACGGTGATCCCAGTTTCGTCATTCATAAATATAAAAACTATTTGGGCAGTACGTCAAGTTTTGATCTGTTTTTCTTCATAAAATTATAACTTTAAAACTAAATTAATATAAATGTCTTCAGGACAACAAAGATGTTAAATGATGCAAGAGTACTAAAAATAATAATGAAAGTAACAGAAATTGTTTTAATTTCGTAACGAGTATACAATGTCGAATTCGAAGAATCTTTAAAGTGGCTATAAAAGCTTCAAAAGAAATTAATTTTGAATAACTAACTCACAGATTAAACAATTGATTGATGACAAATTCAAAAATTATTTTCAAAAACAAAGAAAAATATTAACTTTGTAGTGCGCCAGAACTCGCGCCTCAGAGAAAAATATAAGGTAAACTAACAGGATCATGGACTAAATGTTAAAAAATTCTATCTATAAAAAATTTAAAGTTATGAGAGTTTGAGAGAAGTTTTGCACTTTGACTATTTATTTCTGGTGGAAAAACAATTTTCCATTTTTTTTTTGCTACAGGCTATTAGAAAAGGAAACAAAAAAGCTGTAACCTAAATTGTAACTCTGTTTAATGTTATTTGTGGATTTTATTGGCAAAAATTTTGTACCTTTACCAAATAATTATAAAAAAACATACCAAAACATCATTAAATAAATCTAAAAAAATGTCAAATGTCGAAAAATAAATAAATATTTTTTTTCCATGTTCCTGGTATTTTATCTTACTTGAAATTTTTCTCTGGGGCCTGTATACCTATAAAAGTGCTGCAAAGGTTTAACTATTAATATCTAAAAACAAACGCTAAATTTAGTCACCATAACTTAAAAATTATTAAATTTAGGTGTAGGGAATGTTAATACAGATCGATGCAGAATTAAATTCTCTTTTATTTAGTAAAATAAAAATTGAAGTATTTCATTTGAAAAAATTAAGTTATGAATATTTGAATTATTACAAAAGTAACCTTAAAATTTTAGGGTTTATTAATTTTTTTTTCAAAATATGAAAACATCAAAAAAAGATCTAAGCTTTTTCTTTCAAATGCCAAAAAACAAATTCAAAAATTTTAAAAACAGCAGAGTTATCGATTTTTAAAGTGGAAGGTGCAGATCCAAAAATTTTTGAAAAACTCCAAATACCTATTTCAAAAACGGCTAAATTTAGGTATAGGGAAAGCTGATAAAAACTCCCTTAAAATAACTCACTCTGCTGCGCTTCGCTCGTGTCTAATAAAACTCATGTTTAAACTGGCGTTTATAGCACTAGTTACATAATATAATATTAAAAGATCATTTTTCTCAAATTTAAAACTTAGAATTTGAAAGCAGAAACGAATTAAAAAAAATTATTATATCTGAAAACAAACGCCAAATTTAAAATTATTTTCATATAGAGAGATATTATTTCATGATCTTATATGACACACCCTGTATACTGAGCGATAAACCTATGGAATAATCTTATTAAAACTGAAAATATTTTGTTTTTGCAAAAATGCTCAAACAGGTCAATTTTTGTAAATTCACAATTTTCAACTTGATTTAAAATTTTACATTTTTCGGTTTAAAGTAACGAAGTTATCGTCATTTTTTTAATTAGAAACCCTTAATTTTTTAGCCAATTTGATAGATCTTTAAATTGCTAAAATTTCAATATCAAAATATTAAATAATACATAGTTTTTGAAAAAAAATGTCATCTGAGAAGAACAAAAAACAAACGTACAATTTGAAATCAAGTTGAAAATTTTGTATTTTTTAAAAAGAAATGGACTTATCCGAGCTAGACTTCCAATATTTTTTTATAATATGCATTTTTGTCAAAACAAGATTGTTCCATAATTTTGCCGCTTGCTGTAGAGACCACAAATATTAGAAAATACGCAAACAACTTACCTGTTCTTTTTCTAAGGCCTGACTATCGAATAATTCTTCTGAAAAATCTCTAATAACCTTCCATGCAAAATCTACAAAAAATAAAATGAAACTTTGGCGAGAAATTAATCTTTGGGCCACCTATATCAGCCTCTGTAGCATTTTGGGCCACCACACAAAACCTGATAACATATTTATCATTAACATTGGCAGGAACCATGTGAAGTTTTCCAGAAGCATTGATGTTGCTCAATAATTTTTCATTAATTTTATCAGATCCCTTCAACCGAAAACACACTAGACCCAGCTAAAAACAATAAAATAAATTAAAAATATGCGAAATTGTGTCACCCACTTTGACATCATTGCAAATTTCGAATCTGTGATCTTTCAACACCAAGGATTCGAAAATCTTGGCAAGTTTAATATGATGTCTGATGTATTTTTGTAGTCCGGAAATTCCGTAACTTCTTAATACAAACCACAGCTTCAGTGATCTAAATCTGCGACTTAAGGGGACTCCCCAGTGTCGATAATCAATCGTGGCGTCTGAATATCCGTGTTGGAGATAAAGCGGATCTACCACTAATGCGGATGTTAATCGAATTCTGTCTCGAACCCACATTGTGGAACAATCGAAATTTGTCAATAGCCATTTGTTCGGGTTTGTGTTGAAAGAGTCGGCGTATTCGATCCCGGATAGGAGGTATTTTAATTCCGGGCAGATGAAGGCATTGCCGGCGTAAGCGCCGTCGACGTGCAACCAAACACACGGAAATTTGCGACACACGGGGCCGATTTCGTTCAGGTTGTCGAAGGAACAGCTGGAGGTAGTGCCTAGGGTGGTGGACACGAAAAACGGGATGAGGCCCATGGTTTCGTCCTCCTCCATTGCCTGAAATTTGGTTTGGCTCGAGGATGGATCCTAGTTTTTTAATGATTGTTTTTTTTTAATTCAGTTTTCATTCAAAGTTTTAAAACCGGTGACAGTAAACATTATTCGAATTTTTCACTTAATTTTTACTTAATAATGAAAAATAGATTTTTTTAATTCGGGTTTTGTATTTGCAGTTAAAATTGTCTTTAAAAATTTAAAAAACGTTTTTTTAGAAACTAAAACCTCAACCAAATTTGTGAGGAAAATTTTATATCAAGTGATGAAAACTTATAGCTACATTTTCCCCTAATAAAGCGTTTATATTTTCGATCAAGGGGCCGTTAACTTTAAAAACATGTCTACAACTATGTAATTCCAATACCAACAAAATTTAACCGAAATTCTAGTAATTTCAAAAAAATCCACCGAAATTCCAGTAATTTCAATAATCCAGCGTAATTCTATTGTGTTCAGATTAATTCCAACTTAATTTCCATAATTTCAACTTAATTTTCGAAATTTTAAAATAATTCTTCTTGTTTTAAATTAATTCTGTTAGTTCCAAAACATTCAATGTAATTTTGAAAAGGAATTACAAAATGATGTTCTTGAAGTTCAGTCATTATTAAATTTATTCAGGCTACGTGTATTACTCTGTATAATATAGAAAAAAAAAACAAAATGACAATTAAAGAAAATGAAGTATTATATTCGGAATGATACACGAAAATAAAAATATGTATTCACATCTATTTGAAACACACAGTGCGTGACCGTAAATATTGTAAAAAAAGTGTAAATAAAAAAATGGTAGAGAATTATATTCTTTACAAATGGAAATAGTTTGAAATTGTAGAGAATTTTTTTCAGCATTTAGTGAGAAGTGACAAATTAAATTGCTAACTAATTATAAATAGTGACCAGATGTAAAAATAAAGATCTTACAAAATTAAATAACCAAAAAATGCTTAAAACTACTTTACACTATGCTTGCACTATGATTTGCCTTTTGAGTTGTCTTATGAGTATTCGCATGATCTGGCAATTATTAGACAGAGAAACAGGGTGCTCCAGAACTCGCGCCCCAGTTATGAGAGAGAAGTTATGAGAGTTTAAAGTTTGCACTTTGACTCTATTTATTTCTGTTGGAAACGGCATTTTAGTTCAAATTGTATCATGCAATGATAAAAAATCACAAAATTTTAGAAACGTGACTCGAATATAGTAATACTAGTAATTTAGTTGAAAAATGTGTATCAAAACTTGTTAATAGAAGTATTTTACTAAACAATTACTCAAAAGCGCTTACGAATAAAATCTCAGACAAAAATGTATTTACCTAAAATTACTAGCGTTTTTAACGTTAATTGCGTCATCAATATGGTAGTCATTTTCAAGTAATCTTCCAAATAAGTAATCCAAAAAGAATTTCATTAATTCTAAAAAAAAATCTAGTAATTCCGGAAAAGTAATTCACAACTAATTTCAGTAATTCCAAACAATCCAAACATAATTTTAATTGCTTTATTTTGGCCTAAAATTAAAATTTAAGCAATTATTTTTATAAAATACATTAATTTAGAATTATTACAGTGTTAAAATTAACCAAGATTGTCATTTAAGCATTTTTTTAATCATTTGATTCAGGTTGATTTCCGGCTTAAAATTGAGCCAAATCGACTAAAAATAGCACAAATTGTTTTATTTTGGCCTAAAATTGAATTTTAGGTAATTATTTTTATAAAATACTTTGACAAAATTGGGTTTAAAAATAGCTCAAATTGTTTTATTTTGGCAGAAAACTATTATTTAAGCAATTATTTTGTTGAAATGCTTTGATTCAAGTTGATTTTTGGCTTAAAGTTAAGCTAAATCGATTGAAAATAACACAAATTGCTTGATTTCAGCTTAAAATTGGAATTTAACCAATCATTTTTATAAAATACATTATTGATTTATATAGTTCGAAAGGATTCCAGAAAATTTCAAATAACTTCCAATAATCTGTACAAAAAAATTCCGGAGTTAACGGCTCCTTGGTTTCGAATTTTTAAAAATATATTTAAAAACTGTCAGTGGTACGCCTTACATTAAAAATACGATGCTTCTGACCAAAAATGATCAAAAATTAATAAAATTTTAATAGTGGCCGATTACAGAAAACAGTGAAAACCTACTTGTCGTAAGAACTTTTATTTTGTGGAATTGTGATTTTTAGGCAACTTTCAAATCTACAATTTAGTTTATAAAATTCAAATTTCAAATCTCTTAGAAGTAGGTGGCCAATATTTTGACTTTTCATTATTTTATTTTAAATATTTCGTGGTTTGACTACTGTAGTCCTAACCAAGTACCATCATGAGTGTAGACCCCCTCAGCGACGACTTCTCATCCGGTTCCAAAATCCTCAACTTCACGAAACAAATCATCGCCGCCTTCTCCACACACGAGTGTGCCTCCTTGGAGCAATACGCCATTAATTTCGACAGCAAAAGCCCTTCCTCCACAAACGGATGTTGCTGTTTCAGCCTCTTCAAAGCCTGAGCCCTCGCCGCCAACATCGATACAAGCACGCATTCACTCGCCGACGTTTGAATAACTCCTCCACCTCGACTTCCTTCCTTAAACGCCAAAAACTGATCCGGCAAACCGATCGCCTTCCCCAACCAATCCAAAACGATGGTCTCCAGTTCGGTTAAAGCCGGACTTGCAGCCTGAAATTTTGCCTGAGTTTGGATGAGGGAGTCTAGGAGGTGATTTGTACCCAAGAGAATCCAATACAGCCGATACCGTCCGAAAGCATATCTCCAAGAATGGAGGGAAAGGAATTTCCAGAAGGGAAATACGCGTGGAATCGTGGATGTTGCCAGTGAGTCACTCCAGGCATTATTTTTGACTCTATGTCAGACATTATGGCGTCCCAGTCTTCGGGGTTGTGGGGGGCTTCTTCAGGGAGGAGTTTGCGGAGATAGCCGGGCTCGATGTTGGGGGTGACACGACGGGAATGGAGGTTTTCGTTATAGTTGCAGATGTAGTCGACCATTTCTTTGCCTTTTATTCGGAATTCGTTACAGTCCATGGCTAAATATACGAATGGAAGTGAAGGATAGGCAGCACATTTAGCATAAAAGTATTTGAAAAGGTTAACTTTGAACAAAAAATATAAAACGAAATAAATCTATTTTACTATTTGGTACTGTTTTACCACTTGAATTACACTAGTTTACACTATTATTATATCTTCGCTAAAAGTTATAATTTCTTATAGATCTGAAGCCACTGAGTTTAATAAAATATTTAAAAAGTCCACCACGTCACGTTTAAGAAATATGTAATTAACAAAAATACTGTACATAAATTAAAAATGTGTTGTCTTACTTTGTTTTTTATACTTTTTTGGATCAGTTTTTTTTTATAACAGTCTAACAGTAATCTCCTAACATATTTAAATTCCAAAAACTTTTGTACAGATCTTTGAAAACCCTTTAGATCTTGATGAAAACGTTTGCTTTGTTTCTTCTTTTAGAAAAGAAGTCCAAATGCAAGTCAATGAAATGTACTTTAAGACCTATTTAGACCTATCTGGTGATGGGTTGCAATAATCTAGCAACAATTTCAATTTTAAATAAATTTTAAATCAGACGCATTTATGGAGCAAGCAGGAAAATTATCGTTCATAACAAAAAAACTGTGACGTGATATAAATATTTACCATTATCTTTGTAATAACAATTAAATTAAAGGTATATTAAACAAGTTTGTAAACTAGTGTTATTAGACGTTCGACCTTAATATTAGTCAGAATAAAAATAATAAGTACGTGGTGAAGTACGGAACCAAGCGTTTTTTGTACAAACTAATTAGATAATTACTTTACAATTTTTTTTTAACTTGCATTGCATTAATAGGGATTCTAAAGACAAATGAATTGTAAAAAACACTTGGTTTAGAGTTTACCTACGTAAAAAATTTTAGGTATTTATTCGAGTAACACGTGTTTTTTATACTATTTTTTCTATTGAATGGTTTATAAATTAAATTTATTATTATATTTGACAGTTAAAATTTTTGTCATTTGACATATGCGGTATCCAAATTTCTTGAAAATTGCATTAGTTTCGATGAAATAGTTGATCTACAATAATTTCTCCCAGTATGCACAGCCAATTATGGTAAAAATGTAGCACAAAATGTCCACCAAAACAGAAAAAAAAAAATATCAAAAAAAAGGTAATTACTTATAAGTGAAATCGAAAATATTAATTCAACTATAACTTCTAAACGATAAAGAGTTTTGCAGTTTTCTCGACGCAAATCGATTTCTCGGATCATTTTACATACGTATGCAGAAAAATATTATAACTTTGAGGTGCAATTTACAAAATACGAGTAATAAAAATAAAAATTTGTAAATTTTCTTAAGTTATAACCACATCGAAAATAATTGTATACAAAATTCGAATGTTTAATTTGGTTGTTTCAAAAATATAATTTTAGTTTTATTTCCACTACAAAATAGTATTGCCTGCCCTTAGCTGCGCCACTGTAAGGTGAAATTTAAAACAATACTTTATGCGAAATTTGCGGTGTGTTCCTAAAATTTTGTATAACTCTAATACTAAATGGAACAGAGACTTTATAATTCTAAATATTTAGAACAAGTAGTAAAAAAATAATAAATTCACGAAAATAAAGAAATAAGTAGCTTATCAAACATTTTATTTCAAGTGTGTATTTATTAAACCTATTTTGAAATTGTGACTAATAGATAAAACCTTTTTGATACAAAAATAAAACAATAACGCATTTGAATGTCACATGTATCACGCTCTAAAATCGTGATAAACTAATAAATTTCTGAAACTGTGTCAAATTTGTTCCTACCTGTTGCTTCGTACAACTTCCTGATTCTCCGGCACGAGTTTCACCACCAACTGCCACCGTTTAACTCGGCAAATAATTTCACCCTTCGACCTACGACTTCTTTCCCCAATAATTTTGCATCCCCGACTACAAAAGAGCTTCTCCATCTAATTGACTTTTCGCACCGACGTCAAACGTGCAGAAATCTTACTCCAATCACATCAACTCATAAAGAATCCCATTTTCACAACAATAGAAATCGGTGAACTTTAAAACAAAAATCATCAAAATAAAAATTAAATGTGTCATAAAAATACAAATTTTTTCCGAGGGAAATGGTTCATTACTTTCATAGTTTGTGGTTTTTAAGTGAGTTGGTGGTGCCAAGACAGCTTAAATTTCATCTCGGTCTTGGAATGGGGCTGCATTCCGATGAATTCATTCTCGCAGTCTCGAGTAGGGTACTGGAACGACCTCAATATCATGCCTTCGACATTCTATTAAATTCTTCTATAACGTCATTACTGGTGCTGCGTGATGATTTTTGTCTCGCTTTAACACTAATGTGGCTCAGTAGGGCTTTTTCCGACAAATACAAACAGGAGGGGCGGTATTTCATTTCACAATTCTACTTGAGATAATTAGAATTTATTCGGGAATAAGGTTTTGCTTTTTTTAGAACTTTTCTAGTGCAAATTGTCTTTTTTTCTTTCTTATGAAAGAGGCGAGGGTTAAACGCTTGGAAATGATTTGAAAGGGATATTTTTCACCACTCTCGACTGAAAATAATTTCAATGAATTTCTATTTTTAGACCGACAAGGAAATAACAAAGAAAAATAAACAAAATTTTGAGAAATAAACGACGATTTGATTAGATAAATGTGTGCTACTTCACTTAGTCATTCAAAAAAGTGTATTTGAAAAAAGAGAGCAAAAGCTTTTTATTATTAAGTGGAATACAGCACACAATACATACAATATACAATAAATTTTTAAATACTAAAAAAAATAGAAACCTTTTGTTACATATTTTTATCATCATTTATGTTTTAAATTATTAAGTTAGTGTAATTTTGCACAATTTGAAAAAAATGCTTTTGTTGCTACGTTCAACTGAGAAATAGAAATTGTAAACGAATAGAACATTTTCTTGCTGCTTATCTATTTATAAAGATTTGATAAGTACGACATACATGATTAGCGATTTGCTTAGATATTTGCTTATGTTAGCATTTGGTGTAAATAAAATCAGTTAATTAACTGTGTACTTCAGTAGCACGAATGTAAAAATGTTATTTTTTTTTCTTTCGATGGTTTTAAGTGTATCAGTCTTAAATGCTGAAGAAAATACGACGTACTACTGTATTGTGAATAGTAGTAACTCTGATGCAATAGTAGTTTTAGAACCTGCAGCTGGTAGAAACACTGATGATAAAGGTAAAACTATAAATTCTCTAATTTTTTTTTTTTTTTTTAGTAATTTAACTTTATTTTAGATTCTAGATTTTTAGACAACAGTACAGTTACTCTTAACACTACTCTTAATGATAAATGGAGTTTTGTTACATCTTTGAGCAAAAGTGAAAATAAATTTCATGAACCAGTCTCAGATAAACGTTGGGAAACATTACCAAACAGTCACAGCAAACCGGACATAATTGAAAAGGCTTTGAAAAACACCACATTATCAGCTTTTTTTAGTGTGAGACTGAATAATGTCAACGAGACATCAAATATAAAAGGCAGTAAAACAGGGGTTCGAACTAAATAATTAACTGAAACCGTGTTATTCTTTTTTTTTAGTGGAATCTTTTAATGAAAAATGGTTCAACACTTTATTTATGTGACAAACACCAATCACCCTGTTCTGAATCACTTATGGAAAAAAATGGTTCTCAGGTGTTTAATGATTTATCCCAAGTTTTATGGAAACTACACGAATGTACGGAATCGAGCTCTTTGACTTAATCACAGAAATAACAGAAAATTTTTACAAATTTTAGATTCATATCATTTTTATGCTGGGCCAAACAGAAATACCATAATATACACGAGTGACGGAACATGTGAAGATGTGCAACAAGGGTGCCTTACAATTTATTTAGCAATGTGCAAGAATTGTAAAATGATATTTTCATTAAAGTCGAATAACGCAAATTCAAAACTCAAATTCAAAAACATAACTGTTTGTCAGAAAAAAGATTTTTGATTTAGTAAAAAAAAAATATGTTTTAGGGAACTGGCACGTGGATGACTGTAGAAATTGATTTAGACAATTTTGCAAAATGTTTTACCTTTGCTGTAGATACAATCGCACATGATGATGTAGAAAATGTATTTTGGGCCATCAGTGATAAAATCTACATGTCAAGTCAACTGAGTTGTCAAGAAAATAAACGATACATTGCTTTACAACCAAAAAAAAATATAACTAATTTTCTTTGTGAAACAGTAAAAAATGAGACGCTTAGTTTTACCACCCAACTTCCAAACACTTTTTGGAAAAATACATATGTTCCCAACAGGACAACTATAGCTAGCATATACCGTAAAGAATATGTAATAGTGACAATCGTCATCATTCTTTCAGTAATAGTCGTAACTGTAATACGTGTACGTTCCTGTTGTAAGCTTAAAACACGCCAAAAACTTGGTAAAAAAACATCAGATTATCAAGAATTGGAAACTGTTTCATTTATTAACGATCGCGATTTCGCTATTTCAACAATTTGGAATCCAATCAAAAGAAAAGATTTCGAAAATTATGTCAAAAGGATTTTTAAACCAGATTCTCAAGAGCTTCAAAATCAATTTGGCGTAAGTGTATTTCTGTGTTTTTTCCTACAATTATTTTTCTGTTATGTAGAGCCTTCCTTCCGAATACTTAGAACCGCATTCAGAGGGTGTCAAAATAGAAAATCTCTCAAAAAATTGTTTTTCTTCTAACTTTTGTCCTTGTAAGTTTTCCCAAACAAGTTACTTGCATAAATTTCATAAATTTTAGATGACAGAAATCGAGTCAAATTGAAACGAAAAAAGTTTTGTAAAGTCACTTGTGGCTACATAAATGCCAGCTATATTCAGGTAATTTAAACAAGGAAAATAATTTTAGGTAATACGTGTATTACAGGGGTGTAGTAATTATAGAGAATACATTGCCACTCAAAACCCGCTAGAAAACACAGTCAACGATTTCTGGTATATGGTCTGGCAGGAAAATATCAAACATATTGTAATGATTTCAAGTTACGACGATTCATTTTTTTGCTATTGGCCCCAAAAAAAAGACACTAGAGTTGTGTATGATAACATAAAAATCACTTTAGATGACATAGAGCAACACCAATTCTACAAACGGCGCGTTTTTAAAATAGAATACAAAAAAATCACGAGACAAGTCAGACGAAAACAACTTATAATAAAATCTCATTTTGAATTTTTAGATTGAACAACTGCATTACGATTCTTGGGACGAAAATGATTCAGAAAGCATCAAATCGAGTAAACTGATTGGTTTTGTGGACCGACTACTAAAAATCCCACATTTAAGTTCGCCAATATTGGTTCATTGCCGGTAGAATTTTCCAATAAATTTAAATATTTGTTTAAAATAAATTGTTTACAGAGCCGGCATTGGACGAACAGGACTAATAATTTTATGTGATATTGTTTTAAGATCGTTACCACTCTACAACACAATTGATATTTACTCTACTACTAAGGCATTGAGGAAAAGTAAAGTTCACATGCTGCACACTTTGGTAATAAAATAAAACCTGCAGCAATAACGGTATTTATTTATACTTTTAGGAACTGTACAAGTTGGCACACTTGGTTGTGCGCGATTTTTTGAATAAAAGATAAAAGTGTATTTTTTTTTCCTACAGGTGGAAACGACCCAGGGCAGAAAGGACACTTTCCTCCAGGGGAATACATATAATTTTTCCTCCGATCCAGCAAGAAAAACTTAGAAACTCACAATTTCTCTTGAAATTTCAGTTTCGCTATTAAATTTTACAGCATGTTTTCTTGTTTCTATAGGAGAAGTAACATTTGCACTTTCTTGAGAGATTACATGCATTTTTTGTAATTTTGACAGATGAGATAATTGGCCATTTACCTTGCTGAAATTAGAGTGGAAAACTTACTCTGTTAGGGTCGTAGGAAAGCAGTATTTCCTGAACAGTATTCTATATTTATTATTGTATTTATTAAATGTTTAATCTACTTGTTTAAATATAAAAAGGATTTTTTCTTGTTTCTGCCAATCTTATGTTTTAAAAAAATTAAATCAAATAATTACAAAAAATTGTAATTTTCTTTTTTCCATTTTTGTCCTGGCGCCCATGAATTTGGCAGTCGGAGATTACTGCGCAAACTTTTTATTTTATTTCGATGACTCAGTAGTGTACTTACTTTTTGAGATTAAATTTGTACGATTTTCCATTTATTATAAACTATTTTTACAAACGCATATTCTTTTCATAGTTTTTGTAACCTTTACGATTTATAGATTTAAATATTGTTGTGTATTTCAAAATCACGATGGATATATTATATTTTCAATGAAATATTTTAAATCAAAAACTATTAAAAAAATTGTAAACTTTATTTCTTTCTGCACATAAAAAAGTAAAATTTTACTAAACTTTGAATACATCAAGAATGGAATCTAAGCCATTATACAGTATGGTGCAAAAAAAAGGAATAAATTCATTATTTTGTAAATGACTTAGTACAAAAATCCTAGAACTGGTCAATTTATATTTTTCTTCTCACAATAGAAAATTTCGACAAAAAAAAAAGTATGTCAAACATTATAATAGATAATTACTAACTACTGATATGGTTGAATAGAGAATTACAAGACCTATCAAAATAGCTATCGCATGACTCAAATGTGTAATTAACAAAAATATCGATGACATCACATATAAAACAAAATAAAATCTTACAGAACGCCCTTTAAAAAATAAAAATCCACCTGTTTCAAGATTTTTGTTCAAAGTCACAATTTTACAATTTAAAGTAATGTGTGTAGTTCTTTCATTGCACCATACTGATGTATAATTTTTATTTACCCAAAATGGGAAGAAAATTTAACGTTTTTGTATACTTAGTTACCAATTTATTTACAAAAATGATTAGATAAGACATGTCTCAGGTAGTTCTAAAAATGTCTTTATACATTGATAAAATCATTTATTTAACTACTGCATTGATACATTTGTAAAAATGTTATTTTATTTTATTCTTTCCGTGATTTCAAGTGTGTCAGTTTTAAATGCCGAAGAAAATACAACTTACTATTGTGTTGCGAATAGTAGTAACTTTGATGCAATAGTAGTCTTAGAACCCGCAGTTGGCAAAGACATTGATGATAAGGGTATGAATTTTCTAATTTGAAATAAAAAATGTATTTTTGTTATTTGACTTTATTCTAGAGTCCAGATTTTTGGACAACAGCACAGTTACTCTTAATACAAAGCTTAATGATACATGGACCTTTGTTACATCCTTGGACAAAACTGAAAATAAATTTCATGAACCAATCTCAGATAAACGTTGGGAAACATTACCAAACAGTCACAGCAAACCGAGCGAAATTCGAAACGCTTTGAAAAACACCACATTATCAGCTTTTTTTAGTGTGAGACTGAATTATGTCAACGAGACATCAAACATAAAAAGCAGTAAAACAGGGGTTCGAACTAAATAATTAACTGAAACTGTGTTATTCTTTTTTTTTAGTGGAATCTTTTAATGAAAAATGGTTCAACACTTTATTTATGTGACAAACACCAATCACCCTGTTCTGAATCACTTATGGAAAAAAATGGTTCTCAGGTGTTTAATGATTTATCCCACGTTTTATGGAAACTACACGAATGTACGGAATCGAGCTCTTTGACTTAATCACAGAAATAACAGAAAATTTTTACAAATTTTAGATTCATATCATTTTTATGCTGGGCCAAACAGAAATACCATAATATACACGAGTGACGGAACATGTGAAGATGTGCAACAAGGGTGCCTTACAATTTATTTAGCAATGTGCAAGAATTGTAAAATGATATTTTCATTAAAGTCGAATAACGCAAATTCAAAACTCAAATTCAAAAACATAACTGTTTGTCAGAAAAAAGATTTTTGATTTAGTAAAAAAAAAATGTTTTAGGGAACTGGCACATGGATGACCGTAGAAATTGATTTAGACAATTTTACAAAATGTTTCACCTTTACTGTAGATACAATCGCACAGGATGATGTAGAAAATGTGTTTTGGGCCATCGGTGATAAAATCTACATGTCAAGTCAATTGAGTTGTCAAGAAAATAAACGATACATTGCTTTACAACCAAAAAAAAATATAACTAATTTTCTTTGTGAAACGGTAAAGAATGAAACGCTTAACTTTACCACCCAGCTTACAAACTACGAAGAAGACAATACAAAACGAAAAGTTTACAATACAAAAGAAAACATTACTTTGCCTTCTAACAATAACATCGAGAAAGCTAACTCGTTTAGTGTAGTATATATAATCATTATTATTCTGTCAATAACAATAATTGCAATAATAGTGTTTGTAATTCTTTATAAAAAACGACTTTGGAGAAGAACACGTAAATTTTAAAAGACTTGATTGACATGTAATAACGTTTTATTTTAGAAAATCAGAATAGTGTGAGATTTGGAAATTGTTCAGATTCGGAGAATTTAATCGACAATAATGCTACTAAAGAAGAAACATTTAATTTGAAAGACAGTCCATCACCAATCCCCCAAAGAGAATTTGAAGCCTACATTAGAAAATGTTGTGAAGATTCTACTGACCTTCAATTACAATTTTCTGCAAGTATTTAAAAAAAAAAAATGTAATTAGTTTTATTGTAAATTGCAGGCTCTTCCGTCCGGATACCTAAAGGATTATAATGAAGGAAAAAAAATGGAAAATTTAGACAAAAATCGATATCCAAATATTATTCCATGTACGTTTTTAGTTTTACTATTACCCACAAACTATTTTTTTTTTAGACGATGTTACTCGAGTCAAGCTTGAGAAAAATTTGGGTGACGTGGATCACACCACCGATTATATCAATGCCAGTTATATTAAAGTAAAATTGTGTACTTGTAGAGTGAGAAGCTTTATTGAATTTTGTAGGGCGTTGACAGTGATAAGGAATACATAGTGACCCAAAACCCGTTAGAACACACCGTCATCGATTTTTGGAGGATGATTTGGCAGGAAAAAGTCGAACACATTGTGATGATAAGTAATAAAGAGGAAAAAGTTTACCAATATTGGCCCCAATTGAAAAAATCTGTATCGTATGGAGGAACTGAAATATTGTGTGAAGTAGACAACGTGCACGAGTTTTACGACCACCGTGTATTTACTGTTCAGCGGTTTGGTGAAAATAGAACGGTAATCACACAAAAGTAAACCAGACGAAAATTCTAACTAATTTCGTAGATAAACCAATTTCATTTTCACGCCTGGTCGAAGGAAATGCTTGCGGCGTATGTTTTTGCCGATTTTATTAACCGTCTGTTGATGATTCCTCACCACAGCGCCCCTGTTGTTTTCCATTGCTTGTAAATCAACAATCTTGAAACTTTCCAATTTAACCGAGAGTTTTCCAGAGCTGGAGTTGGAAGATCAGCCACTATTGTTTTGTGCGATATTGCCCTACGTTCAGTGGCGAAGAATGGCACTTTTGATTTGTTCAAAATCACTAAAACTATGAGGGAATGTCGTGTAAACATGGTCCAGAATTTGAAACAATACCTTTTGGCCCACTTAATTATTTTCGAAGCTTTGAATTATGAAGATTTAGCGATTGCATTGGATGAAGATTACGAGAATCATTTCAGTAAATATTTCGAAGGCAACTATGTGAAAAAATTGTGGTCAAAATTTTTGGAAAATAGAAATTGGATTGATGAAGCTATAATGCCGTATGATGTTTGCGCAAATTATCCTAATATGAATCGCTACACTAACCCTAGTTTGCTCCCAGGTTTGGAAAATTCAATTTAAGTTTATTTGTTTAACAAGTTTTGTAGTGGAACACAGTCGAGTTTTTCTCGGCACTCAAGAAGAACCCAAATACATCCATGCAATGTATGTGAACGATTACAACCAAATGAAGAATTTTATCGTCGCTCAACAACCAATGAGAGCCACACTGGAGAATTTCTGGTTGATGATTTTAGAAAAATCAGTCACAACTATTATTAATTTACACGAACTAGACCGCAGAAGGAACCATACTTATGTAAATAACATATTTTATTTCACATATAATTTATTCAGTGTTTCAGAGCGACTTGTACTATTTTCCAGTCTTGGACCAGACTTTAAAAATTGGTGATGACATTTTGGTTAAATTGGATTCAAAAGAGCACCACAGCAATTATGACAAAATAAACATCGTTGTCACAAAACAAGTACTGTTTAAAATGTAAAAAACAATAACGAAATAACTGAATTTTAGTCTAGAGAAAGAAAAATTAAACTTCTCTACGTTAAAAACTGGCAAAAAAATGATGCTCAACCCGACTCCACCGATGTTGTTATAAATCTTTGGGATGCCATGGGGGACCAAAATCCAGACTACCCAACATTAATCTGTTGCGAGTTCGTTTATTTATTTATTTTTTTAATTTTATTAAAAAAAAATATTTTCAGTGATGGAATTAGAGCAAGTAGTTTTGTGGCTTGTTTTTTCTACATGGCCGATAAGATGATTCACGAACGGAAATGTGATGTGGTTGGGGCCGTGAGGGCTGTTAGACGGACTCATCACAGTTTTATTAATTTCGAACAGTTTGTTTTTCTTTTTCACTGTGCTGTTGCATTTTATAAGAATTGTGTCAAGTAACTAAGTTTTGAAAAAATAATACCTCTATCAAACAGTGATATTTAATTAATAATAACAAAATATACCGTGTCTGTCAAAAACATACAATATTTAAAATAATAAAGGAAAACTCTGACAATCTTGTTTTTCAAAAAGTGTTTTCTCATTGCTCTTATTTCTCTCTAATATGTTTCTACGATTTTTTTGACGCATCCAATATTTGTATCTAAGATATTTGAACTGTCGTAAATCTTAAGTCGGGTACCCGAATTACTGTTAACAATAAGACATTAGGGTGGTTGTAAATAACAATATCACTGAGGAGTCCGGATCATATTCTGATGTGGTATTCCAGATAGTGTTTAGTATTGGATTATTTACAACAACCCAAATATTTCTATTGTTAAGAGTAATTCGGGTACCCAACTTAAGATTTACAACAGTTCAAATAGCGCAGTCTCAAATAAACAGCATTAAAAACTAGTGGAACTCCAAGAATGTTTAAAACGATAACAATAATATCTCTGCAACTGGAGTGGTGCGAAAAGTCCAAAAACTCATTAAATTTCGTTCAAATTTGCTTCTTAAAAATTTCAACAATACATTATGTCTCCGGCTTCAGTTTACAATTTTTATCTTTGATTTTATGCCAAAACTGCAAAGGAAAAACATTTTTTGCTTCACCTGAAACGAGCAAATCTGTACTTAAACATCATTATTTTGATTCAGTGAAAATAGAAGTTAATTTTTCTCTTGATTTTCGACTTAGAATACGTACTTTTTTTAAGTCCTATCACATTGGCGGTTTTAGCTTTACCTACTTATTTGACTGTATGTCACTTCGACTATTAATTTATTAATTAAATAATGATAGTTTGTTCTTGTTAAAAATGAGTTTGGTTTTTATCTTGGTTGTTTCTTTGAGTTGTTACTTATTAAAATTATATTTTTCATAAACATTTTTGTTATTTAACTTGCGAAAACTGATTTAACAAAGTATATATTATATATATAGACATATATGTA
>NW_025400983.1:6866153-6894215 GCF_015345945.1 Tribolium madens
AATGTCTACATTTCAACACAACTATGTTGTAAGGAAACCAAAAAAAGTAAACAATATCAAATATCTACATAATATTTCTTTTAAACTCCAAAAAAATGTAACTAATCTTCTTTGTGAATTGGAAGCTCAACTTTACACTTCTTCTTCCAGATACTTTCAAGAAAAAACCGTAGGGATGTAGACTATTTAATTTATTTATATAGATATGTAATAACAATAACTTTAGGTACAAATAAGTATTTAATATTGATTTATATAGAATTAATGTTTGCTGCACAAAATTGTTACGGGTCATAGAAACCTTCTTGTAAGTTAGAATTGTGATAAAAGAACCGAAAACTCGCAACAAGATGTCGCTAGACATTCTCGACTTCTTAGAGAACATGTTAGGCAGCCAACAATGCGTACTAGATAAAATTTGCGACCATTTTTGTATAATTATTATAGTAATATTAGATAAAAAATAATAAACACATTTTTATAACTACAAAAATAATTTATTTATTATTCTATACAGTCTTGTACAAAAACTTAACCTAGTGAGACCTTGTCATAAATAAATAAAATTAAGAGAATAGAATAGAATTGATAATCAGTTAGTTATTTGTTTAAAATTTGTTGAATATCTAGCAGCGTTTTGCCCCTCGTTTCAGGCACTATAAACCCGACATAAACAGTCGCAAGTGCATTGATTCCTGCACAAATATAAAACGCAACGTGAGCCCCAAGCCCACTTTTAATAATGGGGAAAAAGTAAGTCACTAGAAAAGCACACGACCAATTCGTTGCAATCGCGAACCCATTTCCTACACCCTTAATTTCGGGGGCGAACAGCTCACCCATGAGCAACCATGGAATGGGGCCGTAACCGAAAGAAAAAGAAATCATGAACATAACAGCGCTCCCAATGGGGATAAAACTGAGATGGCCGATGTCCACATTAAGACTTTTGAGGTGAAAATACATGCCCAAAGCTGTGAGGAAAAGGAGCATTCCGACGGAGGAGAGCATAAGGTAGAATTTCCGGTTAGCCTTTTCGATGACTAGCAGAGAAATGTAAGCTGAGAGGACTTGAACAAGAGCGATAATAATTCCGACAACATCCGGCGGAAGCGAGCTGCCAGCAGCTTGGAAAATTGGCACGGTGTAAAAGACAACAGCGTTGACTCCGCAGAGTTGTTGGAAAGCGAGGACTGCAACCACGGACATGAAAGCCCTTCTGTTGGCTTTCGAAGTGAAGATGTCCTTGATACTCGCCGAATTCTGTTGCGAGGCTTCCACTTCCCTCTGGATTTCCTTCAATTCGGTATTGATGTCATAATTGCTCCCTCTGAACTCGATTAAAGTCTTCTCGGCCTTTTCCAAGTTCTTCGTTTTCACCAAATACACCGGAGTTTCCGGCATGAAGAGAAAACTCACGCCGAAAATCACCGGAACCGTTGCCAGAATCATCGACAAGACTCGCCAAGTGGTAAACGAGCCAAACACACAGGTCAGTAAAATCCCGGAACAGAGAAACATGTTGATAAGGGCCCCTAAGACCCCTCTTGTTGACTTCTCCGCGATTTCTCCGATGTAAATCGGCCCAACGACACAAATGGCTCCGGTCCCAATTCCGGCGAAAATACGCCCGATTATCAACGTTGTCACATTTTGTGCAAAGATTATCAAAATCCAGTTGAGGAGGAAAGTGAGCGAAAGGACGAAAATCACGTTTTTTCGCCCGAATCTATCAGCGAGGAAACCGGACGGAATTGCAGAAATTAGGGCCCCGATGGCGATCATTCCCCCGACTGCGGCCCCTTGTGAGTCCGTGAGGTGGAAACTCTCGGTGGAGTTGGCGGTGATGGAGAGTTGGGCCAGGGCTGGGGAGGTCCACGCGAGGCATGTGCCGGCACATAGGGCCCCCAAAGAGACTAAAAATAAATTTTAGTAATTGGTGGCAATATAAAACAAAATTAATTAAAACATCAACAAGCTGGCTTTTTTTAAATTTTACACCATATTTGTTTTAAACCAAGTTTGTTACCAATTGTGATTAAAAAGTTAAACGTGGAAGTACTAACCGGAAATGGCAGCGAAGTACTGCTTGAGCTTCCGGGTGGAGTTAGCGGCCGGATGAAGCATCGGAGATTCGGTATCTGTGTCAAGATCCATTGTTGAAACACAATTAGATTGATGAAATATCGGTTAAGCAATTTATTCACTTTTTCAATTTTTATCTTGGATTAGGTTTGAAATCGATATGATTGCTGTGACGAGATCCCCGTAATAAAACAATAACCCTCCCCTCTAATTCTCTTATCTTATTTAAATTGTCAAGTGTGGATTTTTTTGAAATTTTGAGCAAAACAATTGTAATCTAATAATCGACTCGAAAAGCAATTAAATATTTTTCTGTAACAAAACTAATAAAAATTCGAGTAAGATGTATAAATATTTGTAAGGTGAAACAATGACTGAAATACTTACCGGAGCTATTTTTGGGTAAATTAATCTCGTTCGCTGTTTGAAAACTAAGAGTCGGATGATTTATGATGGTTTAACATTGCCAGCCGTGACAAAAATGAAATCCCTGTATTTATTTAAATGATTTAGAGTTTTCTCTCCTTGACCACTAATCAAAAAACACAACTTCTGTACAGAATATTTTATTAAAAATATCAACATTGAGATCTTTATTTACAAAAATGACTAGTCCTTAATACTTAAAATTTCTCTCTTTGGTAATTACATGAATTCGATTATAACAAATCGTTGCATTTGGGTTTCGATTTCCGGATTGTGCGTTTTGACCACGTCGTGAAATTGGGATTTTGGTGCGAGATACGAACTGATTTAATCAAACAATTGAAAGTAAGTTGGTGACCTGCCCTAGAATTTTCGCTCTTATCTTTCTTACCCGCGAGAAATTCAACAACAATTAATTAACACATCGATAGTTTTGTTTATTACCTTAACAATACGTGCAATGACAAAACCTCAACTCTACACTGCACTCTCACGAGTTATCTTGTTTACTACAACTAGCGTAGAGTGTTTGTATTTATTGTATTTCGGCTGTCGTTTAAAAATTCGTTTCTTACAATTTTTTTATCATTTTTCAATAGAAAATCTTCTTGTAAACACATCCTCAAAACTTTCCTTTTGATGCACCGAGTTTATTTCTTCGTTTTACCTCATTTATGATTTGCTTCTGTTAAAAATGTTGTTATTGTCTCTTATCAAGTTATTTCTTGTGTTGCTATATTGTTTAATTTTAGGAAAACGCGCTAATTGTTTATTTTAGGTGAAACAAAAAGATAAACAAAGAAGTGGACCATAAAATGTTTTAAAAGATTAAAAAAATTCTGAATGAAGAACATTATATGTAGTATAATATTTTTTTGTTGGTGAGAATAAAAGAGAATTGTGGTTGGATCGCGTTGTGTTTTAAATAAAAGTTTGGTGTGGCGGGCAAATCGTGTTTTTGTTCATGGTATAAAATTGCCACAGCTGCATTTGTTAAAATTATTTTCAAATTTTGGCAGGGCTGTGTTGTGTTTTTTTTTTAATTTTGACTAAAAACTTTGTATTGTGTTGTTATTTTTATTTTCAAAATACATAGTTTTACATTTTTTTGAGTTGCATAAACTGTGATAAGTTTCATTATACAACAGATAACAACTGTTTATTAAGTAAATTTGGCCGACTTTGCTTGGCCTTTCGCGGAAAGTTTCGTTCCGAACATTTTAATCACATTTGAGCTGTCACTCATTCAAAACCTCAAATATTTGCTAGGAAATCTCTCACGTTAACTTAAATAAATCTCATATTTTTGCCAAAGCCACGTATTTGCTCTCCAGCCATTGTTAATTGTTGTGCAATTCCCCGAGTCTAATCCCACAAACTCTCATAAAAGCGGTCAAAACGCCCAACCGTTTCAGATGAGCAGCCCCTGTCATGGGGGCATCATACTGGCAGCCCCATGAACCCGCATGTGTCTGTTAAGGTTGCCGCTTTGGCTGAACCTCAGAAGACACAATTTGCACTCGTAGGGCTTCTCGCCGCTGTGTATCCTGAGATGTTTGGTGAGAGTGCTGCTGTCGGAGAAGGCCTTCTTGCACAGTCGGCAGCGGTAGGGCCGCTCCCCCGAGTGGGTGCGCATGTGTGTCGTCACGGAGGAGCTCTGGGAGAAGCGACGGTCGCAGACAGGACACCGGAAAGGCTTTTCCCCGGAGTGGGTCCGGACGTGCGCTGTCAGGTTGGCAGCCTGAGAGAAAGATTTGTTGCAGTCGATGCAGCGGTAGGGCTTCTCACCTGAGTGCGTGCGCAAGTGGGTTTTCAGGGTGCTGGGCCGGGCGTAGCTTTTGCCTGAAAGAGGAAGGATTACGAAATGGAGGGCTGAAACGACTGAAAGAGGCATTTTTTTAAACAACTAGCATAAAATATTACTATGCAATTATAAAAAATATGAAAACAGATTTTTATATAATTTTTTTTTTCAAAGCTGATGATAAAACTTTTTTTACAAAAATAGACGGATAGAAATCAAGTAAAAGTTATTTTTATAAAGTAGGTCAAATTTACAAACAAAAGTCATTTTCAATAAAGCGGTATAACTGCTATTCTATGTGGAATGATTTTTACAGAATAAATAAAAGTTGAAGTTCAGCAACACTTCAGCCGCAATTATGTTTTTATGTATTTTATAAAATTACTTTTGTTTTTTGGTGTTTTCATAATAACCAGTTTTCATAATCAGTAATAAATGATTTCAATTTTTTTTCCGAATAATTAGTCAATACAATAACTATACCTATGTATACAAAGGTAGGGAAGTTTTTCCATAATGTGTCATATTTATGTACTAAAATTCTTGATTAATTATATCTTAATCTTGATAGATTTGAAATTTAATTGCTAGTTTGCGTTTCATACATCACATTTTATTTAAAAATGGTAAAGTCCAAAATTTTTAATATTCATGATAACGAAATTGTTTTTCCCTTCAAATTTGTAGGAGTAGGATTGATTTATTAAAACAAATAAAAAATTGGATTACCAAATGGATATTAATCGCGGATTAAAATTTCTTTGCAATTAAAAAATATTCTATGAATCGACTCAAAATGATCTATATGTAATTTAAGAATAGCTTACTTATATTCGTGGTGAAGATAATGGAAAATTATATCCGTTTCAAGGTTACAAAAATAATACCAATTTGCTCAGAATTTAAAAAAAAATAGCTGGTCTACTGTAATTTTGACATTTATTGATGTCATGTGGGTGACAAAACCTGCTAGTTGTATTATTCTCGCTGAAAGCACTGATCTGAAGAGGTTGTACACAAGTATAATGAGACAGAATAGTTAATTATTGTCAACAATTATCAAATTTTTTTTTTGAAAACTCGATTCGCAACCTTCTCTAAAACTTCTTCACAAAAATACAAATACAATAGTTCTGATGTAGAGAGAAAGGCGGTCACGTTATATTGAAATTAGATGATAAAATTGACAAACCACATCATTCCCCAAAAAAACAGCCACAAATTCACCGAAAAGCGTTGCTGAAATGCCTTCGGAATTTTACTTAAGTCAAACTTAAGTAGTCACTGAAACACAATGAAATTTCCGGCAGCAAAAATGCTAATTTTTCGTCATAAATACACACATCGCAACAATCTTCTGGATTTCTTAATGAAAAAGCAACCAAGGAGTTATAGTAAGGATAATAAGTGGTAATGGGGTGGAAGAAAACAATAATAAATTAAGTACATTTCATAAAGATAATGCAAGAAAAAGTTGAGGAGTAACAACACCCATGAAGAAGTTTTAGAGAAGTCGGTTTTCAAAATAATTTTATCTTTCAATACGATGGTTTGTTCACAATCAAACATTTAAAGATAGCTTTGATGCCAAATTTAAAGAAACACCCGTTATTTAAGTTTAAGTTTATTAAAGTAGTGTTTAACAATTAAGTCGTTTCACTGATTAATATTATTATGAATACAATTTTGTTTTTTCATTGCGATCTTTGTTACAAATAATTTTTTTTAATTTGGGAAATAATAATAAATAAAAAAAAGTGAGAGATCAAAATTGGCCGAAGTTTTTGAAATTATACAGACCTAAAGGTTTGGCTTCAATTAATTTTTTAACAGTTACTAAAAAGCTATCTTGATAAAAATAAAAAATCTTAGTTGGCCGATTTTTTAATAAATTTGTGTAAAAAATGACAACAAATCAGCAATACATTTCATAGTGTTGTAACAGTAACTTTTTAAATCTAGGTACCTATACATACATACTAGAATATTTTCATAGTACTATAAAGAAATAGGTAAGCACATAATAGGTTCAAATAAATGAACACGAAATTTTTTTGATACGTAACTAATTAAAAGAACGGAAAGATTTAAAGGAATTTAGATAAAATCACCTTATAACATCCTAACAATACGGATTAAAATGCACAGTTACTATAATTAGACTCGAAACAATTGATTGCAATTGATAATTTTTTTATTGAAAATATGGGATTATAAGCCTATAAACTATGTCATAGATTGGTGGACAATTAAAAAAAAATTGTTGCTACGGCACCTACAATAAATAAATAACTCACCACATATTCTACAAACGTTCGGCTTTTGATTATCCTCCTCAATAATATTAATACTATGCCTCCTTCTCGGCGAGGAGAACGACATAGGCACTGATTTATACGAACTCAAAACAGGTGTTTCCTGTGGAGGCCTAAAATCAGCAGTGAACGAATAAGTCGTCCCTCCATACGAAGGACTCAAAAGTCCTTGGGTTTGGTATGTGGGTGGAGAGTTAGCTTGCGGAGTTGCACTCCACTGCACCTTCCAAAAAAGTTCTAATTCAAAAATAATAACAATAAAGTAGTCGGGAAAGTACCTGGGGACACGAAATTTCACTCGTTGGATAGGAACTAGACGGGTGGTACCCATGCATGGTCATATTCATGGACACGTTGACCGACATACTCGGAAACATGGGTTGTTGGGTAAATCCCTGATCGCACAAAGTCCCAGAATAACCCCCGGGAGAGAGGAGCACTTGGGGGTGGTAGAGGTGCTGCTGGTCGTATTTCTCGGCGGGGTTTTGGCCAGGATGCACCACTGCGTGTTTGAGGGAGAGGAGGACGTCGGCCATGTCGGATGAGGGTTGTTTGTAAGGAGAGGGTTGGTTTTGAGCTTCGCTTCTAGAAATAGAAAATTACTTTTGCTATGAAAGCGATAGTTTGGATGGCTTACTTGTAGTTGGTGGTGTTGTTACAAGGTGAGAACGGGAAAAGGCTCGGTAACGGCTCGAGATCTAGAGGTAGGGAGAAAGAGCCCATGTCTTCGCTCCAACAGGAGGAGAGGTCGTCGGTGCACGCTGAGGGTTGGAGTGTTGTGTTGGGTCCAGAGCTCCAGTTGCATTCGAGTTGAAGACCGAACTGGGGGTTGTTAGGGACGTAACTGGCATCCATCGTGAAGCTGGATCTGGACCAAATCAAACGACGAACTTGCGCACCTGTTGCAAAACAGAAGCCGTACGAGATTTGGAAAATGGTAAAAGGTTTCGCGATGGAGGAATTTTTAAGCTGGGAAGTGGGTGGCAAAATAAGTGATGTGTCTTCGAAAATAGAAAAAAATAAGAATTAAGGAAAATGAAAAATTCATATCAAAAATATGAACAAGAAAACCATTGAAATTAAAAGATTACAAACTAAAAAATTTTCTAAAATAGATTTCAAACATTTATCCTAAATTGGTCAAAGTGTAATGAGATCTCACATACTGACTGAAATCTATTTTAAAATTATTACAAATATGGATTTGATATAAATTATAAATTAAACTTATTATTAATTTAATTAAAGTCAAATACGTAAGTAAAAAAATAAATAAGTATAAATTCTCTTACAACCTCAACAAAACCAATGACTAGATAGAAAAAAATATTTCCCTGATGAGATTAAAAAACCATTTAAAAGATCAATTAGTTTGTAATAATTCTTTAGAAAATTTATGGCTTCAGGTCGAATAACAAGAGAAGGTAATTTGTAATATGTTTTTTTGAAAGAAATAAGTAATTCTTAATTAGATACGAGTACACTATGGGATAGGTATGAGCAACGAATTAACTAATATTTAGACTAAGAATGTACTTATTTTTAGCTACATGTTATAGATTTTATCCACAATCACTCTATAAAGAGACTTTATTCCACACTTTAGATGCGTATAAAGTACCACTTTATCCACTAGTGGAATAAAGTAACTTTATTCCACTGTTAGTAACCAGCGCACCGCGTAACAGCTTACTACGTTTAACCGAAAGCACATTTGGCGTGACGTTTAAATGTCAGTTTAATTTTTAATTAAGTTTGGAATAATTTGGGCCTGTGATTGTGGATAAAACGTTATTTTGCAGTCGTGTGTTAGTCGCGTTTTATCCGCTTAAGAAAATTAAACGCTCGAACTGACGTTCTCGCGGTTAAACATTCTTGCGTGGATAAAACGCTCTCTAACACACTGTTACAATAAATAACTATAATTTTAAAATACATTTTGGAAAATGAGGTACATTTTTTTATTTTTACAACTAATTAATAATATTCTTAAAAAATAATTTAATAGTTTACTAAAATATTTATTTTTTATATACGCTCCCAAAAATAGCCATTTTGTGGACTCATTTGAGTCCCCAAAATTTGTCTTTTCTAGACTCAATAAAATAGTACGCAAAATAGTTACTTTGCGTACTCGGTCTCCAAAAACAGTTTTTGCGGACTAAAAAATTAAATTGGTTACTATAGTGGCGAAATTTTTTTTATTAATAAGAGGTGTGAATTCGTGTTTTGGGAGCTTTAACAAAAAAATCTTGTATGCATCACGTATGCAAAAAGTCTTAGGTGACTCTTCTTATTAAAGACTCGGTTCCTACTTCGCCTCGTCATTAATTACGATTCGTCCCCTAAAACCCTATTTTGCGTACTTGATACATAAACAGCTATTTTGTTACAAGTACCTAAAATACAGTTCTCAAAAATTCATTCACACCTCCTATTATTTATGATTAATGTCATCAGAGTAAAAATTTCTTGAAAATAGTAATAGTAGTATCCAAATTGTTTTTTCATCCGAAAAGCTATTAGTAGTAACCCAAAATAACTATTTTGCCTAATTGAGTCCGAAAAAGACTTATTTTGGAGACTCACATAGTTAAAATAGCTCTAATTGACAACATAAAGGTACAAAAAACGCAATCACTACGTATGTACCTACCAAGTGACTCAAAATTTATCCGTACCCCAAAAAACTTTTTTCTATTTAAACTAAAATTATTAAATAAAATCGTAGGTGATTTTTTTTAAAGTAAGTATTTAATAAGTACGTGCTGAATTTTAAATAGTTTTCTATATTTGTTAAATTAGATATAATCGTAAAATCGATTTTTTGTCAATAGCTTGTTATACAGAGTGCGCCAAAACTCACGCCCCAGAGAAAAATGCCATGTAAAGTAAGATATCAAGATAGTAAAAAAAAATGTTAAAAAAATTTCGAAGTTATAAGAGTTTAAATTTTGCACTTTGACTCTATTTATTGTTGTTAGAAAAAATAATTTTACAAGTTTTTTTGCTATAGGCTATTAGAAGAGGAAACAAGGAAGCTGTATTCTACATTGTAACTCTGTTTAATGTTATTTGTGACTTTTATTGGCAAACTTTTTCTCCTTGGGCTCAATAATTATAAAAAAACATATAGAATGTCATCAGTCATTAAATAGACAAAAAAAATGTCAAATGCCAAAAAATAAATGTCAACATCTTTTTCCATGTTCCTGGTATCTTATCTTACTTGAAATTTTCTCTATAGGGCGTGAGTTCTGACACACCCTGTTTATACGTTAAAGTAGCTAATTAAATTTTCGAGGAAGAATTAACTCGTTGATTTTTAATTTGCATTTTAATTTTGGATTAATTGTTGTAAAAAAGAGGCAACAAAAATATTTCATCAACTATGGGTAGTTTTTTTTTGAGGTTGTTGAAACAAATAAATTGAAAGAACAAAATTAATTCAACTGGTTTAAGTATGTATAGGTTGAGTACAAATTAATTATTACAGATCCTTTAAGATAGAATTTCCATCTGAAACTTTAGTAGAAACTCAAATTAAAGCTTAGCTTTTAATTTTTAATTACTTATTGCTACTTAGTCGATTTTGGTCTCATTTGTATTCTATCAATAAACCACCAGGAAACTTGATAAAAGGAAGCACCCGAAATTTGTTTCCTGAAAATATTTCCTGCAAACTAATATGCCATACCAACCCCTGAAACCCTACAATGGCAGTTCTCTATTAATTGGTCGTCATGGTAACCGAGCCTGAAATCGCTTTTTCGCTGAAACATGACGATATTTTTTCATTGTAACGATTCTACGAAAATTACTCCAAATAAGGTTGAATGAAATCGAATGCATATATTTATCATTATGCTCGATCGAGGTACAATAAAAGGTTTCTAATGATAACAGTGATAAAAAAGGTCACCAACGAAAAAAATAGTCTCTTGTGTGTCACCTGATAACTCATCAGTTTTGTTTTGCTGATTTTGACCTGTTTTTTGAACTCGAGCATAGGTTTGATTGACGTGTCGTCATAAACATATTTTCCCAAAATTTAAGTGGCTATTCATTGCTAACGTGAAATAAATGAAATCAAATTAAATGTGTGTATAAAGAAATTATTAGTATCCTTATTATCCCTCAGTCTTTCTGGACTAATATTTTTTTGCAATCTGGAATATCATCAAAACAAAAAAAATCTTGCTAATTTAAAAATGGAAATTCCCCGTTCAATGGTAACAAACCTGTTGTTAACCCTCCACAATTTCCTAAAGCCGGAGATAATCAATTTGTCAAAAACAATAGCAATTATCCTAATCTCACACAAATCCACTTCAAATTTCCACAAACACTTGAACACTCACCTTGATACAACAATTTTGAATAAAATAAACGAGTGTTCGGTTCATTTTTCGAAAAGTCCGATTTCCCGCCCGATCATCTGTTCATTACAGTTTACATATTCAAACTGTTTTAAACAGTGGTATGAGTGACCGATCACCCTATCTGCGTCCAATACTGCCCCGCGCCCCTTCCCATCGGGGGTGTCATCTATTATTACATCAACAAGACACTTGATTTGAGCGATTTATCTGCGGTGGAAGGACAAATTGTGGACTTCCACTCTTTCAACAACTTTTTCCTTTTTTCGGTGATAAAAGATGAGCGAATTTTGCGTCAGAAAGCACTAATTACTTCTATCACAAAACCAATGATTGACACCTATATAAAAAAATATTTAACCGCTGATTTATTCTTACTATCATCAATAATTGGGGAAACTAAAATTGAAAAATGTTTTTCTTATTATTTTTATTTGCACTAAAAAACTTGTTTCAATACATTTATTTGTTTCACTTTTTCCTGCTAAGTGAGATATAATAATGTTTCATGTATTGGTGTTAAAAATTAAAAATGTTAGTTTTATTTTGTTAACAACTTGCAAATTTAAGTTTTTGGGATGGCGGAAACACTTGAACCATTCTGAACAAGAACGACAAATTCAATTAGATGTTTTTTAGATTAAAATTTTTGCATTCTTCAAATGCTCCTATTGTCTTTTTTTGCCGGTGTCACATTTCGTTGCTTCCCGTGGTTTGTAGTCATCGATATTCGCTATACCACCCGCTAACCACCTGACTTGAACTTAATCCATCCCTGTGATCGTCGATCCGGAAGTCCTTCGACACCATCCTCTTTCAAAATCGATTAATCACAAATAATTTTCTTTCAGTTTTTCATGGTTGAAAATCTGAAAATGGGCGGTGCCCCGCTTTTAATCCCCCCTGTTTGGCTCGTCGCCGGAGTTTTCCGGCCAATGGGAGAGCTCGTCCTGTTCTATTATTGAGACAGGGCGGAGTACGCAATCGATTCTTGTAATATTTTCCGTGGAAAAGATCGTCTGGGAAAATATATGTGAAAAGAAATTTGTTTCCCACCCTGCAGGCTGTACTTCCTATATTATAAAAAATGTCGGGATTATTTTTCGTGAGATGGCTGAGACGATATTGAATTACACCCCGGCCTGGCTTGACACTATTGTACGTATCAATTTTCAAGAATTCATACTTGGGTTAACATAAATCGAGAAAATAAAGCCGAAATGACATGGTTTTTATTTTTTAAATGAAATTTATATTTTATCATCAAGGAACATAAAAATTAGTGTATTTGTGTTAAAAATAAATAAAATATTAAATTGTAACTAAACTTTAGACGATAAGTGTAATGTGGCAAAGATGTAAATTAGTCCCAAACCACTCTTAATTAATTTTAATTCGTATAAACGTGCAACCACAGTATTTTTGTTGCGTCAGTTTCTGCGAAGAAATAATCCGGATAATCATGTGCTTAGAAACAGTTTATGCAAAACTTGTGTGTCAATAACAGTTTACTTATTCTTGTGATGAAGCATGATCTAGGAATTTTTTTTTTCACGTTTGAAATTTTGATGTATTGAACAAAATATTTAATATTTTATTTTTATGTAAATCTCGTAGTACCTACCTATCTCGTCGATGCATCATCATGTTTTTACAATCGCAGTGATTAAATCTTAAAATAATAATTGTTACAAAAGTGTTGATTGTAAAACATGAGTTAACATGTGATTTTGAAGTATTTATTCTTGACATAAAACAACTTTTATACCACTTCAGATAAAATGCACAGAAGTCAACACTTGTGGACCAGTAGCCAGCCGATATAAATGTTTGTCTATAAAAATTAACTTTTTTGTGATTTTTCAATTTGTTTGGAACACGACCCAAATTTTTAGAATGTTTTTAGATAAAAATTTAGGACTCGTACATGTGCACCTGCAAAAAAACAAAATTAAATGTGAAGTGTATTGAGAAAAATGTTTTTGAAGTCCACACAGTGGTGACACGATGACAATGCAATCGATCATTTGAAAAAAAATAAATAAAAAACATATTGAGTAATTGCTTATTTACGTTACCTATAAAATTTATAGTACTTAGGTATTTAGAAATGAAGTAATTACTATTAAAAAATAGAAATTGTTAAAGAAAAAAATATTTAACTTATACCCACTCATTTCTTATTCGGCGATTAATAATCTCAATGCGTAATAATGCAATTTCCAGTGAAAATTAAATATCTCGTGTCTCGACATATTTAATAATTTTTAATAAACAATTGAGAAATTTGTTTTTTGTTATCAAATTCTACTTTAATAAAAAACTGATTTGAAATTTAAAAATTTGAAGTAGTGAATAGTACCTACTGTCAGTAACTGTCATGCACAGCTCTCAACGTTAAGTTACCAGAAGTTATAGTAATTAAAAATTAAATTCACAATTCAGTATTGTCAATAGACAAAGTCATATTGTGGATCATTTTGTACAATACCGAACTCGAAATTTTGAACAAATTTGTCAATTCAAAAATGTCAATCGAAACCACGCTTATTGTCATTATGATTGACGTTTGGAGTTAAGATTTAAAAAAATTTTAGTTAAAATTTATTTTTGACGTCGATTTTTTGATACAATAGTGACAGCAGTACGTTTTTGTATACAGTATGTCTCCGGTTAGGTAAAACGACGTTTGATGTTTGATCTAAATTTTTATTTTTTGAGGTTCAGCCCTGCTTAGTTAAAGATTACTTAATTTCTAACATAATTTTAGTTTCGAAAAATCAAGTATGTCTTGAAAATAAAAAAAAATAGTTTTCTGTGGAGTAAAGTGTCTTTTATGTAACAAATACGATAAAAAGTTATTAAAAATCCCAAGTTAGAAAACGAGCCGTAGGCGAGTTTTCTATGGGATGAGTGCGCCAATGCCATTATAAAACGAGTATTTTATGCAATTTTTTCTAATTTGTGCCCCCTTTTTTCTTATTTTAATTAAAAATGTTGATACTAAATAACTTTTTCTAATTTGCGTTTATAATACGTTTATTAAGGTGTCCAGTAGGAGTCGTTTATGGCTATCTATAAAAGCACACTGTGTTTTAATGAATTTAGGGTTATTTAGTTTTTGGATGCCGCTTTTGACTTGTCAGGTAACAAATTTTGCGTTGTTGCTTCGGCAATTTCGCGAATTTCGGGCGGAGTGCAAACTAAATTCTGTTTCTAATATTTTATTTAATATTATTATGTTGTAACACTAATAACTAATAATTTGTAAATTTTATTTTTAATGACAGACGGCAGAAATGACTCAAAAAAACCGGTGGGCGCCGTGTTACCAACCGATACCAACTAACACAAAATTCTCTAGGCGACAAAAATAAATATTTTATCATCGGCCAACTATAATTGTTTTTCATTTTTCGGTGGCCGAAAATTTTTCATTTTTTTTCCGTGATTCCTAATTGCTTTTTATTAACAGAAACGTAAAACATTTATTTAGTACTAATAATCTAAATGTAATTTTTTTATTCGTAATAAAAGAACTGTTACAAATAGAATTCTTTGATTTGTAAATTAATAAACTTAAAAAAATAAAGATCATACTTAGTTGGCCAATGATTTTGAAATTTGGTATACGGGCCTAAATGTTGAGTCTAAACAAATTTTTTTAATAACTTTTATCGTATTTGCCACACAAAAACCTCTACAGAAAAATAGTTAGTCTTTAACCAAGCAGGGCTAAACCCCAAAAAATAAAAATTTAAATAATTTTTTTATCTTATATTTTATACAAGAGTCGTTTCACCTATCCGGGGACATATACGATTTTTCAATAAATTAGGTATATTGATTTGTTGTAATTTTTTCCTAGCTGTCAGGATAAAAATTATAAAAATTGAAAATGAGGTTTGTTGTACAAAATTATGCCAGTTTTACATTTTTATGTCAAACGAATGACAAATCGTCCAAAATTCCGTGATCGGAACTGTGCAATAACGAGCATTAAATTTTAGTAGTCAATGTCATTCCCTAATATACCCTCTAGTTAAAATTACACTGGGAAACTACTTCTTTTGACAAAAAAATGAAGTTTCAAAATGACATTACCTACCAAAATTTTATGCTCGCCATTGTACATAAGTACATTCATTTCAATAATATAAAACTTTTGTTTTTGAAATTAAGTTAATCTTGAATGATGTAGAAATGGAAGAAAAAATCACAAATTTAATTGAAAGCACGGTATGAGAGCTTTACCCTTACCTACTGCCATTCTTGCCTTTTCTATTTGTAAATAATTTTAGAATATAGAAAAATGTAAAAAAAAATATTCATGTAAAATCAAAAATGAGTAAAAAAATCTTGTGTTTGTCAATACTAATCTCAAAAGTAATCAATTTAAGGACGAAAGTATCACTTATTGTTCCCTTGTTCGATATTGTGGTAGATAAGAGGATAACAGACACACGTTAGACGACATGTCGCCAACTTTCATCCGTTTAAAAGTTCACGTGTGCTTCCCAACCCCATTTCCAAATTATTAATTCCAAAATTTTTAATTCAAATTAAATTTTGTCTAAAAATTATCGAAAAAATTCAATCAGAAAGTCTGTTTAAATGTCTTAATTGATTCCATTCGCAGTTATCCTTTGCGGTTTCTCCTCCAATAACAAGTAATTACTTATCGATGTTTATCTACAAGCACTTCGCTAACCGATTGCGGATGAAATCGTTGGTGTTATATATCACAAAGCCACGTGCCACGACTTACTACCATCCGTCCTTTTGTTAGTTTTATCCCGTGCTGTAACACTGATCAACTCCACTCTGAATAAATAAAAGTTGTTTGGCCAAGTGGCTCATATCGAGTTTAATTTATTCAGAAGCAAGCAACACCTGTATTTGGCCTAAGGATTTCGCTACTTACCTGCAACCTAAATGTTTGCATTGCGTGTAATTTGTTACGTGAGGGTGAAAAAGCAAGCTTTTGTGTTTTGATTTTTCATTAATGGGAGCGTCGAGACGCTGCTAGATGAACGTAAGCATTAATTTAATAAGGCAATGGTTGAAGCCGTTCAAGTGGGGTCCTGAAAGTACAGAGAAACCTTTGCAAAGCGAATCAATAGTAATTAACCGGAATGTCGTGAATTTGTTGGCGTTTAGTCATTTTACAGAAAAAAAAATCATCATTCGAGCGTTTCTCCCGAGGAGAATTATTCAAAAAACTGCGAGTCAGAATAAAGATTAACATAATATTTCTTAATACGATAAAATTAAAAAGTTGCAGCTGTTTAGTGAGTTGCAAATGACATTGTTTTGAACAGTCTCAGTAACGAAAATATTAATAGAATATTATAATGTAATCGAGTAATCCTTAGATCCAAAAACGTATGTCTAAACCGTCAATAAAATAACAAGTCAAAAGGTAAAATGGCATGATCAAAAAGATGATTTTAATAACTAAAATTTACCTTCAAAAAAGAACGAGCTTATTATTATATGTACGTCGGCGACGAAATCCAGTCCATTTTGCTATTTTACCTTTTGACTTGTCATTTTATTTGACGTTTCACGTGCAGTTAGTTCAAAAACAGACATACGTTTTCAGATCCAGAGACAAATTATCAAGATTGATATTTTCTCCCGTCGTTATGCTCATTTCTCTCCGTTGGGAGAGAATTTTTGGCTTTTGTCATAGTTTTAACATCAAAAAGTTGATTTTTACTCCTCGTCGTATAGAAAAATGATTAACTCGTTCACTGAATAGTCATTTTGTGATAAAATGTTTGGTAAAATTATTAAGGGTTTCTTGAAACAGCACCTACATGTGTACAGTTTTCTTTTTGTATATAATACGAGTATGTTGAAATATGTTATGTTTTTGGACAAGGAAAAAAATACTTTATTTGTTTAAAGTGATTGTAAGAAAGCAAATTAAATTAATAATAGTAATAAGCCTTTATTTAATCAAAAATATAATAAAATAAAAAACAACACATAGTATTGCAGAGCAAAGTTATAAATACTAATAAAAATAGTTCAAATAATCAAAAAGGAAAGTTCAAAAATTAAATAAAAAAAAATAAATCATACAAAATCAAAATGAACTAATTAATAAGAGATAATTAAAAAACGTTTTTATTTAATTTTTGGTACAAAATACAGAAAATAATACTTAATTATTAGGTATATAAAACAATTTCTAAAATATCAAGAGCTCAAGAATATCCGAAAAATAAGGTTTTCACATGTTATTCAATAAAAAAATATATAAATAAAATCCCATATCATGTGGTAAGTAAGTAAAATTTATCAATAATTTATTTAAAAAAAAAAGATAATAGAGATCTGTATTTACCTATAAAGAAACAGTGCAAACATGAAAGAAACTCTTCAAGTCTAAATTTGCGGCAAAAAAAAATGTACATGTAATACTAATATGTACACGCCAGCTCTGAAAGGGTCTGGAACCTTAAGAAAGTTTTCTGTTTGCAACACTGCAACCAGACATGCCAGAACTTCGTTGTTTTAATTGAATGTCAATGGCGTTTTTAAGTGTCAAATAATGTTGTTTTGCCAACTCGAACACTCCTTCTTGGTCACCCAACATTTTGGTAACTTGACAAATATGTATAATGTGTTGCATCACAAACAAAAAAATCCATATTATATTATTACACACATAAAATAAATACAACGTAAACGTGATTGCGTCATCAATTCATTAATTTTTTACTCATTGCCTCGTATTCACACTTAATTTGTGCAAGTTGTTCACTAGCTTCCTGCAAGTCGGGCTTCAATCCATGATAAGGGCTCAACTCCTTAACTAATTCCTCTTTTTCTTTCTTTGCACTAATCAGTAAATTAATTTCTTTTGAAAAATAGACTAAACTATACTTTTCATTCCTCAACCAAGGATATTTTTTCTACAAATCAAAGTCATATCACAATCATTTTTACATAACAACCAACCTCCAATTTAGTTAATGCGTTCTCATATCTGTTTATTTTCACTTCCATTGTTTTCAGGTCATCTGGTGTTGCAGTAACAATGTTGTTAATTGTGTTTTCTGCCTTTTTATGCTCACTAAAACAAAAAATTTTCATTACACAATAAAAAAAGGGAAAAATAAACCTTTTTAAGTGTTGTATCTTTTTTGTAAGTTCTTCATTTAATTGGATATACATTTTGATGCAAATTTTTAACTTTGCTGAATAGTTGTTTCGTTCTTTAAGCTTGTCAACGTGAGACAGAACCACAGCATTTGGAGTTAACTCTTTCAAATCGAATTTGTTTTGGAGGTTAGCCAATTTTTTAACCACTTCTGAAGGCTCCTCAAGTATTTTTGATTGGTCTTCAATTAAATGTAGCCTTGATAGTGCAGACTCCATTTTTGCAACTACAAAAACTCAGTTAACAAAAAAGTTTATAACTTTTCAGTTATCACACTTTCTTCTTTATAAAAGTTTATTCTGGACTTGAACATCGCAGTTTGTTCTTCTACATCAAATAAGTAGAGGTTAGCCTTTGATAAATAGTCTTCAATATTGGAATGTAGTCTCAATTCTTTCTTATTTTCCATGCCGCAGAAAAAAATTGTTTACAAGAGAAAACGGTTTTAAAGTTTTAAAAACCACAACTCTGAAGTTAGTCGCAAATGTCAGATATTGAATTTAAAATATTTTGGTTCCTTTACCCAAAAAAATACAATAATTTAACTCTAAATACCATATTCATACAATAAAATGATGTTTCTAGTTGCAATAATCAAAAGCAAATGCTGTATTTTTAGTATTTTTGATCAAGAAAGTATACATTACTAACTTCAGGCCAGTTTCAAGGCCATTTATATCAAATCAAACAAAACAAAAATGGCGGAAGATGACGAAATTGATATTTTAGGCGATTTTAATTTAGATAATTTTTTAACAAAAGGTGATTCCGGCATGTAAGTACAGGTTTCACAATTTCATTGTTGTCACAGCCCTCCATGAGGGTGCATAATCGATTGCGTAAATAATTCACTCTAACCTAATTTTTTTCAGTTATGAAAACTCTTCGCTTGTGTCTCAGAACTCGGATCTCCTAAACTGTGATTACACAATACACCCGCAATGGCTTTTAGATAAACCTAGCGCTAATCCTGACTGCTGGTATGATAACAGTTCAGTTTTGTCCCCCGGACTGTCAGAAAAACCAAATGAGTTTGGGAGCGGTGATGATACTTTGGGACATGTTTCAACTGAAAATTCTATTTCTGACGAAAGTGGGTGGACGGAAAAAGAGAAGAATTTGCTAGAAAGAGGGATTGAGATATTTGGGAAGAGCAATGTGAGGTTATCGCAATTTATTGGCTCTAGGACGCCAGCTGAAGTGAAATACTACCTTAAGAATTTTTATATGGAAGCACAAACGTCATATAATGGTTTTAACACTAGAGTAGAAGATATGAATATTGTTAGTAATTTAGTTTCAGATATTTTAGATGATACTCAGGTTAATTATTTCCTAATTAAGTTGAAGCAAATGTAAAGTTGCCCTGTTGCAGATTCCTGCAAGTATTGAGGAAGTTATTGCAGCTGTAAGCACTGCAAAACCCACAATACCTATAAAGCAACCGCACAAAAAGAAATATTCTTTTAATAGTAATGAAGATGAAGATTTATCACAAGTGTCTAGTCCTACTTTAAAAACTAACGTAAAGCAAAGCACTGACAGTGCAACTAAATTGGACCAAAAGAAGAAAATTAAGAATAAATTAAAACGTCCAGTGAAATTTAAAATTAGAACAAAACTGAAATTTCCAATGAATCACGTTAAACAGAAAACTGTTAAAATTATGAATCAGGAAAATAAGAAAACTGAGATTGGAAGGGTTGAGATTACTACTGGGAGAGGGTTGGCAGTACCGATATGTGAAGGGGAGGAAATAGTATGTTACTTTTTATTCCAATTTTATTTTAATGTGAAGTTATATTTAGGTAAAAATAAGCAAAGATGATTCAGGTTCTGATGTGGAGATTGATATTGAAGATTCTGATGAAGTAAAGCCGGAAATTAAAGTAAATAATTCTCTAAGAAATGAAACTGTGTTACACAACACTGAAATTAAGGAAAATGATAATTTTGAAAGTTTCTCAAAGCCACCGAAAATAACAATAGATTTATCAGTATTGGATGAATCACTTGTGACAGAACTCACAACTTTAGAAACGCCTCAATCTGAAGTCACAATTAAAGAAAATTTCATAACCGAATTGGAGAAAGTTATCCACAGCGAATTTTTTGAGGGACGACCCACCAAAACACCGTTACGTTACCTTAAAGTATGACAAAAATTGTTTAAAATGTTTGTTGGTAACATTTTTTTAGATAAGGAATCACATAATCAATTGTTGGCTCACATCAAAACCATCTTATGTCACAAAAACCTCAATTCGTCAAGGTTTAAAAAACTGCGGCGACGTGAATTGTTTAGGCAGAATTCACTGTTATTTGGAACAAATAGGAGCAATTAATTTTGGATGTTGTACGTATTTCTTATTAAATAATGAACAAATTTTAATTGTTTTTAACTCCAGCACAAACCAATTACATTCGTCCATTAATTGATATTTTTCAAAGTGTCACAAGCAAAAGCGAAAAAAATTTAAAAGATGGCAAAAACCAAATTAAACAAAACATTGAGTTGGGGTGCAGGCCGAGGATTAAGCGGAAATTCGCCAATGTGAGTAAATACAATTCTTAAAAAATATATTTAACTTCAAATGTTGGTAAATAAAACAGATCATTTAGATTTGTTTCTTTTTTTTTCATTTCTAACTTTGTTATTAAAAAAACAGGAATATTGCAAGTATTTTTTTATGAACAGGTGTGCGATTCTGAGAGAATTAAGAATGCAAAAAAAAATTAAAATAAGGGCCAGTTGCATAATCAAATTTAAAGGAGCATTAAATTAAATGTTGTTTAGAATGTGCTAATTATACGGACTCCTTGAGCAAAATTTTACATTCTAAACCAACATTAACCTTAAAGTTTCTTTAATTCGATCATGAAACTGGACCTAAGTACCTTAAAAAAATTCACTACGCCTCTGATTAAAAAAATTCTTGGTTTCCTTGGAAACATCGCAGTTTCCATAACAATATAGGTATCTTATTAGATTTTTCCATAGGCATCGCATAGGTATTTGAAATATTTCATTCCAAACTTAGAATGAAAAACCAAATTGTTTTTTTATAAAATAAATTACAGCACTCTGTATTACTGAAAGATTTGTTTTTTATTATTCTTTTTATGGTTTTTGATATTTTCAAAGTTAAATAAACTCTTGAATAGGACGGGGAAGGGGGCTGTACTCTAACCCACGACGAGAAAGGGGACGTCATCAACACTACCATAGTGAACGAAGAACCGGTCAAACCCAAAATGTCCATTAAACGACCCACAATACGCCTTATCTACTGTCGAAATTTCCCCGAAGGAAGCCCTGTAAGCTCCCGCTCAAATCTCTTCAATGTTTTCACCATTTTTTTCAGCAAAAATATAGAGTGCGGATGCAGCTCACAACCCTCCTTTTGATGGACTTCCATGCCCACACATCCCTTACCGAAGTCATGGGCTTAGTCGCTGGTACTTGGAACCCGACCAAAAAAATTCTAACCATTTCTCATTACGAACCGTGTCGAAATATCGCATCTTCGGCTACGCATTGCGACATGTGCCCCATATCCCAGTCAAAAGCCGCCGAATTGATCCACAATCGAGGGTTAGATGTCTTGGGGTGGTTCCACTCGCACCCGACTTTCGCCCCTGAGCCTTCACAGCAAGATTTGGAGACGCAACAAGACGTTCAAATGTGGATAGGGACCACGTCGCCGTGTTTAGGGGTGATTTTGTCGCCGTTTAGCGCACATGGGGCCTTAATTGCGTCGCCGTTTCGGTGCATGGTGGTGGATAAAAAGGAGAATTTTGAGGATCAATTCGTGCCTTATAAATTTCAAGTTGATGTGGCTTCAAATGAAGGGGATTTTGACCGTTTTTTTAGTGATTTGAGGCAAATTTTTCATTTCTCGAAGTCAAATGAGGGGAAAATCGATTTTAGTAAGCCGTATTTTCAGGATAATTCCATAAGTTATTTAGAGAAATATATTACTAGTGTGAGAATGCATTTAGCTAAGTGTGGGAGTTTGAATAAGATGACTTGTGATTATATTATCGAGAATATCTCGAATATTTGTACAAAATGAGAAATACCAGGTGTAATAATTCGTACTTTTATTTATTAATAAATTTAGATTTTTTCAAGTGCTTGTTGGAGATCATTTATCAAGTCCTCAACGTCTTCCAGACCCACAGAYAGCCGAACTAAATCATCAGTGATTTTTAAGACTTTCCTTTGGTCTTCAGGAACGGAAGCATGAGTCATGACCGACCTAAAAACTCCCATTATTACTGACAAAAAATAAAAAAACTTACGGAAGTTCAGCCAAACTCTCATATCCGCCCAAACTTTCAGCTAAAGTGAAAATTTTCAACGAGCTCAGAAACGTTCTCGATTGTTCAAGAGTCGCATTTTTGAGATAAAAGGACATAATTCCGCTACAACCCGACGATTGTCTTTTGAAAATATCATGTTGGGGGTGCGAAGGCAACCCTGGGTGGACCACTTTGGCGACTTTGGGGTGTTTCTCCAAAAACTTAGCCACTTGTATKGAATTTTTCATGTGTTGTTGCATTCTCAAGGCCAAAGTTTTCAAACTTCGGGTCACCTGATAACAATCAAAGGGSGCAGGAATGATTCCCATAGCTGAAAATTGCCTTCAAGCATCACTAGTGTTAAATATTAGGGCTACCATTTTGAAGAAATTTCAGTTTGTCGTAAATCTCCTTATTGTTRGTGATTGTGGCCCCCATGATAACATCCGAATGACCGTTGATGTACTTGGTGATTGAATGTATAACGAGATCAGCGCCGAACTCCAACGGCCGTTGGAAATAGGGGGTCACAAARGTGCTATCAACGGCCAGTAAGACATTATGTTTGTGGGCAAGTTCAGCCATTGCTTTTATGTCCATGACTTTCAAAGTCGGGTTTGTAAGACTCTCAATCCAAATCAGCTAAAATTTGCGTTGATTTTAGCCCCAATTCTGAGCACACTTACTTTGGTGTTGGGTTTGATAGTTTTTTCAATATCTTTTTCATTAACGAAGGTGGTATCGAGTCCGAACTTCGAACAGACTTGTCTAAAGAGCCGATTAGTGCCCCCATAGACGTCATCCCCGCAGATGATGTGGTCCCCGGCTTTAAAAAGACTAGCCACGGCTGTGGTAGCTCCTAGGCCTGAGGACCAGCACAGCCCATATTTTCCGTTGTCAAGGGTTGCCAAACATTTCTCTAAAACTTCTCTATTGGGGTTGCCGGAGCGACCGTATCCGTATTTCTGCAATTTTTAATAAAAAAAACGCACGACTATTTTTAACAAAAAGAAAAAAGTATTACCTTGAAATTTGCAGGGCCGTATTGTTTAAAAGTTGTGGAAGACACCATGGGGGTGACTAAAGCCATGGAGTCCCATTGTTCCGGTTCCTGAAACGCGTGAATTGCAGCAGTTGCGAAACCCTTATGTTGGGGAAGATATCCACTCTCGCCGGTCATTTTGAAGACTGAAAATTCCAACTAACCATTGTTCCAATTTAAGATAATAATCATTGATTAGATTCAATAAAAAGAACATCACTGATTAAAAACAAGCCGCTTAATTTCACTCGGCAACAAAGAAACCTGTGTTCTGAAGGTCGCACGAAATTGATTAAAATTAGTCATGTTATGTTTAGCCCAGTCAAATTAGACAAATCGGTGGAAAAAAATCCTAGAGTTTGAATTTTTTTTAAACGCTTTCTTTACACTAGGGTAGACATATATCAAAAGTCCCCAAAGGTACCCACCTTTGGGCTCGAAAAGAAGGAGGGGGTTAAAGGTGTCTTTTTTTTTGCTTATATCTCGGAAATTATCACTCCTTTAGGTTTTTATCTTCTTATCAAAATTAAAGCTTACAAAATTTCCTACAAAAATGGTCCTTTGCATTTTTGTTGTAAGACTAAAAACATCATTTAAAAAAATGTGCTTTATCTTCATTTAAAACAGAATTAGTCTTGTAATTTAAAAAAAAAACTGACAGTAAATTGAATTTACTGGGTTCAATACTTCATCAAAGGAAGGGGGAGTCACGAGGGTCTATAAATATAAACTCATCGTTTATGTAATTCATGCAGAATTTTCTGTAGAAGTCTATTTCTGCATGAAAATTTCCTACAAAAATGGTCCTATTCATTTTTGTCGTAGGACTAACCGTAGGCTTCAAAAGTTTGGAGTCTACACAAAATTGCATCAAAAATCCTTTGAAACACATTTCATTAGTATACAAGGTGATTCTTTTAGGGCCTATATTAGAAACTTTTTAACTTCTAATGCAGATAGAAATTTAAAATTTGGCACACATCTGAAATCAACCAGTCTAAGTTCAATTAAATTATTTTAAAAATGGCTGAACTTCCGGAACTACGAGAAATTGGCGCTAACTTTGAAATTTTAAATGGTAACCACTTATTTTGATTGCATTTTTGAATTCTCCTCTCCAAACTGAGTAAAATGTATCTAGTTATTAGAACTTATCTGTCATAGTTTTTGACATATGTCAATTTTTTGCTCAAAATTTTCATTTGCAGAGGTTTATTAAAAACATCACAGCTCTTGAACCGTTTGCGATAAGTCAATAATTTTTTTTGCATTCGATAACCAAACGTCCGAAGAGTTTCCTAAAATTTTCAAAATTGTAAACTGTCAAATTGCAAAGCTTATATGATTTTTTGAAAATGATATTTAACAAACAGCTATAACTCAGTTTTTTCATATAAAATGACCCCATTTTCTCAACGGCAAGCGAAAGTACATCGATTTCTAGAAGGACTTTTATCAACATGTCCTATACCCATCTCTTACAGTTTCTAAAATAATCACGAAAAACATGTTTTTGTTTTTTATTTTTATAGTCAATCACGTAGGCTTTGGAAAATGATCAATACGTATTAAAGATTTAGTCTACACAACACCCATTCGGAATTACGAAGAATTGAGGCAAGGATTGAGACGGCATTTAATAATCTTCAACCAAATGAAATAATGGAAGCCACTCAAATCAGTTCACCATCGAATTTTGGACTGTTTGAAAATGGTAAACATATCGAACATCTGTATTAATTATGGTAGGTATATCTTTATTGTATTTTTTCAAAGCCAATGTGATTAACTATAAAAATAAAAACATTAACATGTTTTTCGTGATTATTTCAAAAACTGTAAGAGATAGGTATAGGACATGTTGATAAAAGTCCCTTTATAAATTAATGTACTTTTGATTGCCGTTGAGAAAATAGAGTCATTTCATTTGAAAAAACTGAGTTATAGCTGTTTGGTAATGATCATTTTCAAAAAATCATACTAACCTTGCAATTTGACAGTTGACAATTTTGAAAATTCTAGAAAACGTTTCGAACCTTTGGTTATCGAATGCAAAAAAAAATATTCACTTATCGCAAAGGGTTCAAGAGCTGTGATGTTTTGAATGAACCCCTGCAAGTGAAAATTTTGACCAAAAAATTAACATATGTCAAAAACTATGACAGGTACTAACAACTAGGTACATTTTACTTAGTTTAAAGAGGAAAATTCAACAATGCAATAAAATTAAGTGGGTACCATTTAACATTTCAAAGTGGGCGTCAATTTCTCGTAGTTCCGTAAGTTCAGCCATTTTGAAAATAATTTAATTGAACTTTAGACTAGTCGACTTGGGTTGTGTACAAAGTTTCAAATTATTATCTGCATTAGAAGTTAAAAAGTTTCTAATGTAGGCTCTAAAAGAATCACCTTGTATAGTATAGTATTTATATTTGTAGAGCGTTCCCCAACTAAGCTGGTCTGCCTGAAACCGAGATATAAATAAAAATTTTGGATGAAAGAGAAAATCAATCTGTAAGGGGGTTAAATGGGGTGTAAATGTTTAAACAAAGATATAAACATAAAATTCTTTAGAGGTGTAAAGGGGCACTAAAATCAGATTTTTCGAAAATTAGTTTTTAAGGGAATAAAACGGTGTACACATTTAAAGGGATATAAAAACATTATATTTAGAAAATATGATCCTTAGAGAGTGTAGAAGTGCACTTTTCTAATTTTAATGAAATAAAATAGAGTTTAAACGCTTAAAAACAAAATTAGAAACATGAAATTTCGAAGTTTGAGAGTGCAGAACTGCACTGAGACGACACTGAAAATCAACATTTAATATTTATCCATAAACAAACCCCGTGCGAAGAACGAGACTACTATAACTGAATCCTATACATAACATAGGCAATTATCTAACTTTATAGAGTATCTAATAAGCCTATTTTATATCAGAAATACACGCGGACAAAGTCGCAGGCAAATGCTAATTCAGCATATAAGGATGACTCGGAAGACTTGATAGACCCTCGGGGCACTTTCTAATAAACTGTTGAATCCAATACATTCAATTTACAGTAAGCTTTATTTAAATCATCGATATTAAATCATCTATTTATTAATATTGTACTCAACAAGACTAAATCGGTTTTCAATGTTTAAGTTGAAGACGAAGATGCAGCATATGAGGACGACTCGGAAGAATTTATAGACTCTCTAATGAAGTGTTGCACCCAATAAATTCAATTTGCTTTCAGTTGTTTCAAATCATAAGATTAATAACAGTTTCGTAATGGACCTTAGTACGAACGCAAAGTAGAAAAACATTTTATTCATGTTCCTGGTATCTTACCTTACTTGAAAATACTCTCTGGGGCGCGAGTTCTAGCGCACTGTATGTCTACCCAAGAAAAAAGAAAGCGTTTAAAAAAAATCCAACTCTCTAGGATTTTTTTCCACCGATCGCCCTATTTATGTCTAATTTGACTGGGCTAGTTAAAAATGGACCAATTTGATTAAAAAATCGAGCACAGAATGGTTTATTTTTGAAAAAAATTTAAAATATCTGAGTATGTATTGACTTATTGTATTTATTGGGGGGAATGAATGGCCACGTGTAACTCGAATTTTTCGAATTCTACACACCTGCCACTCATGACAAAAGATCAATTTTTGATCAAATTTTAATAAAAAAGTGTTATTATTCATGTTTTTACCTCTAAAACTTGACTGGAAATTTTCAACACTCGTCAAACTGATTCTACTGCCTATATTTGAAGAGTTGCGACACTGAACGTCAAACCGAACCAATTTCGTATTATGTGGATAAGGTATATACGTTCTATCCTTTTTCGTTAAAATTAGAAAACTGACATTCAGTGTCCCAACTCTTCTAATTCTTATTCTATGTTCTAATATAGGAACTCTAGTTTCTTCCATAGGCGTCGCATAGGTGTTTGAAATATTTCATTCAAAAATTAGAATGAAAAACCAAAATGTTTTTTTTATAAAATAAATTACTTCACCCTGCATTACTGAAAGATTTTTTTATTATTCTTTTTATGGTTTTTTAATATTTTCAAAGTTAAATAAACTTCTGAATAAGATGGGGAAGGAGGCTGTACTCTAACCTACTACGAGAAAGGGGACGTCGTCAACACTAACCTAGTGAACGAAGAACCGGTCAAACCCAAAATGTCCATTAAACGACCCACACTACGCCTTATCTACTGTCGAAATTTCCCCGAAGGAAGCCCTGTAAGCTCCCGCTCAAATCTCTTCAATTTTTTCACCATTTTTTTCAGCGGATGCAGCTCACAACCCTCCTTTTGATGGACTTCCATGCCCATACAAGGAGAATTTTGAGGATCAATTCGTGCCTTATAAATTTCAAGTTGATGTGGCTTCAAATGAAGGGGATTTTGACCGGTTTTTTAGTGATTTGAGGCGAATTTTTCATTTCTCGAAGTCAAATGAGGGGAAAATCGATTTTAGTAAGCCGTATTTTCAGGATAATTCCATAAGTTATTTAGAGAAATATATTA